>NC_061812.1:6375355-6704105 GCF_021462225.1 Girardinichthys multiradiatus | reverse complement strand
GCAGTTAGGCATTAAACCTCATCTCATCATGCTAGGAAGTAAAGTTCTCTGTTTAACCGACCCTGATTACAGGTTAAAATACATTGATAGCCTGTCCTTCATGTGTATGAAGCTGAGTGCCATGCCGAAAGCATTAGGCTTTACCGATCAAAGCAAGGGTTTTTTTCCCCACCTATTTTCCTCTGAACAACGTCTCCAGTATGTGGGGTCAGTATGTGTTGTTCAAGAACAACAGGTGTTTAGCAGCTGGTACAGAGAAGCGAGCAAAGAGATCTTTGACTTTAAGAAAGAAGCTATTCGTTATTGTAAAAATGACGTTGAAATTCTTTCTCAAGGATGCTTAAAATTCAGAGACGAGTTCTTTAAGGAGACAAGTGTGGATCCGTTTAAAAGTATCACAATAGCATCAGCCTGCATGAAGGTTTTTGTAACCAATTTCCTTCCTCCTCAAACCTTAGCCATTCCATCACCTCTGGACTACAGACGTAGCAGTAAAACGTTCTCCAGCGCGTCCATTCAATGGCTCGGCTGGATTGCAGACAGCAGAGCCATATTTATCGAGCATGCATTAAATAGGGGTGAAAAGAAAATCGGCCCATATTCAGTGGATGGGTATGCAGAGATTAACGGTGTCAAAGTTGCGTTTGAATTTTACGGCTGTTTTTTCCACGGCTGTAAAAAGTGTTACATGCCTCATGACAAGTGTCCGTTGAGAGGGGTCGCATTTGAACAGTTTTACGCAGCCACTGTTGAGAGAAGCAAGGTGTTACAAACTGTGTACGGCCTTCGTCTCGAGTTCATATGGGAGCATGAGTGGACTGAAATGAAAAAATCAGACCCAGGGGTGATCAGCTTTCTTGAGAAAGTTAATGCACCCGAACTGATATCACCCCGGGATGCTCTGTATGGTGGACGCACCTGTCCTATGAGGTTGAGGTACACAGCGGGGCCGGGTGAAACTGTACACTATGTGGATTACACATCTCTGTACCCTTATGTAAACGCCAACTGCGTTTTTCCCCTCGGACACCCCACCATCATTTACAAAGATTTTGATGACCCCAGCAGCTACGTCGGGATAATCAAAGCTGTGGTCTACCCACCACGTAACCTGTTGTTCCCTGTTTTACCTTACAGAACATCCCAAGGTAAACTTGTGTTCACTCTCTGCCGCACATGCGCTGAAATAAATAACCAGTCAGGTCCCTGCATGCATAATGATGAGGACAGAGCTCTGACGGGTGTGTGGGTGAGTGTAGAGCTCTGTAAAGCGTTACAGTGTGGTTATCATCTTGCTAAAATCACAGAGGTGTGGCATTTTGAAAAGAGCAGTGACACAATCTTTAAAGGGTATATCAACACCTTCCTGAAAGGTAAGCAGGAGACTTCAGGCTATCCGTCTGAAGCAGTGGATCAGGAGAGTAAGTCAAAGTATATAAACGACTACAAACTGCTTCACGGCATCCAATTAGACCCTGAGAAAATCAAGGTGAATCCTGCCAAAAGGCAGGTTGCAAAATTGTGTTTAAACAGTTTTTGGGGGAAATTTGCGGAAAGAAGTGATCTGTCTCAGACCACAGTCATCACTAACCCTGAAGAATTTTTCAGCTTCATGTTCTCGAGTAAATACAGGGTTAACTATTTTCATTTTTTCAACCCTGAAATGTGTGTAGTGCAGTGGAATTTCAGTAAACGTGTCATCTCTCCTCCAAGCAAGGCAAACAATGTGTTTATTGCAACATTCACCACCGCTTATGCACGTTTAAAACTTCTCAGCAGCATGGAGAAGTTACAGGACAGATTGATTTATATTGACACGGACAGTTTGATTTATGTGACAAAAAGTGGTGAAACTCCTCTGGAATTGCGAAATTATCTGGGTGATCTTACTGACGAGTTAGATGGTGACAGCATTTCGGAGTTTGTATCGACAGGACCCAAGAGTTATGCATACCAAACTAAAAACCATAAAAAAGTAGTGATACGTGCTAAAGGCATCATTCAGACGCATGAATGCAGCGAGAGGGTCAATTTTGACAGCATTAAAGGGCTGGTCGAGGGCTACTTACAGAGGTCAAGTGAGGGTGTCATTGAAATCCCTCAGCACACGATCAGGAGGGATAAAAAGAGATTCCGTTTGACAAACGCGACATTTCTTAAAAAGTTTCAATTGGTGTATGATAAGAGACGTGTTTTTTCTGACGGGACAACTCTGCCTTTCGGTTATTAGAGTTGAAGAAGAAGAAGAAATAAAATAAAAAGTCACATGGATTTATAGGAGATTAATTTTGATCCTAGATTTAGAGCACCTTTCTCATGTATGATAGTTGGACCCAGCGGCTGCGGGAAAACTTTCTTTGTAAAAAGTATTTTACAAAACTGTAATCATGTCATGGATGTTGTTCCAGAAAATATTGTATGGATTTACACATCTTTTCAACCCATGTATGCTGAATTGCAGAAGATGAATAAAAATATTACCTTTGTGGAAGGATTGCCTCATTCTTTTGAAGATTAAAACCTGTTTCCTCCTGATCAGAATCATCTGATTATTCTAGACGATGTTATTGCTCAAGCCTCAGATGATGAAAATATCGAAATATGAGCGTTATTATGCTGACTCAGAATGTTTTTCATCAGGGAAAGTTCAGTTGCACTATTAGTTTGAACTGTAATTATATGGTGTTGTTTAAGAACCCGAGAGATAAACTCCAGCTGAATATACTGGCCCGCCAAATGTTTCCATCTCAAAAGGGTCTCTTCATGGAGAGTTTTGAAGATGCAACGAGAGAAGCTCATGGATATTTAATCATCGATTTTACGCCTACCTACCCAGAACATTTCAGACTGAGAACGGGCATACTTCCTCAGCAGTGGCTTACTGTGTACGTGCCCAGAACAAAGTAAGTCATCATGTCTGCGCGTATAAAAAGGAATGTACCATTATTCAGAGCCTTGTTTGAGGCCACCCCGCAGAAGCGCAAAGATATTCTCGCACACTGCTCTCCCAACTTTATTCAGGCTCTGTGCGAGTTTGCACTGAATATCCTAGAAGGTAACATTAAACTATCACCCTCTCAACACCGACAATTGAAGAAACAAAGAAATATCATCAGATTGTTGGGTGATAAAAGAACCGGGATAAAAACTAAACAGCTGGCTCTCAAAAAGCAACGAGGTGGTTTTATTATCCCCATCTTAACGGCTCTTGCTCCCTTGATCGGTGATCTAGTGGGTGGTATAATCAGGAGATAATGCCTCTCAGAACATCGCAGAAGATGTTTCTCATTTCACCTCATCAATTCAAGCGTCTGACTCAGTCAGACACGTCCATCAGACAGACGGCGGAGGAGAATTTGGATGCTGAAATGAGAGCGATATTAAACGAGCCGGGTTTGACTTCTTATGAAAAAATCAAGAGATACGATGCTCTTCTCCAGAGGTATCTGACTTTACTTAAGCAAGGTGTCAAAGAAGAAAAACAGCGGGTAAGTTTAACGTTGCAGCGTGACACAGAGGTTCCTGAACATGAGCGGTCCCAAGAAAAACAAGGCCCAGGGCAGGACGAGGCCCCTAAGGATCAGGTTCTTACGGAAGTACTGAAAAGCCTACCTAAACACAACCGTAAAAATGCCGAGTACATTTTGAAGAAATTATCCGAAAGAAGTGAGAGTTGGACTTCGCGAGGTGAATTTGTATTTAAAGGAAATGTAAAAGGGTCCCACATGATTGATTTGTTGAAAAATCTCATGCTTCCGTTTAAAAAATCTGGAGCATCACAAACCCGAGGATGGTCTGACTTTCTACACACCTTGTCAGAGGTAAACATCCCTATATCTTCAGTCATTAACCCTTATGCTCGTGAAGAATATAGACGTTTGAAAACAGAGGGTACATCGATTGAAAATGGGGGTACACCCCCCAGCGTTAAGCAGAGAAGAAAAAGAAGAAGAAGGCAGATAACTCATTCTCCCTACTGGTCGAGATCTGAGCTGGAAGATCTTCGGTGTATTTCGACAACACTTGCTGCAATGATAATCCGCACGCTCTATGACATAGATAAAAAATGCAATGGTGACCGCACACAGTGGACAGAGTGTTTTGAAGCTGATTATTATGATACAATATTTTTGAGGATCTGTCTTCTAAAAATGTTACGATGCTTGACGGGTAGAACTCGAAATCCGGAGAGAATCCATAAGAGTCAAAAAAGCTGGATTGACCATTCTCATCCAAAGTCAGAGCTAACCAGTGTTCTCCAGGCATGTGTGAAGGATGTGTGTTCACAATAAAGTAGGCCGGCCCTGGGAATTTGTCAGCTAGCAGCGGCAGCTGGTCGCACGGCCATACACAAAACAAATCTCCCAGCAGATGATGCATCAGGCTCTCAATTTCATGATTATTCATGTCTGATTAGATTAATAATAATCCACCAGCACACGCCTCTTTGAATCAATCTCTAAAATAGAGTCATAACAAGCGTAGATGATCAGCGTGGTGGTATGAGGCAACGGGTTTCTGAAGCGCATTTCCAATCTTAAATTTCCACTGGAAACTGGAGATAGAGCATCTGTGTCCTCGCCCGGGTTAAGATTAAATGTGAATAGAGAGTATCCTTGATTAAATTCCTGACGTGTTATACTCAGTGGAAGATCTTTTAGATGTCGTCCTGTAGCCGTAAACAAGTTGTAATACTCTCTCACTGAATGACCTTGGTTAAAATTGGGCTGGAAGGCTTTAGCAGGAATTTGTCTGCCATCCTTACACAAAGCTAAATATTCCATATCAAAATGATTAAAGTCAAACGGATTGAGATTGCGTGTTCCTGTAAAAGCATCATGATTCAGTAATGCAATCACCACATACTTGGGAAAGACGCCTAAGAAAAGATTCTCTTGGTTGCATACCCTTGAATTTTCAGGGATGGAATATGTTTTTACATTCACACGTGAAAGTGGATACAGAGCATTTGCCTTCATTAAAGCTGAAGCGTGCCCCAGTCGTACAGCTGGAGAGACGGTAACTTTTTTGATGAAAAGAGATGCTCCTAATATCCTGAGTTTGTAAGTGGAGTCTCTTGCTGCCATGAGACAAAAGGCATCGTTGACTCTTGTAAGTTTAATTTTGAGGTCAACAGAGTTTAAAAGAAGTCTCTCACAGAAAAATATGTCTGCATGCAGGGGCCTAGGAGATGTACCTCCCTGGAATTTGCCGTAAAGCCTGCTCTGCTGTTAAGACCTTGATTTGGCTCGTTAGTTGTAACAATAGAGTTCAGAGCACCTGCAGTGTCTTTATAAAAAAGACCAGAGCTAAACTGGGTTTTTAAAGAATCCTCAGAAAAGTTTAACAATGTCTCAATCATGGCTCTATATGGATGTGTAGCGCTGGATTGTGAAATCATTCGATCTCCGAGAGTGACGTCACACTGACTGAAGATGGTGTTTAACGGGTAGTTGATGAGCCCTACAGGTGCATCATCTGGCAGGTTTGTTCCATCCTCGTTAGTAATTTTCACTCTGAGATGCAACAGCGTATCGTTGAGATCCAGATACTTTTCTCCGTCTCCCGGAATGAAAAACTCGATCGGGCCTCCATTGGTGATTGCTGATAAAGGCTGGATCTCGGTATAAATTTTATCTTCGATCGATAGCTGCGTCATCGGGGCAGAAAATAAGTCCAACTCTGCCAGCGTGCACTCTGATGATTTGTTATGTAAAAGAGCCATTATTTAAATATATCAAAACATGCGGATGACTTCCTTCCTCTTCGTTTGTCTGCTCCGACTGATCTCCTTTTTCGCGTTTGTCGTTGTTTTTTAACCGTCCTTAAACGATCACCAGGGGGTCTTGTTCTGGGTCTTTTGGATAAAACCATAATTCCTGAACCTTCTTGACCGTCGGTGTGTGTAGAACCACTCATTTTACTCACGGCTCTACCGATGACATCCGAAGCAATATTTGATGCAGCCGTTTTAAGATGGGGTTTTGCAATTGCAAATCCTTTTTTAACCAGAGGGGATACGAAGCGGAATAAGTTTGAAAATAATGATCCAATTCCGCGTCCGTACATGACCGGAGCCCCATAAAACCCTGGCAGATTACCGCCTGATTGACTTACATAGTAATTTACAAAGCAATTTGGATCACGTCTCAGACTTAGCTGTGCCATGTTCTCTCTTGCCTGCTTGATGCAGTGTTGAATGACCAGCGTAATATGAATGATAACCAATCAGTCTTAGAGGTTATATACATATCTCTGGAATAGTTTATACAAATAAAATTTATCACTGGCTACGTTGTGATATCACCAGTCTGAAGTGTAGTCTTATGACGGTCTTTCCATAGATGAAATTTACAGGAACATTTTGGTCTGATTTAATTTCTATATTGATATTTTCAATATGTCTTCTGGAGACTGGAAGGTAGTGGGCGGGGTTAAACGTCTGAGTAATCATATCACTGAATTTGCCTTGTACTTTGACGCTCTGCAGTAAAGGTGCAAAAGTGTCGCCTACTATTTGAGGGCTGACCACGTCGCTGTAACAGTATAGGTGATAGAAACCAGCCTTTATATCCACCGGAAAAGGAGCCAGTTTTGGTTCAGAAACATGAATCCATTCCCCTGGTTTCATGCCCATCATATAAGCTAGAGTGCTGAAGAAGCGTATTTCATACGGACTGTTTGCTTGAAATGCAAATCTCTTTTGAACTTTGCTGAATTTAATGCGTAAACCCGATTTCAATTTTTTGAAAAACATTTCCATCTCTGTCTCGAGTTGAATAACGCTGTTATAGTAGCCACTTCTGATCCTTTGCGTATTGATCTCCACATCACCAACCTTCCTCCATTCAAAGTAGGCATCATAATCCGGTAAATTATGCCATGTATGAGGGTATGAAATCTCTGCTAATGCAACCATCCATTGGCCTTCTAAATCAATATGTTGAGCTAAATTTACACGGAAACTTGAACTGGTATTATTTTTAAACACTTCCATGCTAGCATTAGATGGAAGAGTAACGTAAAAGCCATCATCCTCTACCTGACGGTTCATGATGCTGTGTCAACTGTGAGGTTTAGTGCAAACCTTTTTTATACGTTTTGAAGTTCATCAAACTTGATCCAACTGTTGAATTTATCAGGCCAGTTTTTCCAGCTTACAAAAACCTGTTTGACTCCCTTGACCGTACGTCGTTTTAATATTCTTTCCACTTGATACATCTTGTCGTTAAATATTTTTACTTTTTGAAGTTCCTCAGCGTAAAAGGAACCCTCGATAGGTTCTCCATCCAAATCTTTGAGTTTGTATACAGGAGGAGAACGGGGTATCCGGTCATAGACTGTAAACACTTCATCCGTAAAACTCTGTTCGTATTTTTTGTCAAACACTCCACGGACCTTGGATATTCTGACAAGATCCCCTTGTTTAAACGTTGTCACTGAGTCCTTGCAATATCTGTTGGACTTGACATCATACAGATTCTGAAACACTTGAAAGGCATTTTCTGAGGTCACTTCCATAGGGCTCATTTTAATGCTGGAGTGGTAGGAATGGCTGTAGCTTCTAGCTAGGTTTTGAAATAAATCGACGTACCGCTGGGTAATGTTAGCTGTAAAATATCTCCACATCCTTGTTTTTAATGTGTGGTTAAATCTCTCGACCACTGAAGCTTTTGCTTCACACGCTATGGCAAAATGTTCAATACCGTGTTTCTCCATTAAAACCTTAAATTTCTTGTTAAAAAATTATTTACCGGCATCAGTCTGAAGTTTTTTGGGGATCTGACTTTCTGTAAAAACTGATTCAAATGCCTTTACCACCTCAGCGGCTGTTTTCCTCTTCAAAACTCGTACATACGCCCTTTTTGAAAAGATGTCAATGACTGTTAATAAATAATTATAACCATCATTTTCCTTGGCCAGAGCTTGCATGTCACAGAGATCAGCCTGGAACTGCCTCAATGGTCTGGTGACAAAAACTCTGTTTCTTGGGAACTTTATTCTTGCAGGTTTATGTACAGTATAGGTATCTTCTCCTGATAAAAAATCTTTAACTTTTTCAACCGCAACCTTCTTTCCAGTTTCATCTTGCATAACCCTCCTCAGCCTATCTACAAACCCAAAACTTCCCGGATTTGAAGGGCTATAATATACTTTCTTCATCAGCCGTCTTCCTGCCATCTCTGCCTTATGCTCACTCTGCCGATTACTTGTTAAATAATGAGAAAAAACACACAGGAGGGTAGATTTATCCTTATTTTTTTTTTTGTATTTAATAGTAAAAAAAATAAAAGAAAACCAAAATCAGATAAAATGCAGATTAATGCAGATTAATTCAAACACTACTAGCTTTTAAACAACACTTCTGGGAAAGGTTACTATGTTCCTACTTTAATTGTATTTAATAGTAAAAAGAAAAAAGAAAAAAAGAAGAAAAATCATATAATGCAGATTAATTAAAGTACTGGAATACTAAAAAAAAATGATACAAGTCATCAAACATGTGAGATCAGTTTGTCAGTCCATAGCACTCTGAAACAGAGTTAAGTTGTTTGAGATGTTTCTCATCGACCATGCGATCATAAACGATAGTTCAAAGAGGTTATGTTGAATAAATGAAGTATCGCTGTTTTCACCGTATTGATGAGGGTGGTTGAGAACCAACCGTCAATTTCGTCCTCCTGGTTACTCTCATCCTCTGCTGAAGGCTGAGGGTCCTCCATCGGTTCCAGGGTTTGTGTAGGGGCTTCGGTAGAGGGTGAGTAGCCGGTGGCTACCTCCTCCTCCACGACCACCTTCATGTCTTCAGGCAGGACATTCGCGTCTACAGACTCAGCCATGAATAGCGGCGATGGTGAGCAGAGGTCTGGAGAAAGCGGTAGATATTTCATGTTGTATCCTGTAGGTGATGCAGGACTGAAGTGGTTCTCTGAGAATGAGGACGTTGAGGTGGATGGTGAGAAGAGGTCAGGGGAAGGCGGATGATATGGTCCAATGTTGAAGCTTTCATCGTGCTCAGGAGAGAAGTGGATCTCTGCTCGGTGGTTGTAGAGATCCCTGTATGGTGTCGGTCCACTCATTCTCATGATACGATTCTCAGTGTCTGTGAGCTTGCAGTTATCCCCCCGTATATATACCATAGGAAGGGGCGTGTCCTCAGAAGAGGGTTTGTTCTAAATGTAAAACAGGAAACGTCAGGGTTTTTTTCACTGACATGACATCGATCCAACTTCGTGGCTTATGGAAAAGGTCGGAAAGACGATGTCCAATTTCACTCATCTTCTCTGCCCAAGCTTCAAACGGCAGAGCTAGCATTGTCTTGAATATGCCGCAGTCCTGATTGAAAGCCTCCAACACAAACAGATCTGAGGGACTCGTCCGGTTGTTCTTGCGTCTGCTTGCCCAAAAAGACCAGCGGCCATTTGCTGTGGTTTTTGACCCCCACACTGCGCTAAAGAGAGGTTCTCTCTCAGCTATTTCAACATCGGATGGCATATGAAACATTCTCGCCCGTTTTACAGGTCAAGGAGACAGTTCATTTTCTTCTTCCTCCCTCTCCTGCTTTGAGACTGTTTCAGGGGTATCATTAAGGTGCGGGATTGCAAGCCTTAACACAGCCCAGTCGCTGTGGGTGAGAGTACACAGAGCCACTGATCCATTAAATACCTCATCTTGATCCAATTGATACAGGCAAAGCTCTCCTATTTCATACCTGAAAATATAACCCCAGCTGCCAACCAGGCCATATGGCTCCAAAGACCATTCTTCCTGCAGAGTGTCGAACGGGGGTCTTTGTACCCTGCAGATGTAGTATGTTGATTTCTTAGGAGCATTCAATTCACGGGATGAATGCTGGTAGACGGTCACTGGGGTTTTGCACAGAACTGACATACCTCTTGGCCGACCCGAGGTCTGATTTTCAACCATGGTTGTTGAAGTTGATGTTGGATCCTCATCATCGGTAGAGTATGTCATGACGGGAATTCCGATAGGTATCTCAGATGAGGAAGTAGATGATGCAGTTGCTTGTTCATCATCATCTTGGCACGCTTTGTGTTTCTCCTCCGCTTGACGATAAACTCTCTTAACTCTAGCCATTGTTGAACGGGTGTTCTTTTTTCCAACGAATGCTGCATGTAAAGTGCAGAGTTTTATCTCTGTATTTAAAGTAAACACTAAAGCATGCCCTATTGTTTTCATTGGGTTATTCAAGGTTTAACGATGCTTACAAACACCCCCCCCCCTCTATTTTTAATTGGTGCTGATGCCAAACAGTTTCCGATAATTCCATATTTGTCTTGTTCTATTTATAACAAACACACCTCTGTGTTTTTCATTGGCTCATTTAAGGTATCACCCCTAATGACGACAACCAATCAGCATCCACGGTTACGCCCCCTTGGACACACCCCCTGTTTGACCACGTGACCTCCCGCCCACATAGCGCCCACATGGCGCCAACCGGAAGTCCCGCCCTCACTGGAAGTCCCGCCCACCTGTCAAAAAGTTTGACGAAAGGGTGTACTTAAATTCTCTTTTGAGAATGGGACTTTGAATTGAAAATTAGCCAAGCATTGTGAAGGCCCTGACTATTGTTCTCACTTATATGAGATTGAGACAAAGGACACAGGCAAATCTCAGTCCTTTTGAAGTGCTGTGTGGCAGGTCTCCTAATTTGGACATGGGGATATTGCCAAGATCATTTTCTTCCACATCTTTGTGTGAAGGTAGGATGTTGTTTTACTGTCAAAACCTGTCCACTGTGTTTTCTCAAGTTTCACAGATGGTGAAGGCTGCATTACCAGAAACAGCCACTTCCACCCTCCAGTCCTTTATTCCTGGCGACTGGATTCTGCTCAAAGAATTTAGGAGAAAACACAGGAAGTCCAGGGCTGGAATGGCCCATATCAGATCCTACTAGACACCCAGGAAAGCTGCAGGAAAGCTCTAGCTCCTCCAGCTTCATCTGGCTTCCAGGACAAGTCATCTTCCAACTGGATCATCCACGGCTGAAAGGTGTGAGGACAGCGGACCACCACAAGACAAAGAACTGTAAGCTGATCACTGGCGAGTGATTGAAGAGGTGGTTGAAGAACACTGTTCTTACAAGGGCACAATAATCCCTTGGGCAGTGCAACGTTATTTCAGAATCTACTTAAGGCCATCGCATTGCCTAAAAGTTAGAAATCATAAGGTCATTTGCCTCACTGCACACACACCACAGTGAGAGATTCTTTCCTCCCACTTTGACAGCGAGACTGACTCTGAGGAGGAAATCTCGGATGCTTTTATCTAACTTTTATGTTTATTGCTTGATATTTATCATTATGGTATTATTACAAATTTGAATGTGTTCATTTCCACCGTTGTTTAGTTGGACTATGGAAGCCTAACTTCCAGCAGGTTAGAGTTCCTGTTTCTAAATATATTTCTAGAGGAGCTTCCTACGACCGCCCACCTGTACCAGACTGGTAACAGGGCAGCTTGAAGCCACTCAGGAGAGTCAGCAGGATTTTTTGTTTTTTTGTTTTTTAAGTTGTGTTTATAATTTGTTTTCTTTGGGAAAAACTGTTTGCTTTCAGTACCAGAAGAAAGGACATTCCACTTCAAGGTCACGATGCAGCTATATGGAAGATGGTTTGTTCTGATGCTAATGATTGGTATTGCAAGTATTGTTATAACTCTTGTGTTCATTTTGGGAAAGGTACAGCAAAGACAATGTGTGGTTAATCTGACTAATAATACTCATCAGCGGATTCGAAGAGAGATTCATCACTTTTCTGACTACTATGATCATACTGATAATGTTTGGTGGCAACTGATGCATCAAAACTGTGAGGAATTATAGTGTAAGGGAAAGCAGAAATGTTAGTAGATTTTCTAGTGAGACTAATTTAACGTGTGCGTCTACAGGAACTCTTTATAGAATTCGGGGTAATAGAAATCCGATTAAAGATCCAGATATTTGTATTACACAGGAGGAAAGTACACCTTATTTCCTTGGGAAGACAGTAGGTTGCGAAGCTATTATATCTGTTTTATGTGCTTTAATCAACAGACATAAATTTGAGTCATGTCCTATCAGAACTGATCCTTCTACTATTTCAGGATCTTTGGTCCCTGATCCCTTTGTGTTAACTTTTAATCTTACTGCTTTATCTGAGGAAGGTTTCACTGCTCTAACTACGGAGTAGCAGGCTATAAGAACTATGAGTTTGCAAAATAGAATGGCTTTGGATTATCTGTTAGCTGAGAGGGGTGATGGTTTTGAAGAATTTTCCTTTAGTTGTGATTATCTTGTAATCAGAAGAAGGGAGTGTAATGGAAATTCTTTTATTAAGTGTTCCAAAGTGTGTGACCTTTGGGTTACCTCACTTCTGTGAACATCTGTGTTAGGGAGTAAGCTGTAAAAGCCATTATCAGAAGTTTAATGGTTCAGACCCATCTTTTAGGACAATTTCAGGAAGGGCAGTTAGGTCTGTTCCTAGATAACCTTGTCACCTTTAAACTCAAGAAGGGTTTGGGTCATAAAACACAGACTCTTTGAAGTTGAGATAACACTGTCATGTTCTGGTATAAATACTGTGTGTAAATGTTGATCGGGGCTCTGTTCAACTGACTTGCTTGGTGACAGAGTCATTCAAACGCTGATGCCTTTGAATAAAACTTATAAAGACAAAGTCCGGATTTTCTCTTGTTATGAGTCAACTTCTACCCACTTAAGACAATTCCATAACAGCTGGAAGTAGGTTAATGTGATTTATTTTGAAAGATCCAGAAAAGGTCTTACTGGCCTTTAATGTTGTAACACATGGCTGGGGTCCCAACAAATGTTTGGACAAAAAACTTAACTGTCTATCACAAGTAAAACAAAATTGTTTCGCATGTTTAAGAGGACGCAGATAGAACCAATCCAAAGCCTGGAAACTGCTAAAATACCATTGTCACCCTCTATAGTGCATCCAGTTTAACATTGTCACAGAATGAGAGGGTACCGACCAAAAAAGAAGCTCTTGCACCCAAATCAACACTTTCAAGCTCGACTGAAATTTGAGTAAGCACATGAACAAGCCAAATACCTTTTCAGGAAAACTATTATGATCAGACAAGACAAAGACAGAGCTGTTAACCTGACTTCACCTCAAATCAGCAGCTCAATGGTTCAGTTAGTCATAACGAGCTATTGCTATAGGACAAAGGATACAAATGCGCATAAAAACTGGTTTTGCACTGAATAATGCAGGCTAACATTGAACCTCTGAAACAGATCTCACTAAGCTCTGTAAGCCTTGTTAAATATTTGTGGACAGTGCCTAAATACTGGAACAGTGCCAGGAAAACCGAAAATTAAAATGAATTAAACAGATTTTCTAAGAACAGCGGTGAAATATCAAGCCGGATTTACGTCACAAGTCTGCAAAAAGTGCATGGTCAAGGTGTATCTTACAAAGGGACTTTTTAACCACAGATTAGTGTAGTTATATTCTCATATTTCAGCGTCCAAGTATAGGTCAACCCTATGTGGATTAGAGAAAATTAATAATAAAATGCAACTTGTCTACAGAGTTTTTATTGTTAAAATAATTGCAATAATATGTTAAATAATCATTCATTCCTGGATAAATAAGTTATTTATTTATGCTTTGTAGATGTAAACCTCTGACCACAGCTGTACACCACGTGCATTGTATTTGACACCCTTAGAATGAGAATGTGTTGATTTTACATATATACTTCAAACATATACTGGATATTTCTTCCTACTGTGTGACATTAAATCGAACTAAACCTTTACTGTTTTACTGTTAAACGGTTTACTGTCAGTTAGAATTACCAAAATTATTTATAATTGCCATATAAACCAGAATATAGCGAGGGAGAATATTTCTATTGCTTTCTTCAAAGTCAAACCTTTAGATACATTTCTTTAGTATTTAGTAGACTTGCCAATAGACTCTATGACTTGGGTAGAATGTTTTGGGAATCCCTCCACAACCTTCTCACAATATTTAGCATGAACTTTGGCCCATTCCTCTTAACAGAATTGCTATAATCGAGTCAGGTTTGTAGGCGCCAACTTTTTAGCTCTGTCCATACAGTTTTTAAGGGACTGAGTTCAGAGCTTTGGCCTCTTCAAAACATTCACTTGGCTGTCCTTAAGCCAATTTGTAACTAATTTGGTGACATGATTATAATCATTCTCTGCCATAAAAACCTATTTATGCTCATGCTTTAATTTCATAGGTGACGTTTTGAGTTTTGCTTTCATATTTCTACATAAGGTTCTTTCCGACAAAAGGAAACAATCCCACAACATATAACCTCCAGCACTAATCTGTCTTGTATGTTGCTTATCTTAGTGTATGTAAAATTGTGAACAAAACACTGTATCTCCTTATATTGACCTTGCACAAATTAACAATTATGGTAGCAGGTAAAGTGCAAAGAGAAAATTTACCAATGTAGTTTTCATTTCCATTGACCATCCACCAAGCAATCCTGTCTGTCAACAACAAGGTGCTGCAGACACCGTGTTTCCATACCAACTATTATTTGACTCATATCCTTAACATCCCCTCACTACTCTAAAACAATTAAGTAGGAGAAAGTGAAATCAATCAATGTGGCTGAAAAAACTAAAACCAGCCTCCACCGAGACAGTTTCTTCTCCTACGCTGTTTCTCTGATGAACACTTGACAGTCAGAGTTTCAGAACAACACCATACATACTTGGACTTATGTCACATTATATTCTATTGTAAATCCAATTGTGTATACATATTTACATTTAAAAAGATATTATCTGTAATATATACAAAAAAATCCAAAAAAAGTGTTTCTGTCATCTTATTGCATAACTGTGAACCATTAAAGAATTATGCCAAGTGATAACACAATACATTTAAATGCTCTAATTTGACTCATCCCATCAGTGGTTTGTTTGCGAAAAATATAAAAATCCTCTGTTAAAAACCAGTTAGTCTCGGAGTTCCGGGAGTTTCTTTCTGTTCACCTGTTTTACCTGCTACTAACCCCATCCAACCTCTGGATGGCAACATGTTAGGATTATGATTATTGATTAATTAATGTTTATCAAGAATTATGATTAAAAATCATAATTTGAGAAAATTAATTTCTTAACCAAAAATCCTCATTTATGAATTGAAACCAGAGATGTCTTCTGGTGTTGTAAATATGGCTCAAAGCCTTGGATAATTACAATTATTAAATTCTCAGTAATAATTAGTAACTATTATTAGATGTCACTGTTTAATCAACCGTTTCCGCCGAAACATGGGGAACTTTAACCTTATTTTGACTGACAAATCACTCTTGCACAAAATAAACACAAACGCCTTCTCTTTATCTACGTGAATATTTATTAAATCAACAGTCCTGATACAATTCGCTGTCCAATTCAATAATCTTTACCTAATCAAACATGCAAAGTTCTACACAAAAGGGTAAAATATCTAACTAAACAAAATAAAACAGCATTGAGAGTGTATGACATCAAACCAGCAGTTATGGCAAAAGTGATAATATGACAAGAGGAGTATGGTGTTGAACGGAGATTTGGGGAGCGGCCCGCCAGAAAGTGTAGCTTAGTTAATACTGTAAGTCATAAAACATCCCCCACCGCTGGGGAGTCCGCGCACACAAAGGGTTGTAAAACGTTTGGCGGCAACTAATGAGCAGCAAAGTTGAAGACAAAGAAAATGGTGAATTTCACCATGAGGTTATTATAGCAATTCAGTTTTACGGTGCACACGAGCTTGCTCTCAGGTGTTAAAACCTCACAGCAAAACACACACAGCTGGGGAGCACAGCGGCTTTCAGATATCCAACACAGCAAATCAAAGTTTCAATAAAATGTTGCATGCACAGACAGTTTAGAACACATTAGACTATAAGTGGTGATTTTAAATCGCCTAATATCCTACTCTATCCTGCCCACGCTATTTCTAATAAAGAAATAAAAATAAAAAGATGGATTTTACTTGAGGTTGCCTCCTCTGAGCAGAAGGGGGGGGGAGAGAGGGAAACTCAGGGAAACAGTCCGTTTTCATCCTTTGTGCCCTCCTTGGCAGAAAGGTGAAAAAAAAAAATATGACGGACCGTCAGTTAGTCAACTGGAACAAACAAAACGAGGGAAAATTGCGTCTCCTTGAAAACTCCGTGTTTTATTTTGGCTACGTGTTAAACCCACGTCTTCGATCGGTAAAGTTGAAAACTTACAAGCCTTCTTATTCCTGTAAGCTTAATTCGCTTAGTTTCTTGTTGACCAACAAGGAGAATGAGTGAAATCCACATGGGACCTCTTCTCCAGAATGCCGCTTCAGTTGCGTGGTAACCGCGTCCAGTTCCCAACCTGAAAGCAATGGTGGGTCGTCTCATCCTCTGTTATTTAGTTGGCTGTGGCCTCAGAGCTGCGACGCCCCCGTCCTATCAGCCGTGGTGGCCGCTGGGATTTGTAGTAGCGAACTGTCCTGGGATACAATATTCAGCAAAACATAGTCCAACAACAGACGCCCGGTAGGAGCTGAGTCCATAGGTGTTCTCCATCAGCCTCATCAGGAAAGGAGCTTAAGTACCCAACGTTACCAACACTCCAGCGCCTGAGTGTTAACCTGCAGTGGTAACTTTAGGCAAGACAAGTCTCCTTGTGATTTATTTCTGAGTACTTACCTTCTCGTGTCCTCCGTCCCAGGTTATCTCCAGTTCCGAGCTTCTTATTCAGTCTACATATGCAGAAGATCCAGACTCTCTCTCTGCAAGAGAACTTCACGGATTATCTTCTCAGTTGGCTGCATTCGGGTTTCAAGTCTCCTCTCACTACCTGTGAACGAACCTGGCTCACCCTCCACCTGGCTCACCCTCCACTGTGCTTCCCTCCAAGATCATCCACCTGGTGCCACCTCCACCTTAAGTGCAAGTAAACCAAATTACCTGGACCTTTACTTACCCGACATGCTCCCGGAGTTTTCCATCATCTCACTTCTCCTCCCCCCTGGCGGATCTCCTAATCACCCTCTGTAAGCAAAGAAATATATCAAGATCAACAATCCAGAATATTTCCTGTCAATTACCATTGATCCCTTCTCCATACATCGGCGAGTTCCTGTGTCTCCAGCAACCAAAATATTTCTTAATAAACTTGTTAAAACATTTCCGGTTTTCCTGACTGTATTTCTGCATGTGGGTGAAAGCAGCTAGAAAAACGATGACAGTTAGTCTATGAAAACATTGAGTCATTTGAAAATTGAAACTTTGTCTTATGACCCTTGTGTAACACTATTGTCAGACAGAAACATCTAATATCAGAATCAGCTTTATTGCCAAGTTCGTACATACAAACAAGGAATTTGACTCCGGTACACTTGGCTTAATAAGTGGCCTGTTTTACCTTTACAAAATACTTTATATAAACTTTTCCCTTAATAGCTTGTGGCACAATAAAGACATCCAGTTGCTTCATTAAGACGTATGTCTTTGAATCATTTACTCCACTTATAGGATTAGCAAATTTTGCAATAAAGAGCTCTGATTCAGAGACTATGTGAAGTTTGTGTTTTTTCTTATTTGTCTAATAAATATTGATTTAAAAACTTTGCATAACAATTTAATTATTATTATCATTAATTTAATGATACCTTAAAGCACAGGGTCAATTTGTCATAAATAAGACTATCGGTAAGTTGAACATGTATTTGTTATGTTCAGTGTGTGATAGGATCCAACTGCAGGCAACAGAAGCGAGAGGTGAAGTGAAAAATGTAATAAGAACAAATTAAAAACTTACAGCACCTGCATGGAAGGAATTGGACATCAGGCATGAATGAGGGAATTGGAAACCACAGGCATAGAAACATTGAGAAAAGTCAAAAAAACGGAAGGAACCAGTGAGGAAAAAGGAGAACCGGTAAGTACTGGGGCAATGCCAAATAGAGATGTAACAAACAAACAAAAATAAATCTAAAAAGGATCACAAGGAAAACACAAAATAACAAACTAAAGAAACATACCTAATAATAATCAAGGAAATGAACCGATATGGCAAAACTCAAATGGCACAAATCAACCATATGGCAAGACCTAAAGAACATAACAAGGAAAAGTTGAAAAACATGAACACCATGAATGCATTTGTATTCCTACCCCATTTACTTTGATACACCTAATAAAAAAAACACTCCAAAGTCCTTTGCCTTCAGAACTCAACTCATTAGCACCACCATTGTGTAATTTAATCTCATAATACATCCAGCTGTCTTGCAAAGGCCCGAGAGGTTTGTTAGTGAACAAATAGCATCATGAAGACAAAGAATCACAAGACAGAGGTCAGTGATAAAGTTATGAAGAAGGTTAAATCATCATTCTAGAACTACAATTCCCCCAAGACATGGCTATCCACCTAGGAAGCCTTTGGTCATTCTAAAAGAGCTATACAGATTTATAGCTCAAGTGGGAGAATCTGTTGACAGGACAATTATTAGTTGTACGCTCCGGAAATCCGACATTAACACCCACAAGAAAAACCCCTACAAGCCATGTAGACACAGAGAACAATTGCCATCTGCTTGAACCATTCCCAAAATGAAATATTGTGATGGCAGAAACGTGTGTTGGGACACTAGTTTTGTCAGGGACAGGGAACCTGGTGAGACCTAAATCCAAACAAAACACCCACTGAATTCTGACATGGAAATGTAGAGGCCATTGATAAACTCCAGGTTCAATATTCGGTATGACTGCTGCACATGTAAAACATTGTGAAAGATGCAATTTTTTAACTAAACAAAGTAAAATAACCAACAGAACAACAGTGAAAAACATGCACATGGACGAAAAGGAAAATAAACCTATTCCACAATGGGAGAAAACCACAACTGAACTCCATGGCCACAAAACAGAAGAAAATGATCGGGGGAGAAAAAACAGTAATTAAATCCTCCCTGGTTTCATTGATGATGTACACATTGCAAGCACTGTCTGACGCTTTACTTACAAAGTTGCAAAATAATGTAGCTATAGATATACCACAATATGGCTGAACAAACAACCACAGATAAGATCACTTCAGATCAAGGCATAAGATGAAACGGTGTACCACTTCTTGAAGGCACATTGTATGCCATTTTGTAACTCATATCAGATGTGACGTGTTAAGATGAGGAAGACCTTAAAAAAAGGAGAAGAAAATGCGTTTGTATGAGCCCATAGACGTCAGCGACTGTAACACAGGTATTAACTATTTGTTAGCACTTCTCATGGTTTGTATCACAGGAAACTAGTGTTACATTTGTGAAAGTATTGTTAATTGTAGTTAGACCCACTTGCAATTTCATATAGGGCATATTTCCAGGGAGGCATTACAAAGGAGGAGTGAACATGCAGCAGATAACAAAATATAAGCTATGCACTGAAAAAGCTTTTTATTGCTTTTATGCATGTATAGTTCTGTGGCCTTCCCCTACCTGTTGCTGAGAAAAGGGAGTGTCACATGCTTTCTGTGTAACTGCACTGCATTTATTTCTCCTGGAATATCAGATTAAAAAAAAGAATCTCAGATAATTGCTTGGATTTTAATGCAGGGGCGTAAGAACAAGGGGTTTGCCCAGGGTTTCATCCATGTGAATAACCCTCACTAGTTAGCAACACCATAATTAGCTAATTTACTTGACATTTAGCAAGAAGATGCTCAACTCATCATTCTCAGATCCAAGCTCCCACTTCAAAAACAAATTTAACACAGCTTTAGAATACCTCGGTCAAAATGTAGACATGAATCCAGTTGAAAATCTGTGGCAATAGATAAACACTGTTTACAAATGTTTCTCCATCCAATTGGACTGAGTTTAAAAAAGTTTAAAATAAAGAATGGGGAAAACCTTTTAGTCTCTAGATTTGAAAAGCTGCTAGAGACATAGACTTGCAGCTTAAATTTCTTTAATTGCATTGAAAGCGGGCTTTAAAAAATATTGACTCGTGATGGCTGATTACATATGCATGCAAAGCTTTTTTTGTGATGAATTTTAAAAGTTAACTTTGCTCATTTTATTGCATAGACATATCAACAAAATTCAGAAGGGTCTAAACCCATAAATACAGAGGTGAAATGGAGCCATGAATGGGGTGAAACACATTCTGGAAAGTATTTGTTTATACCCGATGCCCAAGAAAGGGAAAGAAAAGAGCCAAAAGATAGAGAGAAAAGGTGAGAAAGGGTCAGAATAAAAAGGTAATAACAAAACATTAAGAGTCATTTTGGAGTCTAAATCAAAAAAGTGGATGCCATTCAGGAAAAAGGACAAATATGGATAACACTTTGAGACATTACGATTTAAAGCTTTGAACAAGTGAGAGAATACCAGGATTTGTTTGGTTAAGCAAAAGGACTGTTCCTAAGGAGAAAAAAATAAGTAATTTAAAACATTTAATGAGCAAATGGCAGAACTGCTCAGCCGACTGGATAATGCTTGGTTAAGGAGACGCTTATTGGCCTGCCATTAAATCCCTCACCAGCTGCACAATAACAATAAAGGCTTTTGTTTAGTAATAACTGGTAATTATAGGCACACAACACCACATGAAAACTTCTGCTACATAGCAGAATTGTGAATGTTACATGTCTTCTTTCAATACACCTTCAAACTATGTGTAGTAAAGAAGGACTTTAAGGGAACATACCCTTCTGAGTAACAAGCTTATTATGAAGCACTGCTAATAGCATTTAAGGTAATATTTTAGAAGGCAGCTTTCTGAATTGATGCAATTGCATGGTGGTTTGAGTGGTTAACACCTTTGCCTCACAGCTAGAAAGTTGCTTCCGCAATAAGACTGTAACTGATGGTGGAGGTAAAGAAACATCCCATAAATATAGGGAAATGGTGCAGTTTGTGAGGAAATGTCCTAGTTCCAGTGTGATACTTGTAGCAGTATTATTGTGTTAGGATAGCCAAAAAAGTATCTAGAAAAAAACATTTTTACTAAGTACCAACAGCCCAGCAGAGTCATGGTTGCTTTTTTTTTATCAACTTTGAAATATCTATAACATAAAATTTTTAATTCTTGACTCCTTCTATCCGTGAATTTAAACTGGTGTTCCTCTAGGGTTGAGGGATGGAGGATGTTGAAACTCCTTTCCTCATTGTGAGGATGTATTACTGCATAAAAGAAAGGGGAAATATAATCACTTATGGGGTGGCTTGCCCTGTTCAGGTTGCAGGGAAGCTCCTGTCTCAAGTGGAGGAGTTCAAGTATCCCGGGGTCTTGTTCACGAGTGAGGGGAGAATGGAGTGGGAGATCGGCAGATGGATCAGTGCGGCCAACGCCGTAATGAGGATGCTGCACCAGTTCACTGCGGTGAAGAGAGGGCTAAACCGAAAAGCGAATCTCTCAATTTACCAGTCGGTCTATGGACAATCTTCACCCATGAAGTTTGGGTCATCACTGAAAAAACAACATCCCAGATACAAGGGGCTGAAATGGGCTTCCTCCACAGGGTGGCTGGGAACTCCCTTAGAGAACGGGTGAGGAGCTCGGCCATCTGGGAGGAGCTCAGGAGTAGAGCCACTGCTCCTCTACATCGAGAGGAGTCAGTTGAGGTGGCTCGGGCATCTGTATCGGATGCCTCCTGGATGCCTCCCTTGGGAGGTGTTCCTGGCACCTCCCAACGGGAGGAGGCCCAGGGGACGGCCCAGGACACCCTGGAGGGACTATGTATCTTGGCTGGTCTGGGAATGCCTTGGGCACCCCCTGGAGGAGTTGGAGGAGATGTCTGGTGAGAGGGAAGTCTGGGCATCTCTACTAAGTCTGCTGCCCCTGAGACCCATCCCAGGATAAAATGGAAGACAACAAGTACCAGTACATAACTTTTTTTTTTTTTCACCAAACAATTTAAGTTAAATGTGGACAAATAGATCAACTTGCTGTCTCCTACATTGCATGTCCCTTATATCTACAGTATCTTAATTTGTTTCATTTTGCGGTCTTCACTGTTTGGAAAACCCCTCTTTTATAGCAGGTTGTCAATAGGATACAACAGTAAGGCGTTATATTATCACAGCCTTCCAAATAGTGTGTTGACCCCCCTTTTGATGTCAAACCAGCCCTAACTTGTAAAGACATGGATTTCACCAAAACTCTGAAGGTGTGCTCTGGTACCTGACACCAGGATGCTAGCAGCAAATCCTTTTAATTCTTGTAAGTTCAAGTTGAGTCCTGAATTCAATAGAATTTATTTTCCAGCTCATCCCACATATGCTGAATTAGACTAAGATTTTGGGCAACAGATGCCAACATCTCAAAATGAATGTTGTGCTCCTCAAATTATTCCTGAACAGTTTTTTTTTTTTTTAGATGCACTGTCTTTCTAAAACTGGTCACATTTATCAGGGAATGAGGTTTCCATGAAATGATAGATATTGTCTGCAACAGTGCTCAGTCAGGTGGTACATTTCAAAGTAAGGTCCACATGAACAGTAGTTCCTAGCAGAACATTGCCATCAGGCTACATCCTTCTTTCCTTTCTACCTCCAGGTGCCACACGTTTTCCAGTAAGCACATGGGCCATCCTTATTGTTGGGTCCGTATAAAAGAAAGGGTAATTCAAGAGAGAAGGCTACCTTCGTCTGTTGTTCTGTGATACAGTTCTGATGCTCATGTTCTTGAAGTGGTGGACATGGGTCAGCATAGCCACCCTTAGGGTCTATACAGATTCAGTTTGTTTGCACAACAGACTGCTTAGCACTGTATATTCTGACACCTTTCTATCAGTAAAAGCATTAATTCTTTCAGCAACTTTTATTGCCAACATGCATCAATGAGCCTTAGCTGCCCACGACCCTGTTGCTGGTTTAGGACCATTAAGTACAAACTGACTACTGCAAACCGAGAATGCCCCACAAGAGTTGCAGTTTTGGAGCGGCTATGACCCAGTTGTCTAGTTATCACACTTTGGCCCTTGTAAGGCTCACTCAAATTTCTATGCTTGCCCAATTTTCTTGCCTCTGACACATACACTTTGAAGTGCTATAAAGATGAGATCATTAGAGTTAATCATTTCACCTGTCAGTGTTCATAATGCTATGATCCGTGTTTAATATAGTAGTAAAAAGTTTTATAGAAAAGACACAGATCAAAGATTAAAAAGAAGAGAACAATACTTTTCATATCTGCACATATATTTTTGCTGGAAGAAGGAAAATACTTTTTTATAAACAAAAAAACATGGTGATCAGATTTAAATGTTTAGCCCTTTTTTAAAGCTGAACACATGTCGTAGAAGTAGAAACAAGATTATTGTGACCTGACATAAAATTCTTTCTTGCTTCCACTGTTGGCTGCTTTTTCCTGCACTCAGTCAGTTTAATTTCCTCTTTAAGAATTCATGTTCTTGTGATTAATTTCGAGACATCTTGTGAAAACATTTTTGGTGAAAACATCTTTAGTTTATTAAGGTTAGCAAAAAAACTGCCTTACTCTTTGCAATGTTTTCTTACTTTGGCCTAACATATGGTAATTTGTGTAAATGTAAAAATTATGTAAGAAATTATACGATCACAGTATTTCAGATTCTAAATATCCATTAACTCTGGCATGTAGGTAACAGTTGCAGGGCTTAGTCATGTGGAGTAATCTGTTTTGAAGGAAACCACTAGGACGGCAGATTTTTGTGCCAGAACAGCAAAGTCAAAAGTAAAATTTTAACTTGTCCTCATGATTTGCTTTTATGTTCCATTTTTGTAAGGACATATTTAACTGTTGCTTTAATCTACCACATGAGAATGACCTGTTTTAGGTCATGGATGTGGTATACTGGGAAGGATAAACGTATAGACTGTCTGCTCTTAATTTAAAAGCAATACCCTGACTCCTTGAACCAACTCACTGTGATATAAAAACTTCTTTCAACATAATCAGGAAGGGATTTCTGTATCTGTTAACAATATATTTGCTTCTCTATGTTTCTCAATTTCTAACTGCAAGACTTTGCAAAAGTATTCATACAACAATACGTTTTAAGCATTGTTATGTAACTGCTTCAATCTTAAATGTGTTTTATAGGCTTTTTTATGTCTATCACCAAAGTGGTACTAGACTGTGAAGTGGAAGGAGAAGGATACTTTTGTCCCTTTCATCAAAACTATTCGATAATAGCTGTGGGTGTATGTTTGGGGTCATCACTCTGGAGGGTTAACTTCTACCCCAGTCTAAAGTTTCTGGAAGTCTCTAGCAGGTTTTTCTTCCAGGATCAACCTGTAACCTGTTTAGCTCCATCTAGCTTCTCAACAACGACGGCCTGCTTCCCTGTGTGTGCTGAGTTTTCCCACCCCATGTTGCTGTCACCATCATGTTCCACAGTAGGGATACTGTGCTCACGATGTGAGTTTACCACCAGACATAATGTTTTGCAAATGGTTAAATTATTACTATTACCTTTATATTCTAAGTCAATTGTTTGGTTTCAAGGCTCTTTATTCTTTACTGTGTTTTTGTCTTGAATATCCAACTATCTCTTTGTGTTTTTTCAGTTTGATTTTTATTACATTATGATTATATTAAGTGAAGTTTGAAATGTTTCCACTGCTGTTGTTTGTTTATGTTCATAATGTTGTACAGTTACAAAAAAAGTTCACAGTTGTTGAAGTTTACTAGCCTCTCTTTCACATTGGCCGTCGGATACACATGCTTGCAGTTGAGTCGATGATCAGTTCATACTACCCGACCGCGTCCAGATCTGGGACTAAGGTCGGATAAGGTCCCTTACACTCTTGCAGACTCCAGTCTTTATCTCATCTCACACTAACACATTTTTGTGCCGACTTGCCCTGCCAACTGACTTCTAACTAGTGCAGACTGATGCAGACTTTCCCTAACTTGCGGTCAACATTGTTTAGTGTGGTCTCAGCTTAAGTTAAACAAAGGTGGAATCTACTTAGTCAATAAAGTGACTTCTAAAAGCGGTTGATAGCAATAAATTTAGTGGTATCAGAGTAAAGAAGTCTGAATACAAAAGTTGATGAGGCCAAAGCAAATCACGTTTATTTGTATAGCACCATTCGTATACAGGTGATTCCAAGTGCTTTACAGGGAAAATGAAGTTAGATAGATCATAAGAGAATCACATTAAACACATGAAATAAACCAAAGGTACAAAAACAAAATTTGAGTATCACATTAACAAATGCTAAAATGTTCATTTAAACAAGACACTGTAGAAATGAATGGATAAACCAGTCTTTGACTTTTATGGGAAAGCTGTAATATGTTCAGTTCCAGAACTAAAGAGCAGAGACACTAAACACTGCCTCCCCTTGTTAAGTTCTGGTCCTGGGAACGCATGACAGCAATCAAACCCTATGTACTATATATAAATTTGCTGACCAACTTTTTGCATGCTTTTACTGGTATTTTCATAATTTATCTTTGGTGATGAGCTTCAGGTCTTTGAGATTGGAAGCCTTCCAAGTCTTTTAGGTTGGAAGCCATGTTTCTTGGTCAACAACAATGTCTTGTTCAGTTTATCAGATATCACCTTATTTCTTAGCTCCCAACAGATTCAGCTTAAACTCGGGGCTCTGGTTGAGCCACTTCAAAATGTTAATATCGCCTCCAGTCATAAGAAACTTGTTTGTAATAATAAAAAATTACTTTAAATCAAAATCTGGCAGGGCAATGAGTACATTTTGGGCTTACCTGTTTTAGGCCCAAGAGCATCTAGTGCCTCTCAAAGCTTTAAATGAAAACAAATTAAATAAATGAGAAAGATAAGGGGATTTAATGGATCCAACACTAGGGCCAACTCTGCGAACAAAATAATTCTACAAACAGAATTCTCCATAATTATCCTTTCACTTTAGTAATTAATTTGTTCACTTATAGAGCATGTTAAAAACAACATAATTTAGACACAAGTTATGTATAGACAATTTATGAGTACATTTAAAACAATAAATTAAAACAGAATAGATCAACAATGAAATATAAAGGTCTGATAAAAGACAAGTACGTACTCATTAATACTGTTCCGATATATATAAAGGTTTCACTAAAGCCTCACAAGGGAGATAATGTTACTGTTTATATGCTGTCTACTATTAAAAGGAGAAAAAAAGAATTAATAATTATTTGTTGCCAGAATATCGAGGCAGTTTGTGGATCTTTATCCCTGAGAGATTAATGATCTAAACATGGGAAAATGACAAATGTTTTGTGAGGCCAAGCACAGACTTTCCGGAAGGTTTCTACCTCACACTAACACTGTAGTGGTTCGAAAAAAAGGTGACAAGAGGCACCTGTCTGATTCTCCAAGCTCTAAAGGACAAAGCTGGGATATGAAGAAACAGGATACATATAATGGAATTGGGTGTTACCTTGCTGGGAGAAAGGCAATTTTAGCTCCATAACAGATAAAGGCTCTCATCTTTGTCAAAGGGTATTACTTAGTGAGTCCAGCTACTGTTCCATTAAAGTGTAAAACCGCATGGTCAAAGGTTTGCTTCAGGATCTATTATTTCAGCATCTATAAATAAACATATGCCTTTGAGGCTTTAGAATGATAAGGCTCTGTATATTAATGGAGGGCAAACAAAAATGTTGGACTTAGATGATTTAAACCACGCATGTCCTATTTACTTTCATATGTTTTGAAACTTGAAAGCAAACACAATCTGTTAAAGTGTCACTGAATGAAATTGCATTGAGCATTATTTTTTCCAGAAACACTCCACCTTGTCTGTAATTCTGGTGTTTACAGAGAGGTGCTGCATTTATTTCAGTTTAATCCCTTTCTCTGGCCGAGCATTGCGGTCAGATGACAGGCGCTAATCTCTAGCCTCCCTGCCTCTCTGACTGCTTAGTAACATGAGATTAAAACTGAGCTCTCCCCCATCACATATCAGGTTTCTCATGTTAGGTATATGGAAATGACGACGCTTCAAGATTATAAATGGCATAAACTAAACTGCAGCGCCCACTTTTCTCTCCTGTTATTATCTTCTCCAATTAACTTGCTTTTGTATGTGTTCTTATGTTTTATTCCACAATAAATAATAATGCCTAATTGCCAACACATTTTCACAATGCTTCTGTTATTACTAGAAAATCTTCCACTTTATTTAATCCCGCCCGGACAATGTTTGAGTAAATCAAAAAGTGTTTCCCCTTTGGCTGGCCACTGATAGCAAAACAAGAGAAGGCATATTTATTTGTACAGCACAATTCAGCAACAAGACAATTCAAGGCTTTGCATGATGAAAGCAAAAGTGGCCTAATAAAGGAAAGTAAACAACAGACTGAGACTCAAAAATGTAATGATGTTTCAATTAATAGTTTATGCAGAATAGTCAAAGGCAACTCTAAACCTTAATTTAAAATAACTAGGGGATTCAGCATTTTTGCTGGTTTATGGAAGTTTGTTCCAGATAAGTGGAGCATAAAAACTGAATGCTGCTTTTCCATGTTTGGTTCTGATTCTGGGGATCCAGACTAGACTTCAATTAAAATCCTCATCTTTACCCTCATCTGTTTAGCAGTAAAGGCTAGATTCACAAATCCATGGAGCCTATTATTAGTGTATGTTTGGTAAGCAGTAAAAAAAATAAATAGATTAAATTTGCTGAATGCGTAATGGCTGCAGACCAAATCCCCCAAAAAATAATTTATTTTATCAGACACCTTTTCATCGTTAACTGCTGTTTGATATTTGCTTTTTTTCATTCTTTTTTATGTTCGTCACCCAGGTTTTATCTGGGTACTCTTTCCTGCAACTGTCCAAGAACGTTGATATTAGGTTAATTGGACATTCTAATGTACCCTTAGGTGTGATTGTGTCCAAGCATTGCACTCTGTCCTATGTTTTTTGTGCTAGCCCTGCAAGACCAAAATCAAGAAAAATGTCTACCCTACTTTTTGTCCATCAACCTTATGAGATTGCCATCAGCTCCCCCTGAAACAGGTATGGACAATGGATTTATGGATGTTTGTTCCAGTAATACTGAAAAGACACACATACCTGCCTGGAGTGTTCTTCACTCATTGCCTCTGTACTAATGCCTCTCTCCTGGGCAACTGGTCCACTGTCTCGTATAGAATATCTCATTTATAGTAGCTTACCAAATGAAAGGTTTTAAAGTTTAAAAAGAAGATTGCATAAAGTGACTCAACTGCTGTGTCTCGCTGACATTTTTGGATCTTTTTCAAAAATGTTGCCATGTGGTGAAAGACTGGAACAGTTTTGAAGAACCAAGGATAAACTTTGCTCAGGAAACTGAACATGTTTCGCTTTTTATCACTGGGCCTCAGTCATCCATTACATTCCATAAAAGTAAACCACCATTTTCCAGGGAAAGCAGTCTGTACTCATTTACACCATTTACACTCTCATCACATGTGTCTTGTAAGGGGTGCATGCTTTTGTTTTCAGTAATTTGGAATAAAGATGTTTTTATGGGACTGTTAAAAATCAGTTAGCTGCGGCTCATCCATAAGGCTGCTGTTGGAGTCCTGAACAAAACCATAAAAATTTTGCAAATTACAGCAGCTCTTGCATCACTGCATTAGCTCCCTGTTTGTAAAAAGACAGACTTAAAATTTTACCGTTGGTCTATAAAGCACTAACTTGTCTAGGGCGGAAAAATACATTTGTGATTTCTTTTCAAATTCAAACTATGGACTACTACTGTGGACTCCTCAGGTCAGACCTGTTTACTCAGTGTTTCCAGGACAAGAAGTAAACAAGAGGAGGCAGTATTTAGTTTTTATGCTCCTCATTTTGGAAATTAACTCACTGAAAACCTGAGATAGACATAAACTGTTGGCTGCTTTAGATCCTTACTGAAAATATTATTGTTTGCTACAACTTTCCATCAGAGAGCCTTACTAATAAACTGTTTGACCAATTACTGATGAGTTATTGAATAGCAAGATTTAAGATTATAATACACGTTAACATTTGCTTCTTTTCATGCTGTGGTTTTTTTTGTTATTTTAATGTTTTTTCTTTTATTTTGGGAAAAAGTCTTTTAATTGACTGGTGTATGAATGCTTTGTCACTCGATATGGGGTTTTGACAGGAACTGTTCAAAATTACAGAAACAAGGTGCTTTTGAAACCCAGCTTCAGTTCATACTTCCAGATCCCAGTTCTTTCTTTAAATGGAAAAAATTTAAAGTAGCTAAATTCTTGTTTTGGTTTCTAGAGCACAAAGAGCTACCAAACCTGTGGAAAAAACATCCTGGTGCAACATTATCAATGTGAATACACCAAAACCTTAGATGATAATCTTACTTTTACTCGCCAAATACTCAGTTTACATGTGGAAAAGAAGATGAAATGCAGACTATGTTCAGTGTGGATCCTTCTTATTTTGTCTTTTGTCAATAAAACTAACCCACACCTCTTTTATGCCATATTACCTCTAATGACACCAACAGCTGCTACAGAAATACATTACAAACATCCTTTATATAGTGAATGTCGGTAAGTGTTTGGTTAACATGCAAAATTGAGAATTATTGATGCTTTTAGATGGACATTTTTAACACAAACATATTGCAGTCACATACCCATTGGCCTATACTTGCAGTTCTTGATTCTTCAAGTTGATTCTTGCTGGCCTTTATTCAGCATAGTTTTTAAAATCGCTACATGAATGTGGATGAACTGACATTTTCTTTAGGATCTACCTTCTGATTTTCCAGCAACACAACTGAAAGAGGTGGATTTAGCACTAATAAAGGTCCAACAGCTGATACTTGTGATTATGCTGTCAAAATGATGTGCTACTGCAACATATGCATAGTATATTGATGCTGGTTCAAATGGAGTTCAAACGAAAATTCAGAATGAAAGACTCACCTTCACCGCCTCCACCTTTCAATGACTCTTCTGTGTGTCTCCCGGCCTTCCAATCAGCATCCTGTCTGCCTGATTCTCCATCCAATCACCTTCCGACGCCTTGTTTTTAAAGGACCTTCAGCTGTGTTAATCCTCGCCTGTCAGCTGAGCTCATCACTCCTCAAACCCCACCTCCACCATCTTCCTTCACATCTACTCCTGGCTTCCTCGATCCCTGGCCGCCAATCCACCACCAGTGTCGGATCAGGGGGAAGACATCTCTAAATCTAAGCCGTACAAATGTTCATCTTAGCTCATGTCATTCTCAGCATTCATGTCTTCCTCCCAGGTCCGAGGGCCAAAGATATAATCATGTAATTTCTCATCATTAAAACTTTTCTAATTGCCATCCCTTTTCTTTGTGAATCTTTTCAGATTTAAATATCTAAGATTTTCCTAAAATGATAATAAGAATTGTAATGTAATGAAGTTGTGAAATTATTAGAACTTTTAGAGCCTCGTATGCACAGTGAAAGTGCACTATGTATAGAGCAAGAAGAGACGGTTTCTTCTGTGGAAAATCCAGTTTCAGGTTATATTTATGGACAAAGTTGGTTCTGTTTTTTTCCAATTAACTCAGAAGATAATGTGACCGATAACCTCACATTTGACTCTAGAATTTGTTGCTATTCAGAGGATTCCATGGTTGATGCAATAAGCTCAAAGTTCTTAAGTCCTTCAGGTGCAAAACAAGCCAAAAACCTTGCTTGACAGATGGTATCAAGTGTTTGGACTGATATGCTCTGTTCAGTTTTTCCCAAACATGTTGCTGTGTATCACGACCTTTCTACATTAATCTAACCTTTCCAAAGTTCCAGGTGTCTTGTTCTTTTCCAGATGTAATTTGTCAAATGTAACCATTTTTCAATCGTCTTTCCAAACCTTTCAAGAAAAATGGTGAGCAACAGTTGCACCTCTAGAGCCCTGTTTACATCTGGTATTAACATGGATCCTGGCTGATTCAGATAAAAGTTGACTTCGCCTAACCCGACGATTCACACCTGGCACTAAAATCCTTCCTGAACAATTAGTATTAACTTACTCATTTTACATGTAAATACAGCTTTGTCACATATTGGGCTGTCAGGAGAGCAATATTCAGGATATCAACAAGTCAATTGCTGTATGTGTCACACATTTAATCACTTGAATTACAAAGGTGTTCAGACAACATTTAAGATTTACCACAGCTTTTTCATTTTTACCTTCTTACTCATTCTTTGTCAGGTTCTGTCAAATCCAAGATAAAAAAAAAATTAAAGATTTAAATGTTTTTGATCATTACTTTTGATCATACTCAACAATGATTTTGAGCTCTTGTAAAACTACATGAGCACATATTTGTTACTTAAATTTAATGTATTTTCAAAAATGTATTTACTGGAGAGTTGCATGGTGTAGCAGAAGAGCGGAGGCCCAATATACAAAGGCTATTGTTCTTGACGCAGCTGTCCTGAGTTTGATTCCTGACCTGCAGACCTTTACTGCATGTCTTCCCCCCTCTCCGTCTATTTTCTGTCTGGTAACTGTCAATGAAGGCCACTAGTGCCAAACAAATCTTTAAAAAAAATTAGAATATAGGTATCTACTATCCTTTGCAGTGGGGAAATATAAATGTTTGTGCTACATAAAAAGGTGCATTTAAAACGGTCACTCAGTCATTGGAAAGAAAGGGTTTATGCTGACAGGACTGATGAGGAGTTGTGCAAAATCCAGTTTAGGGTTTTCAGTACAAAACATAAAATCAAAGCTATTTATTTAGCAAATGTTCAAACTCCAACTGTATGCTGCATGGTATCAATACAACTAATTAAAATGTATTAGTTCTCTTAAAATATGATCTAATAGTAAATATTTATACAAGCCATGTACAGAGTAGACTGACTTTGCATATCAGTGAATCTTGACCACAGTTGCATGGCTGTATCAAGTTTCTTCTGTGACAAACGTGATGTCTCAACCTCATTTTATCCTGATTTGCCTGAAACCAAAGGATGTACAAGACTGAACATCCACAGCAGCAGGAAGGTTTGCATCTAGATTTGTAATGGTACAACAATCAGCCACAATTTGCATCACAGAGGCTGACTGCAGGTTTGCAAGTGATGTCTTCATTTGTGAGTGTTCCTTAACTCTAACATGTCTCTACATCCATGAATTGAGATCAGATGCATACATTTTCCAGTATGTGTTCTTTTAACTGATGGCCCACTAGTTGAGTAAGCTGCATGATTTTTATATCACAGTCCACAAAACATGTGTGCCTCAGAAAACACCACATGACTTTGGTCATTTTTATACTTCTTAAAATGGCTTGTTTTGAAATTCTGCCTAACTCACAGCATCAATGATCTTTGACCTCAAATTATATCCCATTCCATAAACTGACAGATGTTGCTAATGTTCCCATTGCTAGTGATACCTTGTGTTCTTGTCCATTGTGTAACTGCAGTCCTACCTGAGTACACACATACAGATAAAGCAGAGCGTTTACAGTAAAACTTAGGGTTGCTGTGGTAATGTTCTGATACAGCAGAATTGTGCACGTTGTGATTTGATGAGAATGTAGCAGCAACAATTATTTTGGCCTGATATGTGGTGCATTTCCCTCCATTAATAAAGCTGTTTCATGGTTTCAAATCAGCATCAACCTCTGGTACTAAAGAAAGTGGTGGCTAAAGATCAGTGACAGAATCCATTACAGGATAAGTCTTCTGTGAGAACACAGAGGTTTTGATTGTGGACTAAAAGGGGTACAGATGAAGGAATCAGACTTGTAAATGTTTATCTTAAAAATTGTAATCATTAATGCAAACTTTAAACCAAGAAGCAGGATCAGAGCAACCAAAATAAAAAGATTTCCGCAGCACAACAATTTTAGAAGGTGTCGGGCAAAAAAACTCTAGGTCAGCTCTCCCCATCACCAATTAGTGCTCTATTTCATCCCTTCCCACTTCCATTTCATACCCATTAACAAATGACTTACATATCTTTACATAGCCTGGCAGAGTTTCAGATCCTTTGGTCATTTCTCAAAATCTTAGAATGATGATACAAAAAATTTCCTTTTACGTATAGCTAATGTTTAGGTAGAGTCTTTTATTATTCAACAATTTGTTTGCAGTTTCATGATGACAGCAGAAACTACCCAAACAACCCTGATCAAAACTTTGCATATCCTAGAGATGTTTTATTGATGAGATACACACACAAACAAAAAAATAAGAAAAAGAAAACTGACCTCAACTGATGTTCAGGACTCTGGACAAAAGCAGGGTGGCTGTTTCAGGGTTTACAATAAGAAGGCACTTAAAGAATAAATGGACTTTATGGCAAATCCATGAGTAAAATAATCATTTTTATGCCAAAACCACAGACCAGCCAGCTTTCAATATGCCAAACAGCACAGAAACAAGAAATCTAGAACAATTATTTGGTGAACTTTAGGGACACAATCATGAATGCAAAATTTGGTAAAGTGTCACAGTGAAAACACATTTCTTACTGTGAAATACAGACAAAATGCAGATTTGGGGACATATGAGCTGCAGGCTACAGGAAAATTGATGGCAAAATGAATGCAGCATGTTAGCAGACAATTATGAAGGAAAATGTGTACCCATCACCTGCACATGTGATGTACTCAGATATTCAAACATGACAATTATCCAAAACACAAGGTCTAGGTGATGTTTCAGTGACACAGCTGTAAAAAGTGAAGGAATCACTTTGTTTCTCTGGGTAATAAAGTATTATGATGAATTGTTCAGATACTTATAAAATCCCCAAATCTTACATTATAAAATATTATGCTCACTGATGTTATTTATTGGAGTCAGATAAGTGCGTAAAATGAGCTAAGTTCACCATCAACAAGGAAGTTATCGATTATAGAATATTTGTGATGAACCAGTGAGAAGAACAAATATTCCCTGTCAGCAGGATGCAGGAAACACTAGATATCGCTGACACCAAACTCCGAAAGGAAATCATAAGGCTGGCTGACTTACTGCGTGTGCTGGAATGTCAGAGGATCAGTCTAGAACAGGAATTAGCAATTAGCAATTAAGATCCCCCCCAATAAAATAGTGTGTATATAGATCCCGCTGCAAAGAAAATAATAATTTGAAAAAAAAAAAAAAAACTCCATCACTCCATCATCCACATTTGGGCCATATATGTTGACTAAAGCTACTAATTTATTGTATACAGTAGTTTGCCTAAGACAATTACATACCATTCGTATTTATCTGAAACCAAATTGTGAGACTGAAATGGGATGTTGTGGCTAATAAAAACTGAGACACCCCAATTCTTGGCCTCAAAAGAGGAATAAAAACATTGACCTGACCAATGTGACAACAACCAATTAGAATCAGAGCTGCAAATAAGGGTTTCTAAAACTATCTTGGTCCTAAGATGCCTAAGATGGGAAAATACCTTTCTCCTGTAGTTTAAACCCTTTACATTCATTCCTGCTCATTAAGTTATGGCAGTTAGTCATACTGCATGTTTAGAGAAATGTAATGAAAACTGATTGCATAAACCTAGTGAGTTGAGCAATGAAACTAAGTCACCAGCACTTTTATTTCCTAGATTCTTAAAAGTTGCGAAATTAATATTGGCAGTTACGGATCCCCCCTCTTCTCTCTCCCAACCCAAGACAGTTGCTAAACAAAACAGCAGCAAGCTCAGAAGGACAAACATCTCACAACAACAGTTCTTTGTCCAAGTCCTAATAAACAATTAAACTAAAGAAGAAAAAGAAAAGCCAATGCTCCGGCCTTTAGCAAGAAAATAATAGCACCTCAAAAACACGTGGGAAACACAAGTACCAGACACATAACAGGGACAAAGAATACTAAAAATAATAATGTACTCACATTATAAAGATAGAGATAGAGTGAAACAAAGATAAACAAAATAGGAATAAAGCAGAATAGCAAACATACGGTAAACCAAAGACTGCTAATATGACACCAAAACAATAAAGGAAGTCAAAATATAGCAGTATATAATCATAGCATTTTACAGACGTCAGAGCTGAAGCGAGAGGAACAAAGTGTAACAAAGTCATAAAAAATATGTCTAAATGGGGGCTGCTGAGATAAACTCTCAGCCATATGAAAGACAGCAGGGCTGGTTTAGTTTGTTACAGGCTTTGTGATTCTAAGCAAAGTATAACTGGCTGCTATTTCACCAAAGGCCCTTAAAATATGACTTTAGAATGTGGAAATTGTACTCTTAATGTATTTTCCTCAAAGGTTTGGTTAAATAAGAATTATCAAGAGTAGGCCAAATAAATTTCTCTGGCATGTTATTTCCTCTGTAGAATGTTGTGCGTGTCGGGTCATTGGGTTCATTGTTCAGTAAATAGATGGCAATAAAAGTACCTAAAGTGCATACTTAAAGTTGCATTTTACAGCTTGAATATGGAGTTTAAACGAAAATTCAGAATGAAAGACTCACCTTCACCGCCTCCACCTTCCAATGACTCTTCTGTGTGTCTCCCGGCCTTCCAATCAGCATCCTGTCTGCCTGATTCTCCATCCAATCACCTTCCGACGCCTTGTTTTTAAAGGACCTTCAGCTGTGTTAATCCTCGCCTGTCAGCTGAGCTCATCCCTCCTCAACCCCACCTCCACCATCTTCCTTCACATCTACTCCTGGCTTCCTCGATCCCTGGCCGCCAATCCACCACCAGTGTCGGATCAGGGGGAAGACATCTCTAAATCTAAGCCTTACAAATGTTCATCTTAGCTCATGTCATTCTCAGCATTCATGTCTTCCTCCCAGGTCGGAGCGCCAAAGAAATAACCATGTAATTTCTCATCATTAAAACTTTTCTAATTGCCATCCCTTTCTTTGTGAGTCTTTTCAGATTGAATTGTCCAAAATAATGAAGCTAAATAAGAGAAACTAAAATCTTAAGAAAAAATTATATTTTAGTATTTGTGTTCTAATCAAAATTTAAAGCTAATTTTCAGGTCACTGCATGATGATTCTAGCCTGAACTCAATTTTATTGATTATATTCTACACCAGTCTTTATGTTAAGTATTGATTTGTCCCTGGGATTTTGGGAGCTGAACAGATTTCTTAATGTTGTGAACTACAACTTTTTCAGATTTACAATGCTGGCTGAAAGTTTACTGATCTTATTTTTTCAAAGGTGTGAACAATCTTAGTAGACTGTAAAATAAAATAAAAAGTAAGTCAAATTCACAAATGTTTAAATTAGTTCATATAAAATCAAGGCTTAGCATTTCTTTAGGTTTGTGTTCTTGTAAATTGGGCATTCAACATGTATATAATGTATAACATTAATGTGTAAATAACTTTCAAAACCCTTCATAAAAAGGTTGAGTATTTCAGTTGTATTTAAAAAACTAGGACTCACCAATAAAATGAAGTTTTTTTGTAAGTCTTTTATCTCTGAAAAAAGAAATTGAATTGAAGGAAGAATTAATCTTATTTAACTCATTTAACACAAAGTACGAAGAACTGAGGAAAAGGTTAAGACTCCCTGTTATGTGACTGCTGGTGAAGCCATACTAAAACACCCAGTGATACACAGTAGATTCTAGTGATTGTGACCTGGCCAGGTCCTGCTGTAGTAAGACAACCCCAAACAGGGAGAACATCACACAGTTAATGTAAAGTTATTTTCCTGGAATGGAGCATTTGGTTTAAGCCAAGAACGTCCTCTGTTCCCATGTCTCATCTGTCTTAGGTAAATTATTCCAGAAGTCCTGTTAGACTATGTTCTCTGTAGTAATCTTCAATCTGGCCTTTGTGTTTTTTATGCAACAAAGTTTTCCTCCTTGCACATCTGTCTAGATATGCATGTTATTGATTTGGGCACTGGCTGCACAGTGGTGCAGTTGGTGGCATTGTTGCCTTGCAGCAAGAAGGTCCTGGATTCGACTCTTTTTGCATGGAGTTTGCATGTTCTCCCTGTGGGATCTCTCCGGGTACTCCAGCTTCCTCCCACAGTCCAAAAACATGACTCTTAGGTTAATTGGTCTCTTTCAATTGCCCTTAGGTGTGAATGGTTGTGTGCATGGGTGTTTGTCCTGTGTGTCTCTGTGTTGCCCTGCGATGGGCTGGCGACCTGTACAGAGTGTACCCCGCCTCTCGCCCGTAGACCACTGGTGATAGGCACCAGCTTCCTTGTGACCCTGAAAGAACTGGGTATAGAAAATGGATGGAAGGATGATCTGAGCAGTCTAAAGTGAGGACGTAAACATAAAATTGTACATTGTTTGTGCCCTTTTTCAGACTTGTACAAGCAAGGGTGGTTTCTGGGAACCTAGAGGTGATACACAGTAGACACTGTGTGTTGCTGAGGATGGTAAGGGAAATGAGTGTAGGGGGTTTTCTCTGGAAGTCCACTCTCATTTTCACTGTCTCAAGCAGGTTAAGCGAGTTAATATGTCCAAATATGCAAAGAAAAGCACACAGGCTTTTATATAGTACCCTAATGTTTTTCACATAAATATGTACATGAAAAGTGTAACGTCAGTTTTTCATTATTCTGTGTGCATTCTGTTTTTATTTCATAATGTTTTGTCTGATCAGCTGTATTTGTTTTTTGGAAATATTCAAATCTGTCATCTGAAATAAATGGTTTTTTCGGGAGGGGAATCCCTAAATTTCCTCAGGAGTATGAATGGAAGACTGCTTAGTTTGTCAAATAAAAATAAACAGTAAATATTATCTGTTGAACACACAGAAATTTGTTAATCAGGAATTTATATATGCTGCCCCTCAGATTAAACACTGAATTTTTAAAATGCTTGCATTAACTTTTGAATACCACACACATTTAGAAAGTTTGTCTCAGTAATTCTATACAGGCAGGGAAAACAAAGCTGTAAGATAGGGGCTGAAAAAAGTGACATAGCTCCAGTCCAGTCAAGGGCTCGAGATAAGCATGGTGTTTGAAGAGTTTTAGGGCAGAGGTTAATGCTCCCTGTCAACAGACTTCCTGTTCCTGGAAAGATAAAAGGTTTTGGCACAGCTTTTCCTTCTATTTGCTACTTTCTACAGTACAGATACTTTGTGATGACATCAAAACTATAAAACAAACATACAAACATCTATGTAGCAAACAATAAATTGTGAAATAACTCAAAACATTATTTATATTATTGGTTTTTCAACATAGCCCCCTTTTGCTTTGATTACTGCTTTGCACAATTGTCAACTTTGTTGAGGACTGTAGCTTCTGCATTTGGTTAGCCTGCCCCACCAATGCGCCCCCTCCCATTTCAAACTATCACAATTTTAACCAAGGGTATTACATATTTCTGTATTGTCCTGTAGCCCTACCTGTCATGCCATTAATGTATTCAAGTCAGCTGGGCAGCAAGGGAACGTCTACTTTTTCCTCTGTTGTATAGCAACCGCAACCACCCCACTGTCTTCCTAAGAAGAGGAGAAGACAATAAAAAAAAGAAAAACGTACTTTAAGTTACATTTTATTGTCATCTAAAACCATTTCATGTATAGTACCTATTATTTTTCTCTAAGGTGGTGTGGGAATGTTCCTTTAAATATCCGTATTGCTGCGTTAAGGTACTGCTCGTAAAGTCCATTATTTACAATGGGAGTTCAAAATATGTGGACGAAGATTTATTTAAACCCGTTTGGCAAAGTTTACTGTGGGATTAAACAGAAAGAATAGACCACGGTTTGAAGTTATAAGATAAACACAGCACCAGACTTTTTTATAAATCAGGAAATAGCAGGGCTTTGATCAAATTGTAGATTCTTCACAAATATATATTTTCCTTTATTTAAGAAGAATTTATTGAATCTGTTCGTTCACGAATCAAAGAAAAAACAAAAAACATAACGCATTAAAATCCAACGCAATGAACTGTGGCGTTCCTTTCTCTGGTAAGTGCGCACTTTGGAACATTTCTGAGGCTGGCAGCTGTCCGTGAACGCATCAGTATCACCGCTTTCCTGTTGCTCAGAGGAGGCAGGCCGGTGATTTTCCATTGCCGCTGATGTCTCTGGTCCCCCAGTTTTAAGAGACAAAGGTCAGAAAGAGAAGCTTATAAATAGGGTAAAATATAAGCTTCCGACGCGTCCACACTTCAGTCACTCTCACGGATACGGGAGGACTCGGACAAGACTAACCGGGCAAGGGACATTAAAAGGACAAAATAATAGAAAACATCACATCATTGTAGCAGGTAAAAAAAACAAACAAAAAAAAACAACCCACACACCCATTTAAAAATTAAGATGAGAGGGATGATCATGTTAGTTTTATTCATTTTAAAGGGACATTGTTGTTGGATGTCAAATTTAAACGCATCTCTAACTCTGTTGTATATGAATGGAAACGGGTTTCTTTGTGAACCAAGAGCAAAAACAGAAAAAGTTTATTTGCAGTAATTACTGACAAACTCAGATACTACGGTGCCGTTTCAGACTGTTTAGTTGCGTTTTTGCGGGAACTGCGTGGATGCAGGGATGTTTTTCTTTGTCAAGCGTGGAGGCTGCTCTCTGTGGCATTGATCCTTGCGCTTAGCAAGGTTTTGCTGGTGAATTTGCATTTCCTCTTATATCTCTGTATTCAACGCAGCGCACTTTAATTTAACAGGTTTGCATTTGTAATGTGTACATTTGCCTGTAAGTGTTTATTGAAAGATAAAGTTAACCGTCGGCCGCAAAAATTTCCCCGTCGCTCTTTTAATTTTTTTTTTTAACCATTTTCTAATCTTGGCTTGCCGTGCTTCATATGACTGACTGTTTTAGTTCCGTTGTTTAGCTGCTCTGAAAAGGGGAAGTGAGGCGCTCAGCACACTGAGAAGGCGGAGATGCTTCTGTGTCGCTCTGAGAGCAACGAGCGCTGCCTCCGTCCTAACCGCCTCCCTCTCCACCTTTTTGTCTTGCTTCCTGCTTTCTTTAATTTCCTCTTTTTATCAGATACGTTTTTTATCTAAATGCTACAATTTCGATTCTTTATGCACAACACTTGTGTTTATTCCTCATAATAAACCGTGTATTTGAACAGTTTGCCTTCACTCTTTAAAACACCATTTGAAAAGTGGACTAGGATTTTTTGTTTGAGTTTGTGTGTAGTTTCCTGATTCTTGAGATTGATAAGAGAGAGAAAAGATAAAGGTCTTACAGAGAGGCTGTGCATTTTGGTTTCAGAACCAATGCAGGTGATTCCATTTTAGGATCAACTTGGAAAGCATCCTGAGTGCCGTGCAAATGTTTCAAAGTTAGATTGCTGATGAGGTGTTGTCAAATCTGAAGGTTATGATCTTGGATCCAGAGAGCATGAAGCATGATGCCCTCCTCAGGATCAGATAGCTTTGAGCAGTCAAATTTATGAATGTTGTCAATCTTTTATTGTCTTTTGATATTTAATTGTTAAAGCTGTAACTGATCTTAAGAATGTCATGAATCATTAATACCTTCCTGGCCAGAGTATATAAAACCCCTCTGACTCCTTTTAAGGCCTTATGATTCCAAACACTATGGTGATCTTGGAGATTGTTTGGATTAAGGTCCCTTAGAATTTGTTTGCCTCTGTTTCAAGAGAAAGTGTGTGTTTAAAGATGCACATCTAATATGTCTGGGCTGAAATGACCACAAAGAAACATACCGAGGGTTTGTAGTCTCTGAGTAATTGCTCCTGTTTTGTCTGTCTTCCTGTTTGCCCAACTGGAGCTGAAAGCTTCTACATTAACGTAAGACTTGTTTGCTGTTAAATAATTCATTAAGTGTGTAACCTGAGGTTTGTGGAAAGTGGGTGTGTAAGTGAAATCTTGGCCAGGAATGTTACTTCATTCCTAGAGTCTTTTCTCTTTAAATGACAATTGACAATTTACACCAACACTACAAAGAGAAACACCACTGAGTTAATTTGCATCAGCTGCTCACATTAGGCTCCGTCTTCACTGCTGCTGTACATATTAACTGACGTGAATCACTGACCCGCTCTGGCTCTCAAATTAGAGCTGCCCCATTAATCTTGTATGATTATATTTATGGATGTTGTGGCTTTGAAAGATGTTGTTTTACTTGGCAGCTGAATGTAGAGTAGTAAAGACGACAATTAGCAACCATCAAAATGTTATTAGAAGCAATATTAGTTACTCTCATGTTCTCATACCTCAGGATGATAGACGGCATACAGTTTGGCACAGAATGGTGAAAAAATAAGTGTGTCTGTAAATAGTTTGTCCGCTGTAGTTTAGTAAATCATTAATTGTTTTTGCAAGGAAAAAAAATAGCTTAAAGTTGAATGCGAATGAACAAAGCTGTGTAACATGTATATATGGGGCTAGAAGGTTACAATAACTCCACCTTTTTGGTGGAGGCAGTAGCCTAGTTAGAGGAAACTAAGTTGGAAGTGATTTTAAATTTCAGAAACTAAATAAATTGTTTAGTTGAGAGTTTTAACATTCATAGGTTATATTAGTCAGCAAAACCACATTCTAAAATGGAAGATGTCTGAGTTCAGGCTAAACATCACCTCCATGCAAACCAAATAAATTGATTTTATGTTGCTTTGCATCTCTTATGGTCTCCGTGAGCAGATATTGGTTATCTTTAAGACATGTGCAGTGTTCATGTGTTCATGCAGTCTTCCCAAACTACAAGTTTGTGTCTGATACTTTGTCCATGATACGATCTAAGGGGGAATAAATGTATGGTTGAATAAAATGTTGCTTAAATAAGTCAGTGATTTTATGGCACTGTATGCTCTGGTAACAGGAATTCTAAAACTAAACATGCCAAGTCAGTTTATGGGGAAAAAAACCCAACTATTTTAATGTTTGGTTGATTTAAAACTTATAGTAGTAAAAATACTCATTCATTAAATATCTGTAAAGATGTTAATGTTGAACTATTAGATACCAGAGAGTGGTTTTATTTCTCCCATACTTCCTATTATTGTTTTCCCATACTTGCTCAATCATTTATGCAACAATGTTTTCAAATTACATTTGACAGAAAACTGCTCTCATTTTTTTAGTACAAGTTGATATTGCAATATTCTTCATGCAATCTGTCACCTTTTTTGAAATCTTTGCTTCCTAGTAACTAAAGTAGAGATCACCTTCCCCCATAGATTTTTGCATTCCTTCACTATTATCTGCGCTCCATCTGATTCTCAAGATTATCTCTGTAATGTCTTTATTTTCCCTGTTACACTTTCAGCTGCTGTAAAATAAATGTTTAATAAAACAAGATTAAGTTTGTGGATGCTTCAGAGTATGTACACTGAAGCTGCAGTAAGTAGGGATGCAAAGTGAGGTGATTTCGGGGAGAACAGTTGAAGGAATGGAGCCATCTTTCACATTTTTGGGTGTGTCTCAGAATTAGTTTCCCAGTTGGGGGAATTGGTTTGTATCATTTGACTCCAAAATGTAAAGTCTTTTATTCAGTTGGATCCCAATTTGCACATCTGTATCACTGAAGACTGGAATAGGGTTACTCAAATAACAGCTTCTAACTTAATTAGTTGAAAAACCTAAATGGTCTGTTTGCAAAATTAAAATGCACTATATTGACTTTTTAAAACACAATTTAAAAATAAGAAGGAAGCAATACAGGCAGTTAAATGAAGACATTGTGGAGAGGGTTGGGGGGAGGGGAAGATAGCAATGGATGAGTGCATGTAATAGATGGCCAGTTCAGTGAAAGGTACATGGTCTTAAAATAGGAGAGTGAGTTATATAAGTTATCTGGCTGAGAAATGGGTATCTGTGGCTTGGTTCTGAAGCTTTCATAATCCAATCCAGACTCACCAGTCCAGTTTGATCTCAGAAACACCCCAAACACAGAGCACAGGGCAATTAATACCTAGGTCCTGGAGTATGGCCTGAGCTCTTAACTGAGTGCATTGATACAAGACTTTCCAAGCAGGATTAGTTCAAACAAATACCACATGGCCAACCCTATCCCCTCCCCGTCCAGAATCACACAGACAAACAAACGAGATGAAAATAAGCATTGGTTAATGATATCTGCCCAGTTTTGCTTATGGGATCAGTCAGTCAGTCATTTTCTACTGCTTATTTCATAGTGGGTCATGGGGGAGCTGGTGCCTATCTCCAGCAGTCTATGGGCAAGAGGCGGGGTACACCCTGGACAGGTTGCTAGTACATTGCAGGGCAACACACACACTCATTCATACACTTAAGGGCAATTTAGAGAGACCAATTAACCTAACAGGCATGTCTTTGGACTGTGGGAGGAAGCTGGAGTACCTGGTGAGAACCCACGCATGCATGGGGAGAACATGTAAACTCCATGCAGAAAGACCCCAGGCTGGGAATTGAACCCAGGACCTTCTTGCTGCATGGCAACAGTGCAACCAACTGCGCCACCATGCAGCCCGCTTATGGGATTGATAAATAAAAAAAAAATGGCTATCCTCGACCGATGCCGATGTAAATGTTAATATATCGTACATCCCAAATATAAGGGTTGAGAGAGTGAGCAGAATAGAGTAAAATGTTTTTTTACACTTATTTTTACAGTTTTTGCAATCATCTGCCTTTATAAAATATTTACATAGTGTTGTCAATAAGTCATTATTAGTCTTTCTTTTCAAAGTTCTTACACATTCTCTGACTTTGTGTAACTTCATGTTTTTTTTTCTATAAACTTCTGCAAGTGACATTTAAAAATGTACATAGTGATTTTAATCAGTTATATGAAAATGTCTATTGGTCCTGAAACCTTCCAGTAAGTTCTGGGCCTCTGGGACTTTTCATCCAGCAGTGTAATTTTAAATTATAATGTTATGGGAGTATTTGACACAACTAAGAGCCCCTCATTGTTGCACATTCTATGTTCACAAATATATTAAAGGTTTTAAAAACAAACTGTTGTTTTAGAAATCTGAAATTGGTGAATAATTTTACAGATTTGTCTTCTCTATGTAGTGCCTTTTTTAGGTAGGACCTTGTCAAAGGTGGTCTTAATGTTAACAATTGATCTATTTTTGTTTTGTCTTCAAAAATAGTATAAAAGTTTCACAACTCAAACAGTGTTTAAATAAATTGCTTTTCAGTATAGAATTATTCAGTTCAGGGTATAATTAATGTACGTAAATTAGATTTTAAACTACAGATGGTCAAATGCAGTTCAAATTCAATTAAAAGGGAAAAAAACTATGGAACGGCTCTTTAGTACTAGCTTTGAAGCTACTGATTGCATGCTATCTTTGGCATCCTGTTTTTGAATTTAAAAATATTAAAACAGAGTAAAAGCTTAACCATTCACAAACCATTTTAAAAAGAATGTGTAAACAGTGTGAAATAATTCGGTTCTGATTTTATATACTTTATATTACAACTTGATTCAGCTGCATGAGAAATGTGATGTTTTAATAGAAATCTATTATGTCACAAACTGGAATATTACCATTCGTTTACCACACTTATAATGTAGTCTAGTATTTCCTAAAGCAGGAAGTGTTTGACACGTGCTTACAAGCACATGCACCCACACTTACGACATTCAACTGCAAACAAATGCTGTTTGGTAATATTCGGTGACGATGAAGAATGTGATTAATATAGCCAGTTTTGTAGGGGTTTCATCTGTTCAAAATATGCAATAATTTTATGCATCAGCTATTAATAAATCTTACATGTACTTGTATAGGCAAACAGCATGAGGGATTTTTCTGAAATGTGTCCTTATCATCAAGTCATATCTAGAGAGAATGAATGAGAGAAATGGGTAGTAATGGTGAGGGTGCAACAACAATTGGCAAGATGAATAAAGATAAGGATGTGACATTTTCCACAATTGGAGACATGTGCTGACTGTTAAGTATGTCTGTCTCTTTCCTGACTTTCGCTTTCTCCTTCACAGTTGTCATTGGGTGGAAATTTACAGATGTAGTTCTTGACCATGATTACTTTGTTTCTTCGGATTTCACATTTCTTGCAGAACAAATAAGGAAGGGTTGAAGGCAGAAGCACAGTGGTGCATTAAAGTCTAAATTTGTTCTCATCTCTGTAAAAACATCTAAAATATTGAGATTATATAGAGATATTAAGAAATAACATGGTATCTAAAATAGTATGTTTTAAACAGAAAGATTTAACAATGGTAGTAAATAAATATCTTCTTAATTTGCCATTAAAAATCAATTCAGTGATAGAATGTGGATTTGTGGTTGGGTAATGACAGTGTTGCAGGATGCTCTGAAGCAGCGTCAGTAATTATCGGTTTCCACTCAGACCTCAGCAGTATAGAAAAAAACAGAAAATAAAACAAAGCAGAACAATTACAATATCATTGTTACCACTGTGAATGGAGATCTAAAAAGTGAAATAATAATGAAACAACCGGAATCCATTCTTTCAAAGGTATAGCTTAAGTTTAAGTGTTTGCAGATTAAATTACTGGCACTATAAATGTTTCCCTGTAACTGCTTTTTTTCAGTAGTGGTCTTGAAAAATCATTCTGGAGACTTTAAATGGGGGTTTTCAACATTTCCAAGTTTGTTAGCAGCAGTCTGTAACTTTTTTTTTCTTTAATTTAGGATGGTTAAGAAAGATTTCAGTATTCACATATAGGATGGAATGAACGTTCTCTACTAGTAATTTTTTAGATTATGTGAATTGGTTTTGCTGTAGACCACAGCTTTAGTTTTCTCTGCTCCGCATTAAAACTAAAGACACCCAGTGTCTTTAGTTTTTCTGCTCCGCATTAAAACTAAAGACACCCAGTGTGCCACAAGCTGTGTGTCTTTAGTTTTAATGCGGAGCAGAGAAACTAAAGACACTGGGTGTCTTTAGTTTTAATGCGGAGCAGAGAAAATCCAAGTGACATTGAATTTATTGATTACCGTTTGCTCTACTTTCAATGATTTTAATACTAAGTAATGCTTAAATTTCGGTGTTTTCTTTCCACAGAATGGCACAAAAAGAGAAACTTCAGTGTCTCAAAGATTTCCATAAGGACACTTTGAAGCCATCTCCTGGTAAGAGCCCTGGCACTCGGCCTGAAGACGAGGCAGAGGGCAAGCACCCCCAGAGGGAGAAGTGGGCCAGCAAGTTGGACTTTGTCCTGTCTGTGGCTGGCGGCTTTGTGGGTTTAGGGAATGTTTGGCGTTTCCCTTACCTCTGCTATAAGAATGGTGGAGGTAAGCCTATGAAATGCTGGCCACACATATTTGAAAATCATTCTGCTGAATTACCATGTACTTTTATCTATATGAGGTGTCGTTCGTCTCCATTTCTAGGTGCGTTTCTCATCCCCTACTTCATTTTCCTGTTTGGCGGAGGTCTGCCAGTGTTCTTCCTGGAGGTTGCCCTTGGTCAGTTCACCTCTGAAGGTGGCATCACCTGCTGGGAGAAGCTTTGTCCAATCTTTACTGGTATGTATTGTATCATTAAGTCCAGTCAGTAAAAGCCCATATGGGCATTTAAAGAAAATCCTAATTCTAAAAAGGATGTTTGAAATTATGGATGAAGATGGGTATATCCCCTTCCTGTGCTCAAGGTGTTCTCTTATTTTGTCATATGAGAACTCCTTATATCTTACCACTATAATTTAAGATTGAAATTGGCAAAGCTGTCTTTTAATTGATTGTTTGAATGGACAGCTGGTTTAAATGTTAGTAAAATTACCTTAGAAACAGTTGCATGGTGGAACTAATCAACGCTTTCTGGTTTTAGAATCATGGCGTCTCTTTGAAGCATTTGAAAAGTTTAGCATTGGCCTCCATTTTTTAACTAATATTTGGCTAGACTACACTGCTAGAAAAGCTTCTGAACTTTTTCCTTACATCTTCCTTAACAATTTTTTAAGAATCATTTATTCAAACCTGCCATGCCCAATGACCATGTACATGTAAAAAGCACAGGCAGCGCTAAAACGTCAACATAGGCACCTTTCTGCCACCTCCATGTGTTTTGTGGAAAGACCAATGCAGCGACTGAGACAGAAGTCGGTTTAGCTCTCTAACCCCTAGCTCGCCTAGTTAGGTAGTCATAGACCAGCATCGGCTGGTTTGTATAGGGGTATGCCGGCTGCAGGACAGGACTCAAAGCATTTTAAATGAGAAGAGTAAAAAGGTGAGATATAAATTACAATTTGAGGTATTTGGTAGCAACAGGATAACGACACTGAGTTCGTCTGCCATTATTGTTTAGAAAAAAATAGTATGAGGAGATTTTAGAAACAGATTTTATGCGTACTGCATAGGTCAATTTCGCACAACATTTCCTGTTGTCCCGCAATACTGGCTTTATTTTTTTAAAAACTTACAGCTGTGCGTGGCCTTTATTGTAAAGTAATCAGACAGGGTAGAGGGTGGAGAGAGAAGGGGAAGACATGTAGCAAATGGACTGGGACTTATAATTGAACCCAGGACAACCGTATCGAGGACTGTAGCCTCTCAACATAGTGTCCACATTCTAGCAACTGAGCCACCAGCGCCATGAAGGGGGGTCTTCTTTGCAGGTTTACAACAGAAAAGTTTTGTGAAAGAGGTTTACAATGGAGTGCTAAATGTCCTGCCCACTACTTTATGTCTACTCACTAACTCCAGTCCATGACTGCCTCCCTGTTGTGTTGAACAATAGTACTTAGAATACTTGAGTGGCTACTTAAACTTATTAACTTAAGTTGAATCCTTTTTATTAAATTCATATCAAGTTCAATATTCTATCTGTAACGTCTAAAAAAAACAACTAAATTATTGGATTATTGTGTTGCAACAACAGACATTGTTTTTGTCTTAATGGTTAGAGGCAATAGACCAAATAGTTTATGAAAATATGTAAACTTTCTTTAGAAGTGATTTTTTTCTTAAATGTAATCTTATGACCTGAAACTGCAGTATGATGATGAATAAGATATGTTATCACATGACTGAAAAGGGATCCATTATGGAAAGACCTTGAATTTCAGTTCCTCTAATGGTAACTTTACATTACAGTGGGAAGCAGAACAGTGTATGTAGACCTCCAAAACAGTTTAAATACCTATGAATTTAGATTTCTTGCTTATTTAATTGCAACAGTTACGCATGCATGATTTGGGACATTTACTTTGTGACAGCCAAGTGGTCTTCTCATGTTTTGTCAATTTTAAAACCTTCAATACAAAAGCTACCCATGTGCAAATGATCCATCTTTTTACACACTCAGCGTTGATGACTTATGAATTTGATGTTCAGTGAACCCACAAGAGTGAAAAAGCAATTGCCTTTTAAAGGTTTATCTTTAATTAATAATCGTTGTGTGGATTTGTGGCATGTTTTGCTTGGTACTGATCAAACATTACTTCACTTTGCCAGCCGCTGCTTTGCCCATTTAACATCTACTTATCCTTCTTGATTAAGATTCAGATTTTTTTCCACACTTATTGTGTTTTTGACAGAGGAATGGCTGAGTCACTCCAGATTCTTCTCCAATAAGAGAGCTGAGACTTTGCCCAGCAGCCGTCACCAGGCAACAACCAAGGCTGCACTGATACACCTACACAATGGGGCCTGTTCTTTGCCTTAACCTGCTCCAGATCTCACCTTCTCTTTCTTTTTCATCTTCCCATAAAGCTCACTTATGGCTCTGAGGAGTCTTGTGATATTTGATCAAGTCATCTTTAAGTATAACCTTTCTCTGCCTATGTTCTCCCCATCTCTTCCATTTTGACTGCACATATTTAATAGTATTTTCCTCCCTCTTGGCCCTTGCTTTCCCTAACCAGCTTCTCTCACTGCCAGCAAAATAAGATTAACATATTTTGACTACACTCTCACAAATGCAATTCCCGCTTTATCTGCACGTTCTAACATATTATCCTGTGGCTGTCTCGAACACACAAACATATACACACACGCTCTGACATGAGACGTGTACGCAGTGTCCTGAATTACACATCTCTATGGCAACAGGACAGCAACACATCAGAGAGAGCTCTGAAGAAAAAAGCAGGGTGGTGGTGAGATCTGAGCAGCCGACAGATGGAATGATAAAGATGGGAGAAGGAGCGGCGCAAAGGCAGCCAGACAGAGAGCACAAACTAAATGTGTCGGAATGAGGAAAAAAAAACAACTGGGAAAAGAGTCATTAAATCAACCTGTAAAGCATGGGGAAACAGTTAATCCAAATATTAATGATTACATTATTACATTTTGCGGAAGTACAAATTATTAATTTTAAAGTTAGCCAACAATATGTGTCTTTTGACCTGTAGATTGCTGATTGCTAATAGCTAGTTAACAAAGGTATCACAATGTGTGAACTAAAACAACCAATGAACAAAGTGGATGTTATTTTACTGTGTCTGAGCCAACATTCTTACCAGATGACAGGTTAAAGAGATGCCCGTGGCTGTATATTTTGCAGCAGGTCGAGCTGATATGCATAAATTACTGATATCAGTTCCTGAATAAGCCAAAAAATGTGAACAGAGCAAAAAAACAGAATTCAAGAAGAATTCAAAATTTTCAGGGTCAATAGTAACAAAAAAGTCACAACAGAAGTCATGTCAGGTTGGTTTATAGTAAAAATACATAAGAACAAATGCAAATCTAGTTAAAAACAATCGAGGTGTTTCAAATATTAGTCCAAATAGTTAAACAATTAGAAAGCCTAGATTACATTGTAAGAAAATGTTCACTTCAGTTCAACCTCCTGCCCTGCATGTATTACTGGGGCAGTTGGAGAACAAGAACTCCCTTTTATGGAAGATACCAACAGCAGAACTAGATTTAGGGAGGTGGACAGTATGCCTGAGATTTTTATGGGTGGGAGGAAAGACACTCAAACAAGGAAAGTACCATGACAAAGATGTTTGCTATGCAAAAGGATAGGGATTATAAGTAAAGAACAAAAAACGAATATGGAAACAAATTGTAGTGTTGTAAAAGACTACTGCTAACAAAGAGCCTTTTGATGCCTAAAAATACTCATAGGCCAGAGTTAGCTGGCTCATCAAACCATAATAACAAAAAAATAGTCTGAAAATGAGTTAAAAAAAACATACAAAACCCAACTCTACCCCACCAGAACCCTGCAAAGCTACAGATCAAGATCAAGTTGAAAGAATACGAAAAACTCTGGCTGTAAATAAACACAAAACCCACTGGATTCTAGACGGAGGCCAGCGTCATCAACAACTAACCATTACACTTGCAGAAACTATATAAAATAGTTTGGATTTAAGTTTGTCATCTGTTTTTTGACTGATATTCATGCTAAAAAGACAAATGAATTGATAATAAATAAATAAGTAAATAAAAATTTTACAGGATAGCTGATGGGAAATTAGGGCTCTGCCAGATTCTCAGCAGCTGCCAAAATACATAACTCAGTAGATAATGTTGTTGGTACTTCCTTTTATCCTGATTCTCCAAAGAGTCTCACCATATATGTCATGACAGGAAACACTTCAATAATTCTTGCTTTAGCGCCTTTACTTGTTGTGACAAATCTTCAAGTAATTATTTCCATAAAATCATCAGGAATTAAAAAAATGGGTTGACTCCACATGTACACAAACTGAATGGGGTCAGCCAAGGTCATCGCCCCCAAAGAGCTGAAGAAATGACATCATGGAGGAAGATGCATCTGTTTGTTTGATCAGCACTGTCCCATGTGATCCAAGTACGTGTGTGTATATCACGGGTGCCGTGTTTAGAAATGTGAATATGTAGCTGCTGCTAATTGGTCAAGTGATTTAAACGACATGATTTGTTGGCGAAGTAATTCACACATTTATATACATGCTAAAGACACAGATGGTAGACTAGGGTGAGGATGCTGCTTTATAATTCAAGCTTTTCTGTTCTCACACGCTTGCACACTGGTGCTCACAGATGGCTGGTGACGTTGAAGGACATTAATTTGGATGAGTGGCCTCTGTCGGCTGTGCCTGAACACCCACAAAGCTTGTTTTAATATCCTTACGAGGACTTACTGAGACTGTGGTGGTTATGTGAACTCTACCCCAAATTCTAATCCATTGTGATCAGAATTCCTGCTTCTACTTTGGGAGGATTTCTGTTTGTCTTGAAAATGTTAAAGGAAATACTTAAGACTGAAACACTTGACAGGATCGTTTGTTCATTACTATCTAAGCGTCAAGGCTGGTACTGACGCAATGAAGCGTATGTGACCAAAGGAAATATAGATTTAATGTCACTCAAGGTTGAAAGGAAAAATGATATTGACTGGACCTTGAAACAGTTAAAATATGCTGTACATCATGATTTTTATGAAGGAAAACATTTAATCCTGCTAACCTTTCACCAGATGTCTGAAGAACTTGAAGAAATGTTTGGGTAACCTTGACCTATGAACAAGAAATGTTTAACTGCTGACTTGGTAAATGCAGCAGATGCAGCACTTTTTTGATCTCACGTCATCTTTTTTTACACAGTGGTATTGTAATTTTCTTTTAGGACTTAAACAGTTTCTAAAATTCAACTAGCACTTCCAGTTCATTATTCCAATCAGATCTTTCAGCGTTTCACTTGCAATGTCCCCAGAGTAATGTTATCTTTTTCACCTGCAGGGTTCCACAACATTATGTTAGTCCCCTTTGGGATTCAAATCTTGAATGTTAATTTTAGGATCTGTTTTAGGAAACTGTCTTTGAGGATATCCAGAGCTTGTTTATGTAACATGTTTGAAATCTGAATGTGAGTTTTGACGGTAGTTTTCCAAAGCAGTCCAAAACATTGTAGGAGTTGTTCATTATGACTTACAGTAATGCCTCCATAGATCCTATTTGCTGTATTTGCAATTTTGTTTTTAGAACAAGGTAGCTTTTCTGGCAAATGGTTTGAAATAAATATCCATTTTAACTATATACTGTAAGTATTCTATTATAAAATTAACAAAAATGACACAATTGTATTTAAAATCTCTTTTATATCAGAGCACGTGTTGGTGACCCTTCTTTCCCTTATAGTTGTTGCAAGACTTTAACTAAAACACAAAATGGATCTGGCTTTTTCAGTTTCTGCCTCCCAAATCAGCATTTGGTCTATGTCTATCATTGTGAACATGGATCAGACCGTCGAAACAGAACAAGAATAGGGATTGGGATTGGAAATTTCTTCTTGGTCACAATATGTTCTCTGAATAGAGTACAGGATTATCTTGTGCAGATGAGATGGGCAAACACTTTTCAGTATTAAAAAAGGATTACCATGCACTGAATGTGCATGGTCAGAATGGGAATTCTGGCATTTATAAAGCATTTGTATTGGATTGGATGACTAAGTGCACCCATTTCTTCACCTAGAAATTGGAAAAAAAACCAGTTTTATTGTTAAAGACTTACATTAAGAGCACATATTCTCCATGGATATTTCTCTGTATTTACATGTGTTTGTTGGGGATGCAATATTAAAAAATTTGTATTGCTCTTATGTGGACAAGGAGGTTTCTTTTCTCTTAGTATCATTATGTACAACTTGTTTGTTGCCAAAGTCCAACACTGAACATATTCTGATTGCACAAAATGTATCATGCAGCTTTATCTTTACACACAGGTTTCATTCTTTGTGTTTTGATTTCATGAATTCGTGATGATTGCTATTTAGTTGTAAACAGTTGCCAAGTTAATTATTTAAACTGAAATGGACTCATCTTGTTGCATCTTACAGTTCTGTAGCCAACATATTCTTCACTATTGCTTTGTTTCATGATTTTAAACCCTTCCTTTGCAGGTATTGGCTATGCCTCCATTGTGATTGTATCCCTCCTGAATATCTACTACATCGTCATCCTCGCCTGGGGTCTCTACTACTTGTTCCAGGTACGGATATAAAACAATTACATTTATTTCTTTATTTTTATCTAATAGAAAAGCCGCATTGGAATCTCATCTAAAAGCATATCAAAACAAATGTGCAGTTATGAACCCTGATCAGGCTGGTGTGGGAAAGAAAGAAAATAAGTTGGCTAACTGTCAAAATACATGCTCTGATAGACCTGCTTTTCTTTTTTACCTTTCAGTGTTTCCAGCCAGAGCTGCCCTGGGCCAAGTGCAAGCAGACCTGGAACACAGATCAATGCATTGAGGACACCTACCGCAAGAACAAATCCATTTGGTTTGCCGCCAACGCCTCCAACTTTACCTCCCCCGTCACAGAGTTTTGGGAGTAAGTTACATAAAGTTCTTCATACCAGCTCACTTTTATACCCACACACAGCTTTCATGTCCTTTGCATACCTCATGTGAATCGCTCATTAATGGCATGATCTCTTCTCACATTTAGAAGTACAGCTAAGGATGGATTATTATTTTCTTTTGCAGACATAATGTGCTGGGTATCAGCAGTGGTATCGAGGAAATAGGCCCAGTTAAATGGGATTTGGCCCTGTGTTTACTCCTTGTCTGGGTCATCTGCTTCTTTTGTATATGGAAGGGCGTGAAATCCACTGGAAAGGTAAATAAGTGTTAATGTTGTTTTTTGTGCCTGTATTCATTTATTCAACTGGGAGAGATTTTATTTCTCCTCAAAATACTGAAGCTAAAAGAAGACATGATGTTAAATTGGTAACATTGCTTTTCTGCCTTGTCTGACAAGAGAATATTAGAAGATAAATTTCAATTTTACTTCTGAAACTGTTTTCCAAAGAAGTTGATAATGAAACTGAAGTTGCCTGTGGTTGCCGCAGTTTGAGTCTGATTCCCTTATCTTTTATCTTTGCAAACTGAAGCCAGGACTAGGTAACTTGAGTCATTATGACTTATTCCCACACTTACTGAAGCTGTTAATGGACGTGTCCAGCTATTCATGACCCAGTTTCTTAGAAAGCAAGGTTCCACATTAAATTGCTGCTATAAACCCAAGTATTTACAAGACCAGAGGCAGTAAATAAAAGTCTACTCTTTATTGCTCAAACATGCCTGATTGATTGGTTTGGTCCAATATATATTTTTTCTAGTTCTTAAAGCTTGTGACACCAAAATAAGTTCACTCATTTGTAAAACATTTTTTCAAATGAAACAAGGAACATGTCATGCATAAAGAATAGCTTTGTGGCTATGTGTTTTTTATCTTTATCATTGGCATCATAAAACATCCAAAAATTGTCCTGTAAAAGGAGCAAGAATAATATGGGAAAATATGCAAACCAACAAATCAGCAACTTCCCCACAGAGAAAAACAGGCCACCAAGAAGTATTGAAGCGACTTTGTGTTGGTGCATAGTTGAAGGGTTTCAATAATTTCCCCAGGTTGTAATGCAAACTATTTATCTGAACAGAAATTCACTTAATACATTAAAAGCATGAGACATGAGGATAAAAATATTTTAAAGTCCACAGAATTAAAATATAATGAGATAAAAAACACTATAAACTTTAAACTTAAAGTTTCAATCAGAGCACCAGGAAAAAAAATAAGATGAGAGTAAAACGAAAATCCCAACAGTCTCTTTTTTGGGGAAAAATACAATAAAAGCCTTTTTATTTCAATAGCTATTAACATAATAGCAGCCTGTGATGTTTTCATTAAGAAGTTATCTGTAATCTGACCAGACATACTCAGGCAAATCCATATTATGACCATTTGAAACTAGAGCACACAAATGCATGCGGTATTCATGGTCTGCATTTGTGTTTGTGTGTGTGTATGCTCGACCTCAGGTGGTGTACATCACGGCCACTTTCCCATTTGTTATGCTTATCGTCCTGTTGATCCGTGGCGTAACTCTGCCAGGTGCTTCTGAGGGCATCAAGTTCTACCTGTATCCTGACCTCGAACGCCTCAAAGACCCAGAGGTAGGTTCTACCCTTTTCTTCACGAGCCCAAAAGCCTTCCTACCGACCTCCTGTTGCAGAAATATTTCCTTCCACTAGTTAAACCATATGCCTGTGCATGCTCTGTGCTCATCGGTTAGGTTTGCCTGACTGTGATTGAAGTTAATGTGAAGAAATTTAGACATGACATGTTATTATCATTTCCACAACAAGGTTTTATTGAAAAGGGGCATCCGACCATCTGATGGGTTGGCAGTAAAAAAACTTAAACCACCTTACCACCTCTTTACCTCTTATAAAATGTTTCATGATGCATTAAACAACTAGTGTCACCAAATAGATTACAGGTATACAGAACCTGATTCCATAGTGCTTCAATAATTGGCTAACATTTGTTGCCATCCAAGCAGTTCTTCGTGATATTAATATTGCATTGATATTCATATTGTAGAGCCCTAATCCTCTCCGGGTTTTTTCATGCTACTTTTATCTTTAAAAGAATTGAATAATAGCAGAGAGAAAAGCCTTTTTTTTTAATCCAAGTGGTGAAATCCAAACTACCAAAGCACAGAACACTAAGAAAGGTAGCATGCCTTAGCTTCGCAGTACTGTCCTTTCCATATCCTACACCTCATCAGCAGGCCTCAGCCTTTTCGTTCCTCTATCCCTACTTGGCAGGTGTGGATTGATGCCGGCACTCAGATCTTCTTCTCCTATGCCATCTGTTTGGGCGCCATGACGTCCTTGGGGAGCTACAACAAGTACAAATACAACTGCTACAGGTGAGGCGTCAGTTTTTAGGGGGAGGATGGGGTATGGTGTGGTAGGGGAGAGAGTGGGTATGGGGGGGTGAAGGGATCCTTGTGTGTTCATTAACAAATCCTCCTCATGACATATGTGTGACATAGGGACTGTTTGCTGCTGGGAGCCCTCAACAGTGGTACCAGTTTTGTGTCTGGCTTCGCAATATTTTCCGTCCTGGGCTTCATGGCACAAGAGCAAGGGGTGGACATTGCTGAGGTGGCAGAGTCAGGTACGAGGGTTCTGTAAAGGCGGCAGTGATGGTGGGCGCTGCTTCCTGGTTAATAAATCAAATAACAGTAATTTCAAAAGAAAAACAGCAACGAAAGCCAAAATGGAATTAGCCTATACGTTCATTTTTGAACTTGGTGACAATTTAGAAATATAATGGATTCCCTGATTTAAAACACAAATGACGGCATCGGAATATGGAAGCTTCCGCAATCAAACACTTCTTGACAAAAGCAGATTTTTAGAAGAACATAACCTATTTGGTCGGTTTGTACGCGGTCATTTAAATAAGGCATGCTGACGCAAAGGGAAAGCTAGAGTTTTGCTTGTTCATCTTAAAGAGGGCAGCGTTATAGAAAGCTGCTGTGTGAAAGTTTACAGCACATCTTGTGCCAATGTAATGACTTTTGGGTTTTGGTTCTGAGGTGTTCCTTATTTATACCCAACAGCCTGGTGGTGTCTTTGGTTTTCATCAAACTGAGAGGCATTCATTTTTAGAGGTATCTATGATTCAAGCTGTTGTAGGGTGACCAGCTTTATTAGTTTTCTACAACCTTAATGAGTTTTCCATGGATTTCTGTCATGTTTTGTTTTTACCTTATTAAGCCTAAGATTGAACCTAATAAGGAGAAAAGAGTCCAAATTACTGTGGATGTTTGGTTGTATTTTTTGACAGAATTAATGCAAGGATTTCTTTATACTCCCCAAAATGAAAGTAGAACCATGATGATTAATGACATGTAAACACACACAATGTCAAAGAAAGGTGTTAAAACACCAATGGAGATGGAAGACTTTGTTTGCAAAGACTGGTTCTACCCTTTTCTTTGAAATGCTCCCTACTCCAATTATTTGAATAAGACTTGGTGGCATATTGTTTGAAATCCATTGAGAAATAAACTTTTATTACTTCAGAGAGTCATTTTCTTCATCAACAGATTTTGTGGAGTGACACCTGACTTAAAGCCGTGAGATGAGGCAATTGCCTAAGTAAATTTAGCACAGTATTGCTTTCTAAGTTAAACAGTGGATGCTGCCAGCCCAGTCGATGCAAATATTGCACAATTTTGTAAAGCCAACCAGATAGCGGGGTTTGCAGAATTGTCCAATATCTGTGTTATTTGGCGAGTGGGCTGATAATCTATGAGGTGTTGGTCATACCAGCTTGAGGAAGCAACGCATTGCAAATTAACATCATAATGCTCAGTTTTTAATTACGAATTTATAAGGATTCCAATAATGAGCAAGATAAAATAGACACTAAAATACATTAAGTTCTCAGAATTTCAAGTTAAGACAGGAAAGTAAGTGCAAAGGTTTGAGAAGAAACATACATGCAGGTTTGCCTCAACTTCAGCAGCTTGCTCTGAAGCATACCTTAAAAGCTACCCAAGGAGAGAACACACTTGCTCCATAATGCGACTTTTACAGTGCAATGGCATGGCACATGTTTTAGCTTTAATTGACTTAACATTGGGATACAAAGAAAATGAAGGCTTCTACGCAGTCAGCTCATGATAACACTGTGTTGTTATCATGAATTCAAATACTTTAGATTTGGTCAATGTTTTGAAAGCATGTTTCCACTCAGGGGCCTGGAGTTGATCTAATTTTTTTTGAGTCAACGTGGTGTTTGGTTGGATGCCTTGTCATAATTTGCTTCAAAAATGGAACATATTGATATACCCTACTATCAGCTGCAATGCTGTTTTGCTGTTATGGCTGCTTCCTTGTTCCTTGACTTTTGTTTTACAGTTCCCAATGTAGCATTAGTTTAATTTGACCTCATAAAATGAATTCGTAAAAAAGGATAAGCTTTTTATTTAACCACAAGTGTTACATCTGCTGCTGTTTTGCAATGGTCCTTTTGCATTCCTCATTGAAATGGTCAACCTTATTTCAGTTGGGGATTCAAAATGGCTTGAGGGATGAATGCATGGATAAATAAAGATTATTGGACACAGCTTCATGTGCTTGATTTGCTTTATTGAAACATTTGGGGCTTTTACAACTACAATCAAAGCAGTGTTTACAGTGGTCTTTCTTTTTTTAAACATTGGTAACTTAACTGTATACATACTTTACATGCATCCTGTAATACTTCTCCTCTAACTGACTTACCTCCACAGAGATATTGTATTGTAATTTTATAAGGCACTATTAATTTTGTGCTTGTGAGTGAAATGAAATTGTGTCATGTGTTGAGTGTGTACAGTTAGTGTGTCATAACGCTCTGCAAGGAAGAGGTAAGTAAAGATGCGCACTGGATAATTGTTTTTAATGCATATACTGTACCTATTTTTATCCAAATATACTTTGCATCTAAAAATGCTCTGTGTGCTGTAGTCAAGAATTGAATAATTATTAATATCCACTTGTTTGGGGGGCATATTCCCCCACCCCAGCCCCACAGGGATGCAGATCAGATGAGATTATCATGTGATTCTAATGTCGCTCCTCCCCACCCCCTTCTGTCTTCTCTCCCTGCTCTTCTGCAGGTCCAGGCCTGGCATTCATTGCCTACCCCAAGGCTGTTACCATGATGCCTTTTCCTACACTCTGGGCAATCCTCTTCTTTATTATGCTGCTGCTGCTTGGCCTCGACAGTCAGGTCAGCAGATAAACAAACAAATAATCTGGAGCTCATGAACCTCTTGAACTCTCCAGAATATGCCACAAAAAACTTTCATGTATTTTCTGTTTTTTTAAGAGGTTTTACAAAAAAAAATGTTCGGAAGTTACATCAATAGAGTCCACCTGTGTGTCATCAATTTTCAGTAAAAACAGCTGTTCTATGTAGCCCTTGGAGGATTTTTTTAGAGACATATAAAACTTTAAGTCACATTTCTGCTGGAACATGAACCTCCAGCCCAATCTATAGTCCTGCACCCTCTTAACAGTTTTTCTACTGGGATTACTCAATATTTAGCTCCATCAATCTGCCATCAACTATTACCAGCTTCCCCGTCCCGGCTGCAGAAGAGCATTCCAACAGCATTATGCTGCCACCATTACGTTTCACCTTTATTATGTTGTGTTCATTGTGCTGTGCAGTGTTATATTAGTCCCACACACAGACCTTTGTATGTAGGGCACAAAATTGAAATTATTCTGATTTGACCAGAGCACATGACTACTCTGAGTAGCACCTTCTTTGCAGTGTTTCCTACATGGGTTTGTGGCAATCTGCAGATGTTATTTATGGCTAATCCTTTTGCCATTCTTCTATGAAGACCGGACTTGTGTAGTACAGGTCCTTCTCAAAATATTAGCATATTGTGTTAAAGTTCATTATTTTCCATAATGTAATGATGAAAATGTAACATTCATATATTTTAGATTCATTGCACACTAACTGAAATATTTCAGGTCTTTTATTGTCTTAATACGGATGATTTTGGCATACAGCTCATGAAAACCCAAAATTTCTATCTCACAAAATTAGCATATCATTAAAAGGGTCTCTAAACGAGCTATGAACCTAATCATCTGAATCAACGAGTTAACTCTAAACACCTGCAAAAGATTCCTGAGGCCTTTAAAACTCCCAGCCTGGTTCATCACTCAAAATCCCAATCATGGGTAAGACTGCCGACCTGACTGCTGTCCAGAAGGCCACTATTGACACCCTCAAGCAAGAGGGTAAGACACAGAAAGAAATTTCTGAACGAATAGGCTGTTCCCAGAGTGCTGTATCAAGGCACCTCAGTGGGAAGTCTGTGGGAAGGAAAAAGTGTGGCAGAAAATGCTGCACAACGAGAAGAGGTGACCGGACCCTGAGGAAGATTGTGGAGAAGGGCCGATTCCAGACCTTGGGGGACCTGCGGAAGCAGTGGACTGAGTCTGGAGTAGAAACATCCAGAGCCACCGTACACAGGCATGTGCAGGAAATGGGCTACAGGTGCCGCATTCCCCAGACCTGGGCTACAGAGAAGCAGCACTGGACTGTTGCTCAGTGGTCCAAAGTACTTTTTTCGGATGAAAGCAAATTCTGCATGTCATTCGGAAATCAAGGTGCCAGAGTCTGGAGGAAGACTGGGGAGAAGGAAATGCCAAAATGCCAGAAGTCCAGTGTCAAGTACCCACAGTCAGTGATGGTCTGGGGTGCCGTGTCAGCTGCTGGTGTTGGTCCACTGTGTTTTATCAAGGGCAGGGTCAATGCAGCTAGCTATCAGGAGATTTTGGAGCACTTCATGCTTCCATCTGCTGAAAAGCTTTATGGAGATGAAGATTTCATTTTTCAGCACGACCTAGCACCTGCTCACAGTGCCAAAACCACTGGTAAATGGTTTACTGACCATGGTATCACTGTGCTCAATTGGCCTGCCAACTCTCCTGACCTGAACCCCATAGAGAATCTGTGGGATATTGTGAAGAGAACGTTGAGATACTCAAGACCCAACACTCTGGATGAGCTAAAGGCCGCTATTGAAGCATCCTGGGCCTCCATAAGACCTCAGCAGTGCCACAGGCTGATTGCCTCCATGCCACGCCGCATTGAAGCAGTCATTTCTGCAAAAGGATTCCCGACCAAGTATTGAGTGCATAACTGTACATGATTATTTGAAGGTTGATGTTTTTTGTATTAAAAACACTTTTCTTTTATTGGTCGGATGAAATATGCTAATTTTGTGAGATAGGAATTTTGGGTTTTCATGAGCTGTATGCCAAAATCATCTGTATTAAGACAATAAAAGACCTGAAATATTTCAGTTAGTGTGCAATGAATCTAAAATATATGAATATTAAATTTTCATCATGACATTATGGAAAATAATGAACTTTATCACAATATGCTAATATTTTGAGAAGGACCTGTATACACTAATAGTTGTCCTGTTGATTGTCACACCTGAGATGTGGATCTCTGCAGCTCCTCCAAAGTTACCAAGAGTCTATTGTTGTCTAAGAAATCTCTTTATTTAAAATTTATTTAGCCCTTTTTAGCTGCTTTGACAGATTAAGAACAATTTCTCATTTACAGTTGCATCCTGGCAGGGCCCTTTGATGAAAAAAGGGATAAGGGGCTTTGAAGCCTTCAAAGAACAACTGATTTTATATTGAGATTAAATTACACACGCAAACTCTATATGCTAAGTAGATCAGAATCTGCTTTTCACACCTTTTATTTTTAAAGATGTAGCAACCAAGCAACAGCCTTTGAGTAAGATGAATTGTAATCATTTGTTTTAATTTACAGTTTGTTCTGTAGAAAAGAGAAACTGTATGTGTCAAAACCAAATGGATACCTAGTAAAGTGGATGCATACATTTTGAATTCCAATTTACAATAGTCAAGCCACTTAAAGGAATGTTGTAGCTCAGCTCAGAAAAAAGTGAAATTCATGTAAAAGACTGGAGGTTGGGTCAGTTTGATTTTGCATTTGTGATTTCTTTCAGTTTGTGGAGGTGGAAGGGCAGATCACATCACTGGTGGATCTGTATCCGTCCTTCCTAAGGAAGGGTTACTGCAGAGAGGTCTTCATCGCTATCATCTGCTGCATCAGCTACCTGTTTGGACTTACTATGGTCACCAAGGTAATAGCAAAAAGAAATGGAAGTTAAAAACAGTGCTGAATGTTAAAGGCACCACAACCAAATGTAAAGCATGAAAATAAGTCACCACAATGCTATTTTGTGCAAAACAAACACAGCAGTATTTGATAAGTGCCTGGTGACCTCATTCAGGGTTCATATAGTTGGAACAAGAGCAGTCGGACTGCTATTAGTGTCAACCCCTTGAGAGATGATGGCGGTGGGAGGGGGAGTTCTCATGACTTTTAGTGTCAAGTCATGAGAACTTCCTTTTAGTTCTATGGTATTAATAGTTACAGACCCAATTTAGATTTTCCAATTCCCTTTGCTGCCTCCTGATTCTCTTTTATGTCTCCTGCTTTCTCATTATCCTGCTGGACTCTTTATTTAAGTCTTTTTCTAGTCTATTTCTTCAAATCTAATACTTTTTGTCACAGTTTTTCCCATTTGCATTATCTAATTTTCTTTTTTATAATTTTTAACCATCTCTCTAACTTCCTGTATGAGCTATAGTGACATCCATACACAAAATGTGTTTTTTTTTAAATATGTTTTTGCAGCACCATAGGCCTTTATTTTTACGACACTAGGCAGACAGGGAATAGGGGCAAAGAGAGGGGGAAGACACTCAGCAGAGGTCTCCAGGTCCAGGACTCAAATCCGGGGCAACCACCTCAAGGACTGTAGTCTCCACAGGGGTCATGTGCTAAACCGCTACACCACCAGCTTTGCACCCATCCATACACCAAAGTAATACAAATTTTGACAGGATATACTCAAACATGCAACTTAAATGCAGCTTTTTGTGTATAAGAATGTTTAGTTGAAACTGTAAAAATCATTGAAGTAAATTGAATTTTAGTGGTCTTGTTGCAAAGCATTTGAATCTGAATGAAACCTTGACACATGCAATGTGAGGTTTCCTGCTGATCTGAAGAAAAGTAGATTAAAATTAGATCATTTATATACATGGTTACATTTGGTCTTTACAGGATCAGTGTTTCCAGATTAAACATTTTTGTTTAGTTACTTTTTTGTTTGAGCCACTTCATCCGGTTTTATTTAAGTTGTTGGCAAGAGGGCTTTATTAATGACCCCATGGATGTGCTTATTGCTTCAGGTCACCATTGTTATTTTCTAGGTAAAACCTAATCTGTAATGATGAAAAAAATGCTACTTTGACTTTTAGATCCTAAAGTCTTTTTTTCTTTGGGAAAATAGTTACTAAGGATTTATTTCTCAAAGCTTATCAGATCTCTCTTTTCCTCCTTTGGTCATCTCCCCTTTCTTCATTAATGCTCACTGTCAGCTTCCTTACTGAAATAATGTTACCCTCCCACCTTTCCCCTGTTTTCACACAAACTAAAACCATCTGACTGCCCAGACTGTCTCACTCCCTCTGTTTCTCTTTCTGTTGTTCCCATGGCAACTTTATGTGACTGCAGTGGTGCAAAGTTTTGTATTCAACCTCAAATTATGTTAAATCTCCATTCAAATTTCTAATGCAAAATATTAGTGTGCAGTTGGAGCCACAAGTGTACAGAAACCACACGTTTTTATTGCTTCAAAATGTTTATTAAAAATTTAACTAAAAGCATTTGTCTTCCTGCAGGGTGGCATGTATGTTTTCCAGCTGTTTGACTACTATGCAGCTAGCGGTGTGTGCCTTCTGTGGGTGGCATTCTTTGAATGTATAGCTGTTGCCTGGGTTTATGGTAAGTATCATTAAACCCATTCATTCATTCATTAAACCCAAAAATACTGTATTCAGCAATAATGTACTGATCTACTTCAGGTCACGCAGTTATCCTGTTCTAAAAATTTCTTAATGAGAACCAATCTGTGATTTATTTTTTATTTTTTTTCATCACCTGAATGAGTTGTCTTCTTCTCTTGATTTGACCATCATTTGTGGCCAACTGTGAGTCTGTGGGTAAAATAGTTTATTGGAAGGTTGTAGGTTTCATTCCAGCTTCCCCCAGCCACATGTCAATGTCCCCAGGCCAAGTTTCCTACCGATCTGCGCATTGGTGTAAAACTGTTGCCGTGTTTGTGGAAGTTATTTGAGTAGTCGGTATGCCAAGAAAAGTGCTACATTATTTTAATTATTTTAGCAAGACAAATCAATTTATTTGAGAATAAAATATTTTGGATAGGGCATATCCAGCCCATTATTAGAATGCAGTTAATGCAGCTGTAGAGCCTTCCAAAGTATTATTATTTTTTTTAAATAGACAATTTGATCTAAATTTGATAATTAAAAATACTTAAAGTGGCAAATTATTGTTTTTTAAATACAATCTGAGGTTAAACTTATGTTAAATTTCGAAGATTTAAATGATGGTTCTAAAGCTCTTGTAAATATTTTTACTTTCCCTTTTGTTTTACTAATAATTGATGTTATTTGATGATCTTGTTATATTTAATTTGGGTCTAATCAGTAATACTATTTTGTGTGTTTTTGTGACATTTAGAATTCAACTTTAACTATTATTTACAGTGCCTTGCGAAAGTACTCGGCCCCCTTGAACTTTTCAACCTCTTGCCACATTTCAGACTTCAAACATAAAGATATAAAATACAAATTTGTTGTGAAGAATCAACAAGTGGACACAATCGTGAAGTGGAATGAAATTTATTGGACGTGTCAAACGTTTTTAACAAATGAAAAACTGAAAAGTGGGGCGTGCAATATTATTTTTGCCTCCTTGCATTAATACTTTTTAGCGCCACCCTTTGCTGCAATTACAGCTGCAAGTCACTTGGGGTTTGTCTCTGTCAGTTTTGCACATCGAGAGACTGAAATTCTTGCCCATTCTTCCTTGAAAAACAGCTCCAGGTCAGTGAGGTTGGATGGAGAGCGTTCTTGAACAGCAGTCTTCAGCTCTTTCCACAGATTCTCGATTGGATTCAGGTCTGGACTTTGACTAGGCCATTCCAACACCTGGACGCGTTTATTTGTGAACCATTCCATTGTAGATTTGGCTTTATGTTTTGGATCATTGTCTTGTTGGAAGATAAATCTCCGTCCCAGTCTCAGGTCTCTTGCAGACTACAACAGGATTTCTTCCAGAATGGTCCTGTATTTGGCTCCATCCATCTTCCCATCAATTTTGACCATCTTCCCTGTCCCTGCTGACAAAAAGGAGGCCCAAACCATGATGCTGCCACCACCATGTTTGACAGTGGGGATGTTGTGTTCAGGGTGATGAGCTGTGTTGCTTTTACGCCAAACATATCGTTTTGCATTGTGGCCAAACAGTTCAATTTTGGTTTCATCTGACCAGAGCACCTTCTTCCACATGTTTGGTGTGTCTCCCAGGTGGCTTGTGGCAAACTTTAAACAAGACTTTTTATGGATATCTTTGAGAAATGGCTTTCTTCTTGCCACTTTTCCATAAAGGCCAGATTTGTGCAGTGTACGACTGATTGTTGTCCTATGGACAGACTCTCCCACCTCAGCTGTAGATCTCTGCAGTTCATCCAGAGTGATCATGGGCCTCTAGGCTGCATCTTTGATCAGTCTTCTCCTTGTTTGAGATGAGAGTTTAGAGGGACGGCCGGGTCTTGGTAGATTTGCAGTGGTCTGATACTCCTTCCATTTCAATATGATTGCTTGCACAGTGCTCCTTGGGATGTTTAAAGCTTGGGAAATCTTTTTGTATCCAAATCCGGCTGCAAACTTCTCTACAACAGTATCTCAGACCTGCCTGGTGTGTTCCTTGGTCTTCATGATGCTCTCTGCGCTTTGAACAGAACCCTGAGACTATCACAGAGCAGGTGCATTTATACAGAGACTTGATTACACACAGGTGGATTCTATTTATCATCATCAGTCATTTGGGACAACATTGGATCATTCAGAGATCCTCACTGAACTTCTGGAGTGAGTTTGCTGCACTGAAAGTAAAAAGGCCGAAAACGTATCCAGGTGTTGGAATGGCCTAGTCAAAGTCCAGACCTGAATCCAATCGAGAATCTGTGGAAAGAGCTGAAGACTGCTGTTCAAGAACATTCTCCATCCAACCTCACTGACCTGGAGCTGTTTTTCAAGGAAGAATGGGCAATAATTTCAGTCTCTCGATGTGCAAAACTGACAGAGACAAACTCCAAGTGACTTGCAGCTGTAATTGCAGCAAAGGGTGGCGCTAAAAAGTATTAATGCAAGGAGGCAAAAATAATATTGCACGCCCCACTTTTCAGTTTTTCAGTATTTGTTAAAAAAGTTTGACACATCCAATAAATTTCAATCCACTTCATGATTGTGTCCCACTTGTTGTTGATTCTTCACAAAAAATTTGAATTTTATATCTTTATGTTTGAAGCCTGAAATGTGGCAAGAGGTTGAAAAGTTCAAGTGGGCCGAATACTTTCGCAAGGCACTGTATTTCCCCAAGTAAAGAGATGAATTTACAGTAATGGGAAAATAAATCCACTTTGTCATTTACTGCTGTGAACAAGCAGATGGATCCTGATACTGTTGTTTTTGCAGGCGCTGATAATTTTTATGATGCAATTGAGGACATGATTGGCTACAGACCAAATCCTTGGATGAAATGGAGCTGGACTGTTGTCACTCCTTTACTGTGCATGGTAAGGGTAGTTTTATTGTCTTCATAATCTAGGAGAACATACAACATCAATTAAGAACTACTTAACATAATTCATCTTCATGTCGTTTGTAATTTATGTCCATATGTTTGAATCATGATTTTAACCATGTCTAAATACAAAGACATGGAAATTTGAATCTGGATTTGAAGGTGTTTCTTTACCACCACAGGGCTGCTTTATCTTCTCTTTGGTCAAATACAAGCCATTGACATACAACAAGATGTACCAGTATCCTGACTGGGCCATTGGTGTAGGCTGGACTCTGGCCTTGACCTCCATGATCTGCATCCCCATGGTGGTTGTCATCAAGATCATTCAGTCTGATGGACCACTCATTGAGGTGGGTGAAATAGACATCTAGCTGGTCACGTCAATACATTTTTTTTCAGATTTTCTTGGACTGAGGTCTTGTGGAGTAGGCAGTGACCTCAGTTTGGAGAATTAGGGATGAATTCTCATGTGGTTTCAAAAGTGAATTTCCATCACCTTAAATAACTTGCGAATTTAAAACTTTCTTAGTAGTTTGAGCCAACACTATTCTGTTTATTTATTTGCAGTTTTGCACAAATTAGTTGTTTATATTTACTACTTTAACTAATCAAACAGTATATATATTTCTGTATTTCAAATGTCATTTATTTAATCTAATCCCTAAGCAACAGCTACACACTGAAGGGTATTGAAAGTCAGTGACTATCAAAGGGAAGGCAACAAAACCTTTCAGACAATATGTGGGGAGTCTGGTTGCACAGACTGAGAAGTGATGGCAACATAGATGAAACAATTCCTTTCAGACTGAAATGAGCAGCAGTGGTGCATTTTAGCAGAAACAGTTCTCAGTCTTTGCCTAGCAACACACACATTGTTTGGGAGTATTAGTAACAGTTGTAATCCAGTAACAACTGAAGAAGTATCTCATGCAATAATGTGTGCAAATTTTTAAAATAGCATTTGGCCAAACTGCTATATATTTCTTGTTTAATTTGATTTAGAGGGTGAAGTTGTCTATTAAATAAGTCCTACTCTGAGAAGTTGTCAGCTTGACTCCAAAATGAGAATTTATTCCTGATTCTGCAAACTACTACATAAAAGATACTGAAAGGTCATAATGACTGCACACAAGCCCAGTACTAAGCCAGTCAATATGCAAGTCCTATAAATCTCCTCTTTATGCAATTGTTCCTAATTTTTGAATTGTAAAAAAAACTGTCTCATTGTATTTTTTTTTATTTATCCTCATATTTTTTTCTGTTGTCACTTTGCATTATTGCTTATTATTTTATTGTTGCTGTAATTTACATTTTATCCTTGTTTGCTCTATTTGCTTCTGGTTTTCTTCCCACCCTTTGCTACAACTTTCTGTCCTTCAACATCTTTGCAATTTTTCTATCACTACTTCTGACCCACAGAGGATTAAGGCAGTTGCTGCCCCAGCTCGTGGAGGGGCCAGCTCCCGTCCTGCGGACCACCGTGTCCCAAGCGAGCTCACCTGCCCACTTGACCCTAATGGTAACAAGGGGCATCTGATGAAGGCCCCCACCCACACCATCGTAGAAACCATGATGTAAAGGGGTGAGGAGGAGGCTCTCCATGAGAACGCTCTCTTCTCCTCTCTTGTCCTCTGAAACGCTTCTAAAGCTAGCTAGCTATCTGTCTGTCTGTGTCTTTTTGGTGGACTGATAAGGGTTTTAAGGAAAAAAATGCTCACATTTCAAATCGTTTAGGAATTCTTCAAAAGGTGTTTGCAGTTGAAGAAAACAATTATTACAATTCAACATTATTTCTGAAGTGTTTTGTTTTTATGTGACTGGTAGAGGGGGAAATTATGAATGACCACTGATCATAAGCGGGTTGATTGTTTCAGCAATGACATTCACAGATAATTAGCCATTGTTCCCAAAAAAGAACAAAGTTATGTCTCAGATTTGTGCAGCTATAAAAAAACTAATTCAGTTGAGCGCTGATTTAATTCTGGAGTTAAATGAGGGTTCCGACATGTTCCAATAATACAGTTGTAACGCATCAAAACTTCCAAAACCTGTTGACTTCCTGAATATTCTTAGTTTTACCCAAGTGTTGGGAATTCTGATCACACAAGAAGCTTGGTTTTTGAAAGCACCTTAGTACAAATATTCCCTTTCTTTCATTTCATCGTTTACTGTGGTTCAGAGAAGTATGATTCAGAAGGCATCAGGGTAATCTGTTCCTGCAAAGTAAGAAAAGTATCCAAAAGGATTTGAAGTGTGGAGTTCAAACCCTTGAGTGTGTTGTCTGTGGCGTACTGTACAGTGGTAGCTATCAGTCTATCTATATCTATCTCTTTATATTTCTGTGTCCTAGACCAGTTTACAATATGTAAGTTACTGCAGTAGGCACTCTTGGCTTAAAGTTTTGAATTTAATTGGTTTCTTTCTGCAGTTACATTATTATTAATATTATACGTTTTTTTCCTCTGTCAATGTTTAGATTATTTTATTATTATTATGGTTATTCACTATTGAATTACTGTAGTTTTACATAGAAGAAAGAACACTTCTTTCATTTGGTGAAAATACTAAGCTTTTAAACCAATCACATATTTACAGTGGCAGCCTTTATAGTTCAGTCGTCATTATATATCTCTTGGGCCACCTTTTTTCTGTTTTTTAGTGTAACACAAACAACTTTTAACGTAGTTATTTTTTTCCCAAATGTTCTCAAGTTATGGGCCAGTTGCTTTGTGACCATTTGGATGTTCAGACGAAAATGGAAAATTGGCGGTAACTATTCATGTGGACTGAAGATCATAGCTTTTCTTCCTCGGTAGAGATCAGGGGATAATATGGACACATTCAGTGGGGCAGGGCATACAGGACAAAAGCCTAACCTAATATCTCCAGTTCAAGTCAGGTGACACACAGTCAGTTTGTTTTATTAACATGCAAAAGTAGGGGAGTAACAAGATCTTGTGACACAAGACCTCAAGATATTAAATGTCCCGTCGAAGTAGCGCTGCGAGGGCTTTCCATTTGCAGTCATCAGGACTTCAACTAGCGGAATTGGGATTAAAGGAGCCCATATTGCAGTATTTTGGGCCACCCGTAAAAACGATAAATACTGACTGAGGGACAAACCAAAGACACTTAAAATGAATTTTTTTGTAAGAATTAAAGTAAAGTTTAAAAAAAATGCTCTAAACCATGGCTAACATAATTGAAGTCCAATTTTTTTTTTTTTTTTTTGTGATACCTTTACCTTTTTGTGAAAACAAATAGTTTCTAAAAAATAATATTCAAACCTCGTCTTGAGAGTTAAATGTTGCAACCTACCCGAGAATTTTTTTAATTGCCCAAGTTAGCTAATAAAAGTTAAAAACTTGCACTTTTCTCCGTTCCTAAAGATGTTAAATGATTTAGAAGAATCAGGAGGAACGGGTCTCACAGAAGTAGGAGCTACATAAAATGTGTTTTCTTGTTTGAAGACCTTTTAAAATTTATGAATTAAACATAAAGTTGCTGAAATTATGTTAAGAGGGTGCCCTGCGATAGGAGAATTCCTTAGTTCTGACTGATTTTATGCAGTTGTGATATAAAAACCACATGTAATTTTGTAATCGTAACAAGGGGCCATATTGCTGATAATGTAAGCTGTTAACAACAGACTAGGTAAGAAATAGATCCAGTCTAATATGTGATGAAGGGGTTTTCCGTGTGTCTCACCAGCGACCATCTGCTCAGGAATTACCCTTTAAAACGTTTTTCTGCTTAATTTTGCTTTGAAGACATTTTGCTACTAGTTGGGAACAAAGAACTGCAGTCATAGCAATCAAAACTTACCTTTCTAATGTGCTTAAAAGACATTCACTCAGATTGGCGCACACAGAATCAAAAATTACTTCTTAATTGCCTATTTTATGCGTAATGAAAGGTAAAAATACACTGAAATGATGTGAGAGTTGTTATTTGCACTTGAAATGAAGAGGCCAAAAATAAAATTCTAATTTTTTCAGGCTACTCAGAGGTGAAAACCATTGAGGCGGGACGTTGTGTCGTACCCAAGAATTGCCTGTATCTGACCAAAAACTTCCCATTAGAGGTGGCATAGCAGCCAGAGCCTGGCTTTTTTCCCCTCTTCTTTTTACTGTAGTTTGTACCATTAAAGGGATTTGCTAAAACCAAATCCACAGCCGACATCTATTTTCATACAACCTTTCCTATACGTATTTCTACAGCTCAGCTTCCATTTAAATGCACATACAAAGCTTCAGTGTATTCATTAATATTTGTACAGATCTGGTTCTTGTTCCTCTGAAGGATCTTTGCACAATGATGAAAAATAAGAAAAACTTTATTCATTCACAGATTTTCTTAAAATCCTAAATTTCTCCATGGAATGCCTTTTTTTATAAACTGCAGTGCAAAAGCAAAAAACTCAGCTTTTAATCTGTGTATTTTATTTTATTTTTTTTACAAATATTTAGAAACAGCTCCTAGCTGCTTATTTGGAAAAACATAAAGTCATCAGTAATGACTTGAACTTTAAGGCTTTTCCAGGTGCTAAGGTCCTTCTTTTGTCAGGGATTTATTAACCAGACTATTAACTAATGCAGTCATTTATTGGTTTATTCTGCCTCTCAGTGTATATTCACAGTTTGTACCAGCCCATCAGCCTTTTGCACTCCTGTTGTCAGTTAACCTGAGTAAACCTTCCGTTGAGCTAAGCTTACAGATTTTTTTTTGTCAGAAATAATGAGTTGCAACAGAACTAAAGCATTAGTGATACACATGTTTTTACCACCGAATGTTAAAATGTGAAAGTCACCCGCAGGTGAATTTAAAGTTTTCTGAAGATTTATTTTTTAGTATAAAAAAATATTTCTTTCTTTTTTATTATTTTTTCTTCATTCTTCTTTGAGTTCATCATTTTATCTTGTTTTAATTGTGATCATATGTCAAGTTTGCCGTTTGTGCTCCAAAACTTTTCAAAATCACTGGTCTTTGTCAGAAATGTTGTTTATTTTTGATTTTAATGTTTTTTGCTTTGTGAAAACAAGACTGAAAATGTCAGCACCTGTTTAAATTAGTATGTGGAAATGAAACTAATAAAACCACTGTTTTATCAAATCAAATATTTTAGTTTGGAATACACTGAAATGACTGTAATTGTATTGTTTTTGTGAGACAGCAACACTGCCAGAAAGCCCACTGTTGTTTATAGAATAATATTAAATTGGTAGCTCACCAAAATGCTACAACCAAAGCTTTTTATTTCTCACAGACATCTGTGATATCTGCAACATCTAACCGCTATTTAGCGGTTAATTTAGATTACCGTGGTTGAACAAAACATTTGTTAGAGTAATATTTGTTGCTTTTTAAAAAGCTACCAATAGTAAATCCACCCAAAAACGTACTATATCAAATGTGGGTGCTTTTTTTTTTTTTTTAAAGCTCCTCTGCAAATTCTGCTAACTGTCTTTTTGAAAACAAAAACAAGCCCTAGTGCTTTTTGAAAAACCTAATTTCAGATTTAATTTACATTTTGAACGAGAGACCAACATATCTGCAGAATTCAGAACCTGATTCTGTGTTCTGTCATGAAGAAGCAGCTTTTGACCAACACACGCGAGGTTTTGGTTCCGATTAATCAGCTAACTCCTTTTGGCTAGATCTGTTTCCTCGCTGCATCTGCAATGGACCCTAATGACTGAAAATAGCAGGACCTTTTCTGATTTCTGTCCCTGACTTTAAAGTCATTCCTCTCTGTCACCAGACTGATCATTGTCTCTTTTACAAAACCTTTGCCTTTCCTGCATTACACTATATACCTGCCCTTCCTCTGTGAGAATGTAAACTGTTAAAATGTTTTTTTTTTTATTCTTGGTGAAGAAAAAAACTTTTTTTTAAGAATTTGGTTTTATTTTTTATTTCTATTGCCAACCTGTAAGCTAAAACGTGTTGAAGCAGGTTTTACAGAACTGTAAAACAGTTTTTTATTTCTTAATAAAAAATTTGTCTTCAGAAAATGATGGTGGAGTTTAATGTGTCTGTTTCACTTTCACACACTAACGATGATAATTACGTTTAGGTTCAATTTTTCTATATAATCAAACCTAAATTATCTTTACAGCATAATGAACAATATTTTCTTAAAGATTTCAGGTTAGTTCCTAATTTTTCCTAAAAAGACTGATATCCATGCACGACAAGTGGAAATGAAGCAGGTTGGAGGAAAAAAAAACATTAAGCAAAAGCTTTTCCATCCATTGTCTGAAAATGTAGTTTGGAACAACTGCTGGCCAATGTAGGGAGATACAGCAAACATAAAAGGTGTGCTAGTCAAAGAAGTCTAAAATGTAGCTTTGTTGGCCTAGATGCAACATGTTATGTGCAGCAGAACACATACCCGCCTCCCTATGAAACATGATGGTGGAACAATCATGCTTTGAAGATGATTTTCTTCAGCAGTGACAGGAGGATTTAAAACTAGGGTAAAAATTAGCCTGCTAAGCAGGACAATAAGTTGAAACACAGCCAGAGCTACAATGGAAGGATTCTGATCAAAGCTAGCTTATTTATGTGTTAGGTTGGCCCTGTCGACATCCAGACCTAAGCCACCCACCCACCCCACACACACACACACCCACAACCCCCGATGGACTACTTTTTGCATCAAACAAGGTTTAGTACACCTTAAAGTAAATGAGGTAAATGTTTATCTACTGTAATACTTCCTTTACACCTGCTGTTGAGACTTGCAGTTGAACCATTTATTGACATGTCTGTGTTGCAGAAACCTACTAAGCCCTTTCAACAGATAAGCCTTTGTTGTCGCATCCACATTGTATTTTACAGTAAATAATCCCATGGGAAACTTTATGGGTAGCTTGTTGGGTAAATAATTTTCTTCTCACCTCATAAATGTTACATTTAGCCATAATTAAGAGCTTTTTTCTGACTTTAGACTGGCAACCTATGAAATCTAATGAATCCAGCATGTGATGGGACAAGTCTAAACCCGAAATATTAGTTATAAACTGAAAAGGTAGAAACAGCATGTCATCCTAGTGTGGCAACCTGGGGGTGGGTTTTCTTTACAATTGTGTAACCCTGATGGTCCACACCATTAAATCTATGGTCAGTTTATGAGAAGTGGAAACCAACAACGCCACCTGGAATCATACTCCAGGACACTGAATAAGTAAAAGGACACAGGTACATTTTACTGCAGAGAGGAGACAAGATTCCAAAGTTTTACAAAATGTATTAATGTGCCAAACAAGTCAATAGTTAAAAAGATTTCTTTTCATTTCCAGTATTTTAAAATGGCAAAGATAAAACAATTCAACAATTGCTTGATAAGATTTGGGCTGAACAAACAATGTTTAATTTCAGGGAACACTGAGGCTTACCAGTGGGGAGAGGGAAAGGACTGAAGAAAAAGGGGCAACATCCAGTGAAAAAAAGGGATCACCCTAGACACTACAAAAAAAAACCCACATCAAACAAGAAAAAGGGTGCTCCAACAAAATAAACACACAATACGGGACACCGCCACCAAGAGTCGCCACCGCCTCCACACAGAGCCTCAGTTCCTAGAAGATATAAACAAACACAGACCAGATAAAACAATGGCATCACAACAAAACAATCATTCAGTCAATTCCGTTAAAAGTGGTGTAGCCAAAACCCCGCCAGCAGGGGCTGGCCCAAGTTGGTCTTGAATTGGTCTTCCGGTAGAAAAAACAGCAGCGAGTGACATCCAGGTGGAAGCCAACAGGAGAGCTCATTCGATAGCGACAAACTAGTAGATTACGGCCCCACCATCTTTCAGCCATACAACACACACAAAGGACGGATCGGTACTGGTAATTCGCAGATGCAGCAGAGGACGGGCAGAGAACAGTTAGCAGCTGCAACACCAGGAACAGGCAGACGTCATGACGCAAAGTGCCTCATGACAGATGGAGACGTACTTGTATCCCGGCACTGAAATTGGCTGTCTTAAAGTGGTAGCATACCATTTATGCTGCAACATTCTACCCCCCAGCTTGCGTTGAAGCCTCGGCGACAACACCAAAAAAACTAGCACCAATGTCTAAAATATGCAGAAACAGCATTACACTGTGGATCAGGAGAGTGTGCAGCCCCATGTGCCAATCACATTGGCCTTGGAAGGTGGTACACATTGAAGTGTTGACCTGCTGTTGAGCATGTAGTTCTCCTCATTGCCCTTGGGGGGCCATGATCTTGACTAGTGATGGTAGCTTGTGGATGAATTGTGGCAACCCTAGGAATTTCAGTGGCAGATGTTGATGGAGCTTCCAGGTGTTGTACCCCAGAGGACTGAGAACCAGTCTTGTTTCTGTCCATTTGCGAATTGACGGACAAAGAAGGAGGTGGCTGCTGTACATCTACCTTCAAAAATAAATCAGGACAAGTTTCATCTTCAGAGGATGAATAATCAGCTGCCAGTAATTCAGCAGTAGTGGCGTTGTTGGTTTCAATAAAGACTGGTGGACCCTTTCAACTTTATTCAAGTTGTCTGTAGGAACCACTGTATAAACTGCTCCTGTATCACCTAGTACTTTCAGAACTGTGTATACCTTGGCGCTCTACAAGTCCTGGATTTTGTGTTTTCCCTCCTGACTGGTTTCTAGAAGTAGAACAAGTTAGCCTTCATGCGGAGGAGAATCTTGAACATGCTGGTCATTACTTCTATTTCTCCTATCTGCAGCATTCTTCAGCTTATCCCTGGCCTCCTCAAAAGCAAACTGCAAGCGCGTCTGGTGCTCTGTGACCCACTCATGGAAACTGCCAGCATGTGCTTCTGCTACACGACCCAGCAGAAAAACCAATGGGAGCAGAAAAACCAACGGGAGCCTACGTTGTTGGCCAAACATCAGAAAAAAATGGGCTCTCTCCAGTGCTCTGATGTTATGTGGTGTTGTAACAAAACAAAACGTGTGGCAAATAGGAGGTCCATACTCTCTTGCTGGTTGTGGGGAGAGTACGTAACAGATTGTGCAGTGTACGATTAAACTTCTCACATTGTCCATTTCCAGCAGGGTGATACGGTGTGGTCCTGGACTTCACAATGCCATAAAGCTGCTGGATGAGGGAATTTTCAAAATTACGCCCCTGGTCCAAGTGAATATGGGCTGGTACACCAAACTTAGAAAACCACTCTGTCACCAGGATGTGAGCCACAGTAGAGGCACGCTGATCTCTGGTTTATATGGCCAGGGTGTACTTGCAAAAAACATCAGTTAAGATGTGCACATTTTCCCGCCCATCCTGGGAAGGCTCCAGGACTGTAAAGTCCATAGCAAGGATCTCATTGGGTCGTGATGCTAGCACATGGCCCATATAAGTCCATGCAGCAGGTTGGGTAGCCTTCGCCACTTGGCACCGCTCAATGACCAGCACCAATCAACCACATCAGAGGACATTTTTGGCCAATAATATCTTGCCCTCAGAAGTGAGAGGGCCCTGTCCATACCTTGATGGCCATGATCTTGGTGAGCCTGAGTTAGGACCTTTTCCTTCAGGGCTGCAGGCAGCAACAGCTGGAACGTCTCTTCAGCACCATCAGGTCGGAAGATCTTGGGGCGAAGCACATCATCCTTCTCCACCAGGGGATCCCACTGCTTCAGGAGTACCAACAGAGGTGAAGGTAGGTTCTTTCGCTCTGAACGGTCAGGTTGTTTCTTGCAGGCCCAAAAGGACCATAGCTCCAGCAAAACTGTGTCAGCACGTTGCAATATTTGCATATCCTTGATAGTGCACACGGGCAGAACTGTAATAGTAGCTTGGGTGACTTCTTGTCTCTCCATCATCAGCTGCAGTGACTCAGGCAGGCTGCTTCCTGGGACAAGAGCACCAACCTGTTCTCCAGTAGAGTGTGTCTGGAGAGGGCATCTGCATTCCTCTTTGTCTGCCCTGAACGGTATTAAAATCAAAGGAGGCAAGTTGTGCAGCCCATCTGTAGTCAGTGGCACCCAGCTTGGCAGTGCTAAGATAACTGAGGGGGTTGTAATCAGTGAATACAAGACATTTATGCCCCAACAAGTACTCTCTGAATTTCTCAGTCATGGCCCATTGAAGGGCTAAAAACTCAAGTTTCATTGAGCTGTAGTTGTCCATGTTGCGTTCAATTGGTCTTAGTCCTCGGCTGGCGTAAGCAATGGGACGCGCCACCCCGTCCTGTTGTTGGGAGAGGACCATGCCCAAACCACCATAGCTCGCATCAACCTCCAGAATAAAAGGCAAAGAAAACTCAGCATAGGCAAGCACAGGTGAAGTAGTCAGCCTCCTTTTCAATTCCTCAAAGCTCTGTTGATGTTCCTCAGTCCAGCTCTCACTGATGTTCTGTCTTGGCCGCTTCTTTGCTTTTGATCCTCCAAGCTGTCCCACAAGTTGGTGAAGGGGAGCAGCCAGCTTGGCGAAGCCTGCAACAAACCGTTGATAGTAACTTGCGAACCCAAAGAAAGACCTCAGCTCAGTGACTGCAGTGGGCTGCTGCCAATTGACCACTGCCTCAATCTTAGATGGATCAGTTGTAACACCTTTGTTAGAAATGACAAGACCCAAGTATTTGACCTCTGGCTGAAGAAAGGAGCACTTTTTCAGCTTCGCCTTGAGGCCCTCCTTCTTTAAAAGTTCCAGCACGTTCCAGATGCTGCGCCACAGTGGAAGAAAACACAACTATGTCATCAAGGTACAGCAGCAAAGACTGATTCTGTTGGTCAGAGACAATGTGCTACATAAGTCTCTGAAATGTTCTGGGTGCATTACAAAGCCCGAAAGGCATTCTATTCCACTCAAATAGACCAAATGGGGTACAGAACGCCGTTTTGTGACGATCTGCTTCTGTAACAGGTACCTGGTTATATCCACTTGCCAAGTCTAAGGTAGAGAACCAACAAGCACCTGTAAGTGCATCCAAAGACTCTTCGATGCGTGGTAGTGGGAAGGTGTCTTTGCAGGTTTGCTATTAAGCTGTCGGTAATCCACACACAACTACGATCCTTCTTTTTGACAAGCACAATGGGGGATGCATAAGGGCTGCTGCTCTCTCTGATCACACCAATGCTAAGTAGCTGGTTAATATGGTTCTTTACCATTTCATACTCTGATGGTGGTATACGCCGGTAACGCTGTTTTACAGGGGCCTCATCAACAAGGGGTATGTCATGACTAGTGATGTTCGTACACCCCAAGTCGCCATCATGTTCTGCAAAAACTGGTGAGTATTCCCTAAGAAGAGTCCTCACCTGGCCCTGGTCGGTACTGGGCAGTTAGGAGAGGTCAATGGCCTCAATTTGGTCCTGCACAGTTGGGGCTACAACCTGAGAAGACACCTTAGCTGTGTAGGACGGAACTTTTGTAACACCAGCCGGAAGGCTGATAACGTTCACATGGTGTAAAGTACCTACAACAGTACGTGGGTAAAGCAAGATATCTGTTGAGCCTACATTGACAATGGGTATGTAAGCTGTGCCTCTACTCACACGGACAAGAGCAGGAGAAGCAAGCAAACCCCCAGGTAGCCCTGATTCAAGGGGCTCAAACAGTACAGTCTGGGAAAATTGATCAGCACACGTGGCAGCCACAAGTTTCATTACCCCACCCGGAATCCTGCATGCTGTACGACCCCACACCTTTACTTTTCCCACACAGTCCGGTTGACCCTGCAAGCTTGCTTGATGGCACTTTTCCAATGCAGGCCAGATTTCATGAGGGGCATAAGGCAAATTGTCCTGACAAAACAATCCTGCACCATGCTGCACACAAAGCTTATGATAGCATTTTTGGATTACATTCATGCCTAAAACCCCTGGGGTTGAAAGCACTTGGCCATGGGGGTCTTTTACAATTAATACCCCACAGCTTGGGATGTCTGTGCCACAAAGTTTAACACTAAGCTCTATATAGCCAATGTAAGGAATATTTAACCCATTTGCAGCCTTAAGCTGCAACCAGTGACACGAGCGAAGGCTACCAGGACCTATAGACACAAATTGATAATCAAAGAAACTTTCTGTGAGGGTTGACACCATAGAGCCAGTGTCAATTAGACAGGGATCTGAACACCTCCCAAACACACATCTAAATGTGGACATGATGCAACAAGCTTGGGCACTTCCCTGCCATTACATGGTACTGTGACCGAGCCTATAGTGACCCCACCCGAACTGCGGCTCAACAATTCATTGGGAACTAGTTTTCCACGACCGCAGAGTTATGAAGCCGGGTACTAGAGGGCTGCTGAGAGCCTTGGGATTGAAAATGAGAAGGAACACGTACGCCATCACATTCCCTAGCATAATGACCCGGCTGTTGGCACCGTCTACAGACCACTGGGACACTGCGGCTGAGGTTGACTAAGCAAAGCAATACTCTGAGTGAGTTGATTTAATTGCTCTTGTTGTCGTGCCAACATTTCACGTAGATCCCTCAATTCTGACCCCTGATCCCTTGGACTAGCCTGAGAACCATGGACAGCATACTGAAACCCCAGTGATGGGACTGAGAAACTCCGAGCCCTCTGATGAGCCCTCCCGTTCCCATCTAATAGCTTCCGCCCTAACTTCAAGTAGAGTAGCGGCTGGTTTATCATGCACAAACTGTTTCAATGCACGCCACAGTGGACCATCTAAAACATGCTCTACAAACTGGTCCCTCAATAAAACAGCAGCATTAGGCATGCTAGCAGGTGCAGAAGCTTTAACCTTCTCCATTAAACCCATTAATGCAAGGGAAAACTCTTGAAGAGTTTCACCCTTCTGCTGCTTTCTAGAAAAGAAAGCCTCCTGCAATGAAACATAGGACTCAGTACAACCATATACTTCCTTTAACACTCTAATAATACAAGCTGGATCGGTCCGTTCTGCACTAGAGCGGTATCTAAGTTCCTCTCGCGCCTCACCCTCCAAATGATCATACAAATAAAAAGCCTGATCAACGGGTGATAAATGGCATGCCCTCATACAAGCTTCAGCCTCCTCCAACCACTCATTTAGCCCAATTCCCCTGAACATTGGACATTTTCTTTCATGAGGCACAAACACCAACCTCTCTGACACAAGGGGACAAGGAGTAGACTGAACAGCTGGAGATGCACTTGAAGTAGAGGGAGCAGCAGAAGTACCTGGGGCAGAGTGACTGTTCCTGACGTAATTGGTCGTTGTTTGCTTTCAATTGGGCAATCAAGTCCTGCATTTCTTCAACCTCATCAGCCATGATTCGTCCTTTGTGGTAAGGTGGGCTCGCTGCTGTTTTGCCTGTACACACAGGAAAATTGTGTAACCCTGATGGTCCACACCATTAAATCTATGGTCAGTTTATGAGAAGTGGAAACCAACAACGCCACCTGGAATCGTACTCCAGGACACTGAATAAGTAAAAGGATACAGGTACATTTTACTGCAGAGAGGAGACAAGATTCCCAAGTTTTACAACATTTATTAATGTGTCAAACAAGTCAATAGTTAAAAAGATTTCTTTTCATTTCCAGTATTTTAAAATGGCAAAGATAAAACAATTCAACAATTGCATGATAAGATTTGGGCTGAACAAACAATGTTTAATTTCAGGGAATAAATACTGAGGCTTACCAGTGGGGAGAGGGAAAGGACTGAAGAAAAAGGGGCAACATCCAGTGAAGAAAAGGGATCACCCTAGACACTACAAAAAAAAAAAAAACATCAAACAAGGAGAAAAAGGGTGCTCCAACAAAATAAACACACAATACGGGACACCGCCACCAAGAGTCACCACCGCCACCACATGGAGCCTCAGTTCCTTGAAGTGATAAACAAACACAGACCAAATAAAACAATGGCGTCACAACAAATACAACAATTCAGTCAATTCCGTTAAAAGTGGTGTAGCCAAAACCCCACCAGCAGGGGCTGGCCCAAGTTGGTCTTGAATTGGTCTTCCGGTAGAAAAAACAGCAGCGAGTGACATCCAGTTGGAAGCCAACAGGAGAGCTCATTCAATAGCGACAAACCAGTAGATTACGGCCCCACCATCTTTCAGCCATACAACACACACAAAGGACGGATCGGTACTGGTAACCCGCAGAGGACGGGCAGAGAACAGTTAGCAGCTGCAACACCAGGAGCAGGCAGACGTTATGACACAAAGCGCCTCATGACAGGTGGAGACGTACTTGTATCCCGGCACTGAAATTGGCTGTCTTAAAGTGGTAGCATACCATTTATGCTGCTACACTAGGCTTTAACTTCTTCAGAAACACTGCTGAACAGCAGTGCTGAAAGGCTGCTGGATATAGCTCTGGTTGATGGAATATTTTGACCCAAACATTGGTTTCCCAGAAGGGGAATTGTAAAAAGCTTAACTGTAAAAAACATGTTGAGACATGCTGGTAAATAATAGGGGGTGGACACTCGACACAGCAAATTTTCCCAGACTGTAATTTTCTCTCAATAGCAGCTGCAACATGAGATTTTTATTTCTGATAATCAGCTGAACGTTCCCTCGAAGGTGTTTAATAAATTATTTTTTAAAAACCCATAAAAATCCCATCGAGTTGAGTTTAACTCCAATCACAAATCTTAGATTCTTGTGTCTTGATTGTTTGGTCAGTCCTCTCCACATAAAGCCATGACTGTTCTTACCCAACAAAAGCTCATTTGTTGTTGAACCCACTGTAGAGGGGTATGAATGTGAAAGTACACACTAACACTGTCTTTCATTGGCTGCCAGGTCCAGGAATAGATTCTTCTCCTGAGAATTGCACACTTTGTTTTTATCCTCCTTCAAAAGAATTTGTTGGAAACACACAAAACAAAGGACGGTTAGTGTGGTGTTTTTAAATTTTTTTTATTAAAAACCCCACACAAACATGTTATTTCAGTCTCCTGCATGACAATCAAAAATAGAAAGACAAGAAGTACTATGATGGCAAGATGCAGACATGGCAAATCAAATGCAGCTGTGTATGTGTGTGTGTGTAAAATGTGTGAATGTAAAACCTGTTTGTTAGTATTAGTTTGTGAGTTTGATCACCTATTTTAATTCATAGCAGTAAGCCATTTCTTCCTCGGTGTTACCCTGGATCGGCAACACTGAAAAATAGATGGATAATTTGATCAGAGAATTATGAGTGTACTGTACAATAAAACTGAACAGGGTTAAAGAAGCGCTCTCAACACCTTGACATCTACAGGTCCTTCTCAAAATATTAGCATATTGTGATAAAGTTAATTATTTTCCATAATGTCATGATGAAAATTTAACATTCATATATTTTAGATTCATTGCACACTAACTGAAATATTTCAGGTCTTTTATTGTCTTAATACGGATGATTTTGGCATACAGCTCATGAAAACCCAAAATTCCTATCTCACAAAATTAGCATATTTCATCCGACCAATAAAAGAAAAGTGTTTTTAATACAAAAAACGTCAACCTTCAAATAATCATGTACAGTTATGCACTCAATACTTGGTCGGGAATCCTTTTGCAGAAATGACTGCTTCAATGCGGCGTGGCATGGAGGCAATCAGCCTGTGGCACTGCTGAGGTCTTATGGAGGCCCAGGATGCTTCGATAGCGGCCTTTAGCTCATCCAGAGTGTTGGGTCTTGAGTCTCTCAACGTTCTCTTCACAATATCCCACAGATTCTCTATGGGGTTCAGGTCAGGAGAGTTGGCAGGCCAATTGAGCACAGTGATACCATGGTCAATAAACCATTTACCAGTGGTTTTGGCACTGTGAGCAGGTGCCAGGTCGTGCTGAAAAATGAAATCATCTCCATAAAGTTTTTCAGCAGATGGAAGCATGAAGTGCTCCAAAATCTCCTGATAGCTAGCTGCATTGACCCTGCCCTTGATAAAACACAGTGGACCAACACCAGCAGCTGACACGGCACCCCAGACCATCATTGACTGTGGGTACTTGACACTGGACTTCTGGCATTTTGGCATTTCCTTCTCCCCAGTCTTCCTCCAGACTCTGGCACCTTGATTTCCGAATGACATGCAGAATTTGCTTTCATCCAAAAAAAGTACTTTGGACCACTGAGCAACAGTCCAGTGCTGCTTCTCTGTAGCCCAGGTCAGGCGCTTCTGCCGCTGTTTCTGGTTCAAAAGTGGCTTGACCTGGGGAATGCGGCACCTGTAGCCCATTTCCTGCACACGCCTGTGTACGGTGGCTCTGGATGTTTCTACTCCACACTCAGTCCACTGCTTCCACAGGTCCCCCAAGGTCTGGAATCGGCCCTTCTCCACAATCTTCCTCAGTGTCCGGTCACCTCTTCTCGTTGTGCAGCGTTTTCTGCCACACTTTTTCCTTCCCACAGACTTCCCACTGAGGTGCCTTGATACAGCACTCTGGGAACAGCCTATTCGTTCAGAAATGTCTTTCTGTGTCTTACCCTCTTGCTTGAGGGTGTCAATAGTGGCCTTCTGGACAGCAGTCAGGTCGGCAGTCTTACCCATGATTGGGGTTTTGAGTGATGAACCAGGCTGGGAGTTTTAAAGGCCTCAGGAATCGTTTGCAGGTGTTTAGAGTTAACTCGTTGATTCAGATGATTAGGTTCATAGCTCTTTTAGAGACCCTTTTAATGATATGCTAATTTTGTAAGATAGGAATTTTGGGTTTTCATGAGCTGTATGCCAAAATCATCCGTATTAAGACAATAAAAGACCTGAAATATTTCAGTTAGTGTGCAATGAATCTAAAATATATGAATGTTAAATTTGCATCATTACATTATGGAAAATAATGAACTTTATCACAATATGCTAATATTTTGAGAAGGACCTGTAGAGTAGAACAGTTTTACCACTGAATTTACCACCTTTTTTTATAGTTAAGCAAATGGAAACATACCCAACTCAAATAGTTCAGCTTACAAGGTTTGAGGTGGACAGGACTGGGCATAGAACAACTGGTTTAACTATGGGCTATTGTTGGGACCCAGCCATGGGGACAACATAAGAACTTCAAAATAAATCGCATTAACCTACTTCCAGCACAGCCAGAAACGGGGTAACAGCGGACTTCCCGTGACGTCACTGTTCAAATAAAAACCTCGCTTTTGCAACAAACTCACCTCTTCCACGCAGGTACCCAGCGGAACTGGACGGAGGGAAACAGCGCGCTAATGTCTCTTTGCTGGCAAAGACACATTAACCGCCACGCTTATACATTTTAACCCTTTTACTAGTGGTATTTTAAAGGTAGTGTTTGATTCTGATGATACACTATAAGCTTCTTTTTTAAGCTCCAACCGCTAACACCTAAGAACAGGTGCTTGCCTACTAAAGATCATTTACTCAAAAAAGTTGTTAGTTTTCAATCTAGAAAAGAATATTTCTCTAAATATTATTTTACTAAACTAAGTAAACACCTTTAAGCCCCATTTCTCCAGAAAGATTTGGTTCTTATTCAAAATACTATTTCCTTAAATATTATTTTACCATTTCCTTAATAATATTCCTTTAAATATTATTTTAATAAATAAAAGCAGCTAATTAAACACTGTTGATAATTAGTCATGGTTGGTTTTATTCAGTAAATCATTCTTTAAAATATTATTTTATTAAAATAATATTTTATCTGATCTTTCATTGTGAATGGTTGTCTAAAGGCATGCAAATTATTGCCTAAGTTAGTTCCAAGACTAACTTAACTTCAATTCTAGATTCTTCAAGATAATCCTTGGTTCTCAAACATAAATAACATTGCATGGTAATGTTGCATCACTCTTTCGGTCATGGTTTTCAACCTTCATTGATCAACTTGTTTATATTGTACATAGCCCATTAGTCTTCCTTATTCTTTAATTCTGCTTGGTAGTTTAGTTGGATTGTTTTAGCATAGTAAAGAGTTTGTTGTTTGAAATATGTTTGACTTTGAGTTGACTTATTTTTGTTAAGAAATTCTTGTATTTTAAGAAATTGTGTGAATTCATTCCGTGTGTGAACAGAGTTTTGCTGTTCAAAAATGTCAGAGCTCGTCTCATCCATTTCAATTTTGTTCTAATACCACTGCCTTATTGGGCTAGTATTCACAGGACAACCCTTAACAGACTGAAATATATTATTTAATAAAATATAAAGTATTAATATTAAATATTAAATAATATATTCATATTCATAATTACAACACTATGTTGTATGGAGCTTTATCTCCTGGTAGGTTCTCCAATGGCAAATTGGCCTTGGGGGAAGGGGTCAGATTAAGAGCAAACTATGGATTCCGATGATATTGCTGCCTACAAAAACAGGTCGCCCGGATCAGGGAGACCCAGGCACCCCCCTGGAGCCAGGGGTAGGGGTGGGGGTTGGGAGCTTGCTGGTGAGCAGGTCAAGCTTTGGCTCCTAGGACTTGGCCAGGCTCAGCCTGCAGATGCTACAGCAAGCCCCCTCTATGTGGGCCCACCACCTGCAGAGAGGAACGTCAGGACCAGGTGCCATGCAAGTTGGTTGGCAGGCGAGGGGTCTTGGTGTACTAATTCCTGGCAGCATAATCTAGCTTTATGGATGTGGAATGTCACCTCAATGACAGGCAAGGAGCCAGAGCTGTTGTGTGACGTTGAGTACCACCAGCTAGCAATGTTTGGACTCACCTCTATGCACAGCTTGGCCTCTGAAACACAGCTCCTGAAAATGGGTTGGACTCTCTCCTGCAGCAGTACAGACTACTTCTTGGAGTCTCTGGATGGTGTCCTGTTAGGGGTGCCATTTGTGGATTCAGTGGTGCTCCTGGGGGACTTCGGTGCCCATGTTGGCAATGACGGTGTTACCTGGAAGAATGGGACGAAAGGCCTCCTGAGCTGTGTTTTGTTGTTGCACTTATGTGTAAGACACATAATGTCTATAACACACACCATGTTCAAGCACAAGCTGGCTCATAAGTGTACTTGCTACTAGGCCACCATGAGCCAAAGGTCAGTGATCTATTTTGTAATCATATAATCAGACCTGCAACTTTAGGTCTTGGACACTCAAGTGAAGAGAGGGGAAGAGCTGCTAACTGATCACCACCTGGTAGTGAGTTAGATCCCGTGGCAGGGGATGTTGCCAGACAGACCTGATAAACCCAAAAGGGTTCAATTCACAGCTCCAGGAGACCTTCTATCATGTCCCAAAGGAGGTTGCGGACATGGAATTGGAATTAATCAAGTTCAGGACCTCCATTGCGAATGCAGCTTCGTGGGGCTGTGGTCTGAAGGTTATCTGTGGCTGTTGTGGTGGAAACCAGAGGGACCGCTGTTGGGCTCCAGTGGTTATGGAAGCCGTCAAGCTGAAGAAGGAGGCCTTTAGGGCCTGGTTGTCCTTGGGGACTCCTGAAGCAGGTGACATATTCTATTACTGTGGCAGAGGTCCTTGTGGCAGTTAAAAAGCTCCCCAGTTGCATGGGGCCAGGTGTAGATGAGATTCGGCCTGAGTTTCTGAAGGGTCTAAATTGTGGGGCTATCATTGTTGGCATGCCTATCCAATGTTGCATGGAGGACCAGGGCAACACTGCTGGAGTGGTCCCAATTTTTGAGAAAGGGGACTGGAGAGTGTGTTCCAGTTATTGAGGGTTCACTCAGCCTCCGTGGGAAAGCTTACTCTGGGGTGTTGGAGAGGAGGCTCCAACTAATAGTTGAATCTTGGATCCAGGGGGAGCAATGTGGTGTTTGTCCTGGCCGTAGTCCAGTGGCCCAGATCTTTACCATCACAGAATTGCTGAGGGTGTCATGGGAGTCTCAAAGCAGAGCCTGTTACTAGTGCGCCTTGGATTCTGCCTGGGCTGCCCCTTGTCACTGATGCTGTTTGTGGTGTTCTTGGAGAGGATCTCAAGATGTTGTAATGAAGAGGAGAGTGTCTGGTTTGGGAACCTCAGGATCTCTTTGTTTTTCGCAGACGATGTGGTTTTATTGGCTTCTTCAGGCCATGACCTCCAGCATGCACTAGAGCAGCCAAGGCACCGTTGGTGGCTTGCTCCCCAATTGGCCCCATCTTGTCCCACCAGTCTCCTTGAAGGTTTGATGTGTTGTGCTTTTAGAGATGGTAATCTATACACCTTGGATGTAATGAGTGGTTATTTGAGCTGCAATTGCCATTTTCTTATCCTAAATCAGTCTGGCTATTCTCCTGTGACCTCTGACATAAACAAGGCATTGTATCCACACAGTGGTCAATTTCTGGATATTTACTCTTTTTACAATATTGTAAATGCGAACAAACTCATAAAAGTAGACATTCTATTTTTCTTTGCTTTTAATACTTTTTCTTCTCAAAAAGACGTATAGTGGGACACATTTTATAGAAAATGAGCAAAATGAAAAAAAAAATAAAAAGACCAAAAACAAAGTTATACATTTTATTTCTCATCTTGTATTTTTTCAGAATTTTCAAACCATGTTTTGAAGGGTATAAGTATTATAGAAAAATATTTTTTTACATAGTATAGAACGTTACATAATCAAAAACAAACAAAAAAACATAATATCAATAGTACTACTAATGGCCAAATCCAGAATCATAATAAAGACTGACATATCAGCATGTTAAAAGCAGAAACAAATTACAGGTTTCCTTGGATTTAATTAATAATTCAGAAAGCAGGTATCAATAAAGTGAACATGGGGAAAGGTGGCCACACAGTTAACAAACAATTATATAATTCTCAGGTACAGCTGGCTAGAATTCCAGAAATTCAATCTTTTTTTATTATACAGTAATTGTTGCAGACTGGATTATTGAATATTTTGCTGGTGTCTAATATAGGTTTCTAAATGTAGCCATTTGTTCAATAAAATCATCTTTAACTTTAGCTAAGATGAAAAAGCAGCTAGTTAACAGCTGATTTGGCATTATGATCTCAAACTAATTTTTAGATTCTTGGCAGTCAGTAGTTATTATTTGACCTTAAAATGTAGGGCAATTGTAGCTTTGGTACAAGGATAACAGTTACTGTCCTTGTACCAAAGCTACAATTATCTAGAATGGGACAATTGCTACATCTGAATGCCATGGCTTGGCTGTTGTCAGTGGCCAAGGGACTTGAATTTGCATGTGCCTAGATGAACCATGAAACTCCAAAATACTGAATTAAAACAAGCGCAGGGAAAAGCTTGAGGAATGCAAGAATACCCTAGTGCAGCTTATGACATAATAAATGTCACGTTATGTAAGAACTTGTCGACTGGGTTTAGAAGGTCATGACAACCAGCCAGTATAAGAAAATATATATTTTTTTGGCATGAGATAAGGTAATCCTTATAAATTAACAAACATAAACAGTAAAAACCTGTTTTTCTGTACTCTAATACCCCAATAAACTGTAAAAGTGCAAATAATTGTGTTATATGGGTGGGATGACAGTTGTAAACTTTATTTTTGACATGGAACCCACGGTTTTGGATTGGACTTTAAACCAACCTGGAAACACATATGAAGCTTGAATGATCAAACACAAATACAATCCAAACCTTTCAAAAGGCTTTACTTGCATTCTCATTTTTTACCTTACTTTACAGTTTTTTATTTTCATTTATTTATATCTTTTTTGGCCACTTGACACACTCACACATTTTTGTTTAGTTTTACAAGAAAATACAGAGTATGAAATTCCACAGTGTGCTTTTTATTCTGTGTGGACGGTTGGCAAAAAAATAAATGTCCTCATTTTTCTTATGTGCATCCAGTTTATACTGTTTTAAATCTAATGTGGGTTTCAGAGGAGAAAGTGAATTGCTCTTAATGCTGAAAACATCACAGCTGAACAATAAAATTAATACCACCTATTTTTCATAACATCCACTGTGTAAAAATGAAAAATAACAATAAAAAGTAAAACTGGAACCATTCTAAACCTCTACATTTACACTAACAGAAGTAAATAGCAGTTATGCAGCACATACATCCCACCTTTCTTGCACATGTGGTTTAACTCAAGGGGAGCAGCTGGAGTCTTACTGTATTATATAATAGCATGATGAAAGAGTAAGACAGACAGTTTAAAGGAACAGAGGATGTAATTGTTGCTGTCAAACATTCACTGTTTGTCCCCGGACAAAGGCTGCTCTCTCCTCTGTTACACACAAATGTTCTTGTGTTCATCATTTGTATGTTGTATTTTTCCCACATCCTTATGTACCCTACAGCCAAGCTATACAGTGCTGTGAAATTGTATTTACCCCTTTGCAGATTTCTTCTTGTTTTTTTGCTTCTTCTCAAACCTAAATGTTTCATATCACAAACAAAACTGATTATCAGACAATGATTACCTGAGAAATCACAAAAAGCAGGTTTCTAATAATTATTTCATGTATTAAGGGAGTAAGCTATCCAGGCCAACCTGGCTCTATGTGGAAAACCTATTACCTCCTTTTTTAAATAGCAAATTAACAGTGATTAACCACATTTTTGGTTAGATTTTACTCGCCACACCCATGGTTGATCACGGCCGGACCTTTGGAGTATTGAATAACATCCTAAATCAGCTGATCACACATAAAATCATCCTTTCAGATGCATATACATTTTCCCCAAAACACACAAAACAATACCACCATGATACAATGTGTTTGGTTCGCAAGTTTATTGATGGCCCTTAGGCGAACCAGTCTGTGCAGGAGGAGGGAGCAGGCAGAGAGCAGTTGCCCGTAATCAGACTGCCTGCATCAGGTCAAATAGGAGGAAGACCCCGCTAAATCTGCAGAGCACAAATATCCAATTTCTAACATCCAACCTAAAACTGTATTTACCTCGGTCATAGTTTTGCACTTTAAAGTCCTTGTTCTTGTTATTACCATGCTGAGACACTGAGTGAGTCGATGGAAACACAACAGGTTCTGTGGGGAGTAGAGCGAGATCGGGTGGAGTGGAGCCACGCAGCCTAAATAGAGCCCGTGGAAAAGGGGCATATTATCCAAAAATAGACAAAACATGGAGTACTGGTGAACCTTTCCCAGCTTGGTCGATCTACCTCAGTTACCCCAAGAGATCATTGACGCATCGTAACCCAGAAGAAGATCTAAAGTTCTGCAGGCCTCACTTGTCTCGGGTAAAGTTAGAGTTCATGATTTAACAATAAGAAAGAGACTGGGGAAAATGGCTTCCATGGCCAGAACCCATGCTGACCAAAAATTAAACAAAGGCCCATCTCACATTTACCAAAAAACATCCTGACAAAAAATCCTGACAAAACTTTTGCGAAATATTGTGTGGACTGACAAAAGTTAACTTTTTGAAAGACGTGTCTCTCTTTATATCTGGTATTAAACTAACACAGCCTCATACTGGTAGTCAGACATGGTCGAAGTATTTGGATGGATGGGGCTTCTGTACTTCTTCAGTAGCAGGACAACTTGGCATCATTAATCGAACCATGAATTCTGCTCTCTAAACTCCTAGAGGTGAATATGTTTGGGGCCTTACGCTAAAGCTCACTTGTGTTAAGTAACAGGACAATGATGCAAAGCACACCAGTAGGTCCATCTTCAAGTGGGTTAAAAGGAAAAAGAAGGTTTTAAACAGACTATTCATGCTGGAAAGCCCTCTAAATGTGGATGAGTTCAAACAATTCTGCATAGAAGAGTGGGTCAAAATTCATCCACAGTGATGTAAAAGACTCATTGCTTGTAATCAAAAACACTTGATGGTAGTGGTTGCTGCCAAGGTTGAAAAACCCAGTTCTTAGGTTTTCTTTTTTTTTTTTTTTTTTTAATATTATTTATTTATTTATTAGGCAATCACAGGTTGGTTTGAATAACTTTTTTCCCTTAATAAATGAAATGATAATTTCAAAACTGCTTTTTACATTTAGTTGGATTATTTATCTCTGATATTAAAAATTGTTTAAAGATCTGAAACATTTATGTGTGAACAAATGGAAAAACAGCTGAAATCAGAAAGGGATTAAATATTTTTTCGCAGCATTGTAACTGTGCCTTAATGTGTCCATGCATAGCTGTGAAAAACACCACTGTAAAGAAAATTATACTTGTATATAAAGATAAACGAAAATCACATTAAAAACTTTTTTAAAGATATTTTAGAATAAACTTACAAATGAACAATGTTAAGTTTTCTTATTTCTCTTTTTGACTGGGCTTTAAATCTACTATAAAAAAACATTTTGCTTAACCTTTAAAAGCAACATGAGTTCTTTGTAAAACGCATTTATAGTGGCTAATGTTTCTCTGCAGTTGCCTTGCAGGTCATAAGTCAGATCTGGTAATGTTATTAGATCCATCTTTCCTGTTGAAAGTAAGATTTTTGTAACTTGTAAATTTGCTGTTCAAACAAGAGCAGTATAACCCTTTAACTTTTTAGACAAAAAAAAAAAAAAAAAACTGAGTTCACAGGGTGTTGATAGTTTTTGGCCTCTAAAATGGAGAATTTAGCTATATCTCAACATCAGGCATAAAAACAGAAAGAGGATATCATATTTATAAAAATAGTTCTAAGTGCTTATTTGTTGATACTGACAAATGGTTTTTCCATGACATTAATGTGGACACCTGCCCATTCACAGTACTGAGAAAACAATATCCATTAAAAATAACTTTTATTGGAGAGTAGATTTCATTATTCTAATTTTAGATAGATAATACCTACAGTTTTCTATGTTTAGTCTTACTATGCAACCAGACACAGAATTCAGTTTTCCTTCTTCAAATCACATACATTTTGTAACATGACCCATGCATTTTTGAAAAAAAAACAAAAATTTAAAAATCACCTTAACCATTTACTAGATTTTCATTCACTTGTAAATAAAAAAGAAAAAGATTCAGATTTTTTGAAATTTACACTTTTAATGCTATTTACTTGTCATGGTGATTGTGGAACAACATTGAGAACTCCTTGTTGGCTGTCAAGAAACCTTTTGGTGCTTTTTTTATATTGTAGCCATATTTCAAATTTTTTTTTAATATAAAGAATATACTGTATAACAGCAATACAACGCAGTGTAAATGGAATGAATGCATGCAATGTGTTTTTCTTTTTATTTCAATGTTTTCAGTCTCTGTATATGTAGAATTATTGCTAGCCTGTGTTTATTTCCAGGCCAGTCACAATAAAAAGTTTCACACTTTATGACTTGTAGTGTTCATGTGAATTTAAAAAGAGTTTATCTGACATTGTGTATGTTTGTTTGCATTGGTTATTACAGATCTAAGGGGTGGTCTAAAGTGTTGTTATTATCTTCTGGATTGTCGCTAGCCAGGGGGTTTCTGCTAATGACCAGCTCCAGTCTGTCTCCAGCCTCTGTGATGAGGGGCACCGCTAAGCAGCAATCAAAGTCTCTCGTTCTGACATGGTTCACCTAGACACAAATACAGAGAAAACGGTTTCCTCTATAAGCAGTTGAGAAGCTATGGTATCCTTTTAATGTCCTGGCCTTGTTTCTTCAATAAAACTATCCAAATTAATAGAGCAATGTAAAAAGATTTTAACATGGCAGCTTGCAAAAAAGTAGTAATATGTGATCTTTTGAAAGCTTGAACAATAAATATAAGAAAAATACTCTTCAGTAACTCAGGTATTTAAAACTACTTAGCTTTATGTGGCTTCTGTTTAGCAAGATATCATGTTAATAAATTAAAATCCTGATCCTTCTGTACAAACATTAGGCTGACATTTACATTTTCTATTTCAAAATAGCTAGAAGGTTTTAGAAGGCTGTTAATAATACTGTATCTGTGCCACTTTCCTAAACTCTGGCATTTAGCAAATCTTTTAGACATTTTCTTTCTTAAACGCATTTTTGTCATACCTGCAGGATCCTGTCGAAGGGTTTCAGTCCAGCTCTGTCGGCTGGCCCATCGGGTCGGATCATGTTGACATAAACACCTTTTTCCAAGAAGCCGTCCGACACGCTAAAGCCAAAGTCATCACTCTCTGGGTCCTTTATCACTGTTACCTGGTCATGAACAACACACGCAAGGTAGATAGTTATATGGAAAATGTTTCTCCCATATTTCTTACATTTAAATTTTAAAAATGAAACAAATAACTAAATTTTCAAGCATTGTAAAGACAAAAGTAGTTGGGCCACTGAGCAATTAAAATATATTTCCTTGACAAGGCTAGTTTCCTTCCAACATTTTTTAGAATTTGTTGTTTTTTTGTATAGGGACAAGATTTTACCATTTAAAAACATCATAGCAGTTAATTTGTGCCGCCTTTCTATTGATTAGGTAATTTATTTCTGTAAGGTTTATCTGGATGAAGTATCAGTTTGCAGTTACAGGACTGCATACCATTATCTGCAGGCCTACAAACCCCTGGGAACTGACTCTCATTTGCATGTCTAGTCTTGTAAGTATTGTGACATGTTTACAAGGGGTTTAGCTTCTGAATTTGGTCTTATTCTTCCTTTCTATTTATCAGCAGTGCTAATAGTGACATTACAGCAATCACACCCGTTTTAATAACAGCTGTATGTGACTATACCAACTGGAGCTTAAAAAACGATTGTCAGATTAAACATTTTTTTCTTTCACATTATCTATTTTTCTGTTGGTAATAAAGAACTTAGGATATAAAAGATACTTGCTTGAGATCATGGGCTATCTTGCTTAAGATTATGAAGTAATATTTACCCCACTGGTGCGTCACATGGAAAGTTGTGTGAAAAATGCAGGAGCAAGGCCTATTTGTCTTCATGAAATGTGGGAACCCTGCTAGCACTACAAACCTGACATTCATTGTTACCCAATCTTAGGCCTTACATCTAAATATCGCCATATTTACAATGTCACAGCATATTACATAACTACAACAGGCTTTAATCAGAGACAACTGGACCTTTGCTCAGTTTTTTCCTTGATAATGCTTCAACACCTATCCAGAGGCCTCATGCATAAAAGAGTGCGCAACTTTCATACTAAAAGTTGGCGGTAGGGAGAAATTTGGATAATTGCAGCGCACAAAACAAGTCAAATGTGTAAAACCATGCTTACACACTTTTGGCACACCTTTCCTTCATACATGCTAATTTTGCGTGGAATTGGGCGCAGCTGCACGCCCGGTCCCCGCCTATAAATAAATATACAAATACGCATAAATACCCAGAAGGCACAGTGCTGTGCTGCAGTCACAGAGACATTGTCACACCATTAAGGGGTTTTTGTAGTGAAATTACAGCAACCCAACAACTTCTTGAGTGACATCAGTGGCTCATTAAAGAAACTGGCTGAAAAAGTTTGCTGGCTCATACATGCTAATAATAATAATTAGAATAATCATAATTATTATTATAGTGTAAAGGAATCCTGAGTTGAACCAGGCCAATTTCAGACACGTTTGCATGTCACAAATAAGTTGCAAATATATTGAATAAAATGTTTTCATTTGGTTTTTAAACACATTTCATTGGTTTTAAACAGAGACAAAACCCCCCATTCCGACCTGTCAGACAGCACATGTAATACATGTCTACCTCTGGGTAGACAAGAAGAGGAGCAAAATAATCAAAATGACCGATACATTAATAATAGGGACATTTGTGTAATTGTCTCCACCTTGTCCACCTTTTGAATCATCACACCTGACTTGTTAGGAATAAATCTGCTGATCTGAAACATTTTGTTTTTGGTAAATTTCTTAGTGAGAATGAAAAGTTTACATTTTATTCTCCTGAGTGCGCAGACCAATTTGCATTCACATCTGCACCTGACAAAAACAGAGAAATACTTACAGTTTATATCAGATTGTGGTTGTTGAGCTGTGTTGTGCTCTTGTATGAGGCTAAATGTGGTTTAGTTTCATCGTTCGGGTTCAAACCATAAAAGCTCAAACACCTGAAAAAACATTGGGTTCGATGCTCCTTGAGTAAATAAATTGGAATCATATCTCAGTGTATTTGGTTGAGTTTTAGCACAATAACTTTGTTATTTTCTATTGAAAAAGTCATTTAAGTGACCCCTCCTTCAAACCATTTGTCCTTTCTATCTAAAATCTGTACATCTTTGTCATCAAAAGAGTGTCTGTCCTTTGCTCTTGAGGTGCGAGAGGACTGCTAAACAGAATGAATGACTTGGATGACAAAGAATCTCCACAGGCATAATACGTTGTTTTGTTTTTTTCTGTTAGTGATACCAATTATCTTTATCACGTCAACATTTGGTAAAGCTGTATTACCTTAAAAAATCCAAATAAATCAAAAATTGCATTGAATTATAGACAAATGAGCTCACTTTGTGCAGCTCCAGAGGAGTTGGAGAAAGGATTCCCTGCATTTCCTCTTTGATCCGACGAGACTCCCACGTTCTCTCTGATACCCTTAATGAAGCCTTGAGCTTCGGATCATGGTGCAGAAGGGGGGACTGCATCTCTTGGTGGTTGTGGGCTCCATGATGGAGGTGTGCATCCTGGTTAAAATGGGTCTCCTCAAGCAAGTGGGAGTCTGAATGAATAGAAAAAAGAAACAGTTTGAAAAAAAAGATATTGAACAAAGAAGAAGAAGAAACTGTCCACTCATACAAGTTAGAAACTAAGTAACAACCCAGGTTGTGTCACATTTGACCCCAACCTTGATGGATGTGGGCCTCTTCATGCAGATGGGCGTCCTCGTGCAAGTGGACCCCTGGGTGGAGGTGTGAATTCTGATGCAGCACGTTAGCTTGATGAAGGAGTGAATTTCTTCGCAATGGGCTTATCCTATTGTGGCTCAGGATAGGCTCAACTGGAGGTTTGTTCACACCATCTACACCCAGACTGATGGCTGTACCCGTCATGATGGAAGCCTATACAACCAAATGTATGAGTCCATGTGCATATATTAATATATTTTAATTCTCAATCAACATTTTTGTTTGATATATTTACCATCTCACTACCAAAACATAAAAAAGTCCTAAAAAGTCTACCATTTTTCTCATCTGTATAATTCTGTTCATTTTACTTACATGTTGACTTGTGTAAAATTTAAAGAACTTAAGTGATATGCAGGATTCTGTTAAGCTGTGATAAACCTATGTATTTTTTTGTTGATCACTGAGTTGGGACATGTGTCCAAGAATGTCAACAAACCTCTATCTCTCTGAGAAGTTCAGACTGGCCACAAGTCTCCAGGTCTTCGAGAGCCTGACACCAAAAACTGTCATCCGGATCCAACAGAATACCATCTGGTTGTTGGCCAATAAATCTGTCAAGGAGAAAAGAAAAGAATCATTCCATTGTATGTCGACAAGAAAAATTCTTGTCGACATACGAGCCAGTGAATGTGAATACCAAGTCAGAAAAAAGAGGCTATTTTCATAGGTTATAACAAATGCTTCAAATAAAGGGAGTTTTAGGGACTTTAAAGACTTAGTAAAATAGTTCTACACCCATTGCTGAGCAATTGTGTCCATTTTGTATCTCATAAAGACCAAAGTTGTTCATCAGTTTTGAAATGCAAACGAAATGTGCCAAATGTGTGCAAACAAGAGGTAAGCTCCCAAAGTCTTTTCAGACTGCAGTCAAAGAAGACCGCCTAAGACAGTGCAGTTGTCCCACATTTAAATAAAGCTCGGTGTGTGCATTTATAGGAAAATGTGCCTATATTTACATGCTAATTTAATTTTCAAAAGTGTTGGATTCATAAAGACCGGCACTGGTCCCATTATCCAGACTGTGTGATATATTTTCCGTGTCCTGGGAACAATTGAGAATTTTAACACGCTGGAAGAAAAAGCGACTTAGCTTCGTACTAAACAACTGGTTTTACAAAAGACAGGACAAAGATTTAAAGGAAGGCAGAACTTCCAGTGATGTCTGGCTGAAATGTTTGTAAATCATGTATTTAGTTAAATAAAATGTTTAAACTGGTTTTAAAATCCCTTTGATGCTTTTTAATAAAATTCATCTCACAGAATATCACAAAAATATAAATATTTGTGCAGACTACATGTAATATTTTATAATCTCACACATTATTTACTTTGATCAATGCTTTTTGTCTTGAGTCAATCAGTTAAAAAATAAATCATTCTACTGTTTTTTTTTATTGTCTAAAGAGGTACACTGATTACACCTATAGTTAAGGCCAATATACCGCTGGTAGTTTTAGATTTGGAATTATTTTAAAACTTTCAGATGTTGTTTATAAGGTTCTGAGGCTCTTATCAGGACTTGAAGCTCCCTGTGAGGAAATACTTGTTTCTATCTCTTCAATCCATCCTGCACTGACTGTTTGTGGTCAAAAAGAGGACACGTGTTATTTACAGAAACCTAACACTACTTTCATCATGCTACAACTGCCTGCTTTTACCTCCTGATGATCTTATAAATCCTGACAAAAACCATTACAGGTCATGTGCTGGTTCTGCAATGATACTGCAATTTTATGAATTGTCTTTGTTGAAACCTTATTTACTTATTTATTGCTTAGACCTCTTTGATCTGTGATGCATATTCCAGTGAAAACAGTAGCTGTGTGTTGCATCTTTGATGTAAGAAAATAATGTTGAAATCGCAAGGATTGCTTTCAAATTGTCAGCATTACATGCAATAATAATACAACATGAAAAGCCTGTCTTAGGCAAATGGTAATACCAGACACATCTAAAATTATTCCAGGAAAATGTATGTGACCCCACCATACTAGATCCTCACAATTCAAAAAACATATTCCTAAAGCTGTCCTCTTTCAAAATGCTTAATCTGATGGTGTGGTTTCAGATTTAAAAACAACAGCTGAGCCAATATACACCACATTTGCAGAATACTGGTGTAATATAATATTGCTTTTACCTATATAAAAGGCAAGTATAGTACATTTGAAAATTCTAACAGAAAATAACAAAGAAATAACACTCCACTAGTCATGAGCAAAGCCAGTAAGACTGCCCAGCTGTGACAGTATAGAACAAGGCTTTTTATTCTCATTATGCAAATATGTGTAACAGAATTTCTGACTGGTGATATCAATTCAGTTTCACTGTCTAAATAGTAGTTTTGTTTCTTTTTCTCTGCACTGCCAGTTGAGTTATATAACTTCAGTGGATGCTGCTGTCCTCACAAGGCTTAACCTCTTCACTCATCGCTCCAAACAGAGAGATACAAACACAGATGATTCAGATACCCAGAATGTTTCACTCTGTTATTTAGTCTCCATACAGAAAATGCACTTCATGAACTTTTGGAACTGATAGTGGCATGATTATCCAGAGAAGAAGTGCAGCCTTAGCTGATGTACATACCTGCTGACAAATGATCTCTTTCATGATGCATTTAATGGTTGAAAATGAACTTTTTGATCAGATTCAATATAAGAATATATACATCTGTTCCTTCATGCCTGTCCTCGTTTCATCGTGCTCTAGTCTCATTATTGTTTCTGCTTTTTTTTTTACCGTGTCCTGACCGGCAGAGTATCGCTCAGAATTGTTGTCTGAGTGCCAAGAAATTGCCCAACAGATATTGTTTCTGCTTTTGAACAGCTTCAGAGTTATTCTATTATCCATTTTCCTTATTAGTTTTCTTTTTCAGTGGTCTCTTTGTACAATTATTTTCAGCCACAAGTCACATCCTTGATTTTCTAAACCCCATTTCTTTTTTTTACTCTCTCTATCAAATTGACTTTCATTCATCTCTTTTGCTCTTTAATTTCATTTTTTATTTATTTTGAGAACCCTTAGTGGTTCGTTAACTCTTTCCAACACCGATAGTGTAAATGTTCGTGTAGAAGTATGGATTCAGCTTTATTTGGTTCAATGTGTTCTTTGGGTGTGATAGACATAGACATGAAATTATGATATGCCTATATTTTTCAAGGCTTGGTCATCTTAACCTATAAAGTGCAACACTGTTTGCCTCGATTCTGGTTCTGGTACTAATCCAGTGCTATTGCTTGTTTAGCACCAGTTCTTTCTGTTTCTTTCTCAAATGCACTGGCTCTACCAGATGCGAATGTTGTGAGCAATCCACAGTTTCAGTTTTAAAATACCTCCTCTGAAACAAACAAAAAATATTAATGAAAAAGTTGGATAAAAACTGGAAAAATACAGACTTTTTGTTACTTAACAAAAAGATAAGCCTAAACATTATTAGTTACGCTTTCAGTCTAATTTTATTTTTAAATTACCTCTGTTGTTTGATTTTCTGTACCATTGTAATGTTTTCCTTACGTACAGCGCCTTGAGTGCCTTGTTGCTGAAAAGCACTATATAAATAAACTTGACTTGACTTAACATCAGCAGGAGGAAGAGCACCGGATATTTGGTGAATACACTGCTTATGGCTGTGCTCAAATTATAAACACATAGTTGCAACTCTAATTGGAAAAAGTGATATTTCCTTAAATATCTCCAGTTAGAAAAGCTGTGTTTCTCTTTGAAGCACTTTGTATAAACACTCACTCACATTTAAACCAGTAGACTGGTAATATTAGGACAACTGTTTAACTGGATAATGACAAAAATACATTAATTGGTGCAGAACAACTGTCAACCAGTATTGTCATCCACAATACAACAAAGAGAAAAATCTATAGAAACAAAAATTTAAGGTGATGTAAGTAACTCTAGTTTCCTATTAAATAGCTCATCACTAGTTCTGGTTCTGATTTGGAGGATTTTTGCATCCTACCCTGGTGGTTTGTCCCACTCATCCTCACTGAAGCCTCCATCACTAAACGGATAGTTCTTCCTTCTTCCAGGAGGGGGCGTTGTGCTACATTGCTGCTTGACGCTACGCCACTCATGTGGGTGGAGGGCGATGCCCACTCCTTGATGTGTGTATGTACCTGTTGGAGGAAAGATTTATGAAGTTGTTTCAACACAAGAGAATATACAAAGTGTAACCAGCATTTTAGTGAAAGCTTACCTTGGCTGCCGTATCCTGCATCCAGTCCAGAACTGTCCCAGGACTCCATGGCAGAGTCCACACTCGGTATAGTTGTGGAATAAAGTTCTGACAGCTTATTGGTCTGTTGGCTGTCTGTCAAATCATCCTCCTCTGGATCACTAACCTCATTCTCTGTTGCATCATCAGCATCTGCTGCTTTCCTGTTCTCCAAATCCAAATCTCCAAAGATAAAAAACAATTAAACTCCCAGGAGGTCTTTTTTGATATGACAAGTCATGTTCCTAAGTTAATGAAGAAAACACACTGACATCTGTAACTTGATTTGCCTTTGCTGCATGCTGACAGAATAGTTTGAAGATAGCACAGGAGCATTATTGTGCAAACAAAGTTCCAAAAATTCTACAGCCAGCAACTGAGCAATCGATGCAATGTAACTAGTTTTTCAATAGCTGATGCTAATGTTTAAGAATTAGGTGAGCTGATGTTGATATTTCAGGTCCATTGTTTATGGGAGTTCGGAGTTTGGGAGTTGTGTTATTGTTTATGCTTTTTGCTGGGTTTTTTCAACTGTGTTTGGATCAGAGGTTCTTTGATACCTTTTGAAACGTCTATGTACAAAAAAGGCTAAAATCAGCCAACATCTAGAAATCTGATGGGAGATATTTCAGGTGACTCACACACATTATGTTGGTCTATTCCACATTACACACAGCCTCTGAAATGCACAGTGCACATTCGCTTGTTGAGGATGATGGATTGTTGAAAAGTTAACAAGTAATTGGATAAATGATAACTGGCATTGAATTTGCTTGTATTGTATAACTGGACTGAATTGAACTGTTTCTGAGAAAATGTTTATAGTGTTACAAAGTAAAGACCCCTTGCATTTGATTGTACTCCTTGAATTATGGTTGGACTGCTAAAATCCTACAATTGTTGCAGGCCTTTATACCTTTAATACTCACTGTCTAGCTGTTTTTTAATTTTGAGGGTCACCGTCTCTCCGGCCATCTGGAGCAGGTGGATGGCTTCGCTCAGTGGTTTCCCTTTTAGACTGACACTGTTGATGGCCAATATCCGGTCACCTACATGAATAGCACCTGTCCTGGACACACACACACACAAGTGTACACATTCATTCTCACAGAGCAATCAGATTTCGGATCTTACATAAACGTCCTCAAGAAGAAAAACAATTTTTGAGTTGGAGAGTCAGGAGGGCACTTTCTAGAACTCAAAAAAAGGTTGTAATAAGTGAATAGTAGAATTTACTAAAAACAGCTGTCATTAGTGCTCTAAACTGAAGTAAGGACCAGAAAAGAAAAAACTTTTTAGACTTAATTGTAAAGTTATTAATGTTTTTAAGAAAGCTGTGCTAACATCCACATCTCAAAAGAGTGGGTCACAACAGGGTCACTCTGGAAAGAATAGCAAATACTTCCTCAAAAAACGTTTATGTTTATTTACCTTTTTAAATATTTATTTTTAAATTGTCTTCACCGAGAGCAAAGTGGAACCAAAGTCAAATTCCCTGTTTGAGTGCGCAAACTTGGCTGACTCTAATTCTAAAATGGTTCACCAAACAAAAAACAGAACAGTCTTTTTCAATAGCCATATCAGTCCACACATCTAAATCCTGTAGTAAACCTGTGTGGCGATCTGAAGAGAAGAGCACAGTAGGGACGACCCATGAGTCTAGATGATCAGGAGAGGTTGTGCAAGGAGGAAAAGACAAAAAACCCTCTCTCTGAATGCTTTAACCTTGTGAAATGCTACAGAAAAATGTACAGTCCTATTGGGAAAGAAGGAGTTAATAACTGCAAGGGTAAGAATAATTGTTATTTTGTGATTTTCTTCCAACAGTTATTTCATAATGTAGATTATTTTCCATACTAAATACTGAATTTACTCAAATTAAATGTTGGAGTTTTCTAAAAATGTCCAATGGGAGATTATAAATCAGAATTAAACGTTTTATTTATTTAAATTAGTTTTTTTCATTGTTTTAAACAGGGGTGCCATTAAATTATTTATTATTGTTATTATTATTACTTATTTTGCCCATTCTTTCTTAAAGGCCCTGCCACCTGGTGAGGCAGATGTTGGTGAAGATTAATGGCTAAAATATGAAATGGATTTACTCACCTGGTTACAAACCACTCCTCAGAAATGTTACAAATCAAGTTTAAAGACCATTAAATAGTTTGAATTGTTTATTTTACAAAGTATTAGAATTTAAATTCATTCATCAGTCAAAAATCCTTTAAAAATGAAAGTTCTGATTAGTTTTTTCTTGGTTGTTACTTAATTGGTTCCATTTTCACTGCAGCTAACAAATCACTTAATACAATAGAATAATAAAGAAAATGTTTTAAAACAGAGCCCTTCTGCAAATATAAAGCAGCAGCCTACATTTCTGATCAAAGCACATGTTTCCGAGTATGGAGTACCTCTCTGCCAGGCCTCGTTTGGTTAGGCCTGATATAGTGATGGGGTCAAAAGGCTCCTCTGTGCCTGAGATGGTTATACCCAGAGGGCCTCCATATCGCTTCAGCTCCACAGTGTAGATAATGCTGCCCGACGTCTCCTGCTCATCTGTAACACACAGACACATTCTAATGTTTCAGGTCTAAGGAGAAGGCAATACCATTCTTGTGTATAGATGCTCATCTGATACGCAAACACACCAACACAAGACCTCTGCTGCACCAGGTGATATGGTGTCACATTCACTGCTCACTTTGAAATACAAACACACACAGAGACATAGACGTCATTACAGAAGTAGGTCAAAACTCTTCTCAAGACTGCACTGGTGAGGAAGATACAGTTTCCATGGGAACTAGAGAGAATTCTGCTCTTCATTCGATTGAAAGAGCACATCAGCTGTGCAAGTTTATCCCTGCATGTGTGCAAACAGCCTGCATGATGCCTCCATTATTTTGAGTGGGGAGAAGAACACACACTGCTACCTTGTTATGTAAAAAGCAATGTTTGTTTCACTACATGATAATTCTAACTACTCAATAATTTAGTATGAAAAAACTGGGTATGGCTAAACATGAATTACATGCACCTATACTCACAACTGTACCATAGGTAACACTGGACTGTAATCTTTGTAGAAAATAGACTAAAAAATACAAAACAAACAATTATTTAGTTATTCCAATACCTTTTTAATTATTGGAACCATAAGAGAACTTAAATCATAAGAGAACTTAAATTTCCTGATTCATGAACTCGGCAGAATTGTCTCTAGCTTCTTTCTGAATTTGACCAAAATTGCTTTACTTTATAGAAACTGTTAGAAATTTGTTTCTGTGCAGCTGTTTCAGTCCCCTTACCAGTATTTCCATCAATTTGAGTGCTTGATCTGGACATTTCCCAACGGGCCACTGAGTTGTTGATTTTCTGCATTATTTGGGATTATTGTCCCGTTGATGACCATTATAAGCCAGGCTTCAGCTGTCAGAGCAATGGGCTTAGGTTCGACTCTTGAACACTTTGGTATAAGGAAGAATTCTAGGTCAGCTAAGCGACTTCAAGGTACCCAAGTCCTGAGGATGTGAAAAAATCCCAACCCATTCTCACTGTGTTTGACTTTGTGCTGATTTGCAATGTTAGACTTTACAAACAACCTCAGACAAGCCAAACTTGCCCTGTCTGTACAGTGGCGCCCCTAGAAACCTTTCAGAGGGGACCACATGGGACCATTAAAAATCTCTGCAGTTTTACAACAAAATAGGAACTACCAAAAAAAAAAACTATCATAGACCATTTGTCTTTTGTTTTGTTTTTACAAATTTATATTTCAGACTGACTAGAAATGAGGACTTAAAAGATTCACAGCCTGCAAGTACTTTCAATAGTTTTATTCTTTAAACTAACAGGATTTCTTTTTTTTTTTTTTTACAAAATCAAAAACATTACAAAATGATTCGAAATGTGTACACTAAAAACAATAATCTTTATAAAAACTATTTGCTAAACACTGGGTAACAATGATATATTTCAATCACACCGTTAAAAGGAATTCAAAAGTATATATTGCAGACTTTTAAAAGTACTGCTACATGAAGAAAAGTGCAATACCAGTTGGTTAAAAGAATGCAGGGGCATTTGCTGAATGAAATCAACAATTTACCTTAACTGGGGGGGAGTCAAGAACTTTTACATAAGAAGTTTTACATAAGTGGGGGGCAGCAGAGTCTGTTGCTATTTCTAAATTGCAGAGGACAGCCCCACCTTGTGGTTAAATTATTTTAGCAGCTTTGAAAAAAAAATCTATCTAATAAGGTCTCTACAACAAAAATAAATAAAGAAATTTATGAATAAATAAATAAAGTTTGAACCAAGAAACATTTTTCTTTTGAATAATTCTCACTCTTTTGCCTTCTGTCTTGTTATTTAGGGATTACAGAATTACCTGAGTTGTCCTCATCTTTGCGTATCTTTAGTTTAACCAGTTCCTCGCACTGCTGAAGAATATGCTCTGCATCTTCCTTGGAACAATTCTCCAGCCTGATGTTGTCAATCGCCAAAAGCTTATCACCGGGCTCCAGAGTTCCAGTTCTGAATAAGAGGGAGAATGACAGGTGACAGGCAGCAAAAAGTGATGCTGGGAAGAGAAAAACAACAGGTCAGCCTTGTGATACAGCTATACTGCAGCATCCTTGTCTTTTCACATATACCATTCTGTTCTTCCCGGGATTCATTTACCAACAAACAGGAAAGATTTGGCAACATAATCAAAATATGTTGTAATACCTGTGAGCCATGCTGCCTTTCTTGATGTCAGAAATAATGAGGGGCTCTCCGGGCTTCTTGCTGGCTTTAAAAGGAAACCAGGTCACATTAAGGATCAGCAGCAATGTACAGTAAAGTTAAACAGTGCTGTCACATGGGGCTACCAACACTAACAAATAACCATCAGCTGCATATTAGGTATTACAACATGGGCAATTACATAGTTTAACAAACAGTACTACATAAAAATCAGCACTGACAATAAGATAACTGTTATGATTTACTGGTAGAGAGTAAAAATATATATATTAGGGCAAATAAGAGAGCTAGTAATCTTAAAATACCCTTCTCGGTTACAATGACATGATAATTTGCAAGGTTTCAGCAAAAGTACTCAACATTTCTACATTTCATGTAAAATAGTGACAATGTTTTTTCCCTATGCCATCCTCTCTCTGCCTTCGGACAGTTAGGCTCAGAAGATGGCACCATTACACCATTCTGCCTCAGACTAATGGAGTAAAACGTGTTATATAACATTAGTCACTAACCATGTATTACCTGTTTGACACACAAATCTGCCAACAACGAAGCAAGCAGTCAATATTTAAACAGGATCGATAGAATATCAGTACTGTTCTTTACATAAATTCATCTGCTAGTCATAGCTATTCCACTATAATTTAAAACACTCATATGGTCTAATATAGGATGTCAAGATCATTTTTCAGCACTGTGTCTAAAAGCACTCTAGGGATTGGTGAGGGTGGTTAAGCTCATGATTTTTCTTCTAAAATTAGATAAATGCATTTGCTGAAGCTTTGATTCTAGTCATGAATGTTCAATTAAACACTTAAGGTTTCTGATCCAAAATTAGTGATGTAGAAAGCTTTAAAGACTTTGAACACTCAAGCACAGAACTATGTTTGGACATATATGTATGGTGTGAGCATAACTGGCATATTCCTAAAACAACAGCTCCAGGAGCTTCGTTGTTTGGTAATCATGTATCTTCTCAGTTATGAAAATAAACATGAGGGCTCCTATTTACAAAGATTCCCAGATTCCTGTCAGAGACCTCCTAAAAATTCTTGACAAGGACTCTTAGCTGAAGAGTGATTCTGATCTTTGCTGAGAGCAACTCTGAGTGAGGAGACGAAAGAAACTTCCTATCTTAGTGATGAGGTATGGTTGACCCCGTTGCTAGGTGTGACGCTCTCTTCTAAGAGCTGTGATTGGTTGTTGCAAAAAAACAACAAAAACATGCTCATGTTCATCATTATTTTGATTTGCTTATTATTATGTTTACTCGCCATAATGTTAGTTTTCGTACTGCACCTATTTCATATTAATATTAAAATTCAGCATTTTACTGTGATCTCCTTCTTGTATAATGAGGTTTAGTTTGGTAAAATGACCAAAACAAAACGGAGAAAAAAAGGTGGAGAAAACCGAACCGAACAGAGCAACAGAGCCTGAAAGGTAGATTTAGGATCGTGGCGCAAACAAACAGGCACTGCCATGCAATCAATGCGTCGATCCCTCTGCTTTCAGCACCAGCCTGGAATGTGAGCAGGATAATAGTAAATATGATGAGATATTCACATATTTACACCGTACAGACAGATGGAAACACACATTTTAATCTAAAATTGTGTTAAACAACAGATGCTTTCTCGATATCATCTGAGATGAAGTTCAAGTATTAATTGATAGAAACATGATTTTTTTTTAATCTAAAGTGTTGTTAAACAGTTAAGCTGTGCAGGATGCACACTGACCGCAAGGTGCTTACTCATTTTTATGAGAGATCCAGCAAGAATCAGAATTTCCAACCAGAACTACTACACCAACACCATTGAGAGTTTGTTTTGTTGATCTCATTACAACAATAATGAAACCTGAATAATATAGTTAGGAAAGTACAGTACCAGCAATAAAAATGTTCGAGACTGGATGCTATTGCTCCTTTTCAATCTCAGCTATAACAGGCCGACATTAGGGCTTCTAATAAAGATTCTGGGCTTAAGAAAAATTACTTTTGAACCAAATATCTAACACATTCAGCCTAGACGTCTATGAACCATAAGCGATTGTTTAGATGTAACAAAAAATGCTCACAGGAAGGAACAAAAAGTCTTCCTTATTATCAGCAAACAGAAAATCGTGTATCACATGCAGGTATTTCTCATTAGAAAGGGATTTTGCAACTGATTCCTAAACACAGGGAGAAGTAGAGAAACCCTTCAGTCAGTCCTGATTCCTCAGGCCACTTTCTATTATTCTATTATTCAGACTATAGCCTTTTTCCATGAAGTTTAATGTTCTACATGCCAGAAAATGTGTCAAAATATTTGGTGACCTGTGAGTAAGGGAACACAGCATGTTATAATTTAGCCTACACCAGGATAAAACATTAAACAAATGACTCAAAGGTAGAATAAACATTGAATGTAGGCCTTCCCACTTAGGACTGCGCTAGAAGTTCATGGTGACATGTGTGATGCATTACTGTGTCAAGATCTGCATTAAACATCTACTGAGTTCATAGTCAATACTGATAAAGGTAGAATGTGTACAGGTGCAGCAGAAAATCCTAAAACTAGCTAAATTAGCTCATTTGTGTATAAATTTAATGCATAGAACTCTTCCAAGATTCTGCTTTAATGCTTGGCTTTGTCTGATTAGAATAAATGCTCACGTTGAATCAAGTTTCTTTGACAAATCTAATAAGAACAGTAAAATGTGTGAACGTTCTCAGACTGTTTGCTGTACAGGACCAGAGGCATAAAAAAGGTTTCTACACAATTTTAGAAAAAAATGTTTATGTTTGAGCTGATCTGTTCTGCAGGGTGGGATGGTGGCCTGAATGTTTTATACGGGTTGTCAGGGGATATTTAAACATTCTGCCAGTGGTGCTACAAAACAAAAACCAGATCATTTGAAGAAGGATTTGTGAATTCCTACCACTGATGGTGAGTCCCAGCTCCACACCTCTTTTCTTTGGCAGCTTGACATGGAAGGTACCACTACTAGGCACCACTGACTCTGTAACAGAGAAACAGGCATACAGAGTGTTCAACACCTGCAGACAAGACTAGATTAGAAAAAACGACTTAATCCAGCTTAATATTTGAAATGACATTTAGTTTATCTGCTCCTTCCTTCACAGAGTTTTTTTTTCATCAGGCAAATATTGTCTTCAAATTCTTATGTTTGAAGGTATAACACTAACTGCCAAGTTAAACCACTGTACAAAGACAAATTACTCTATGCTTGGCTGCTGCTTTAGAGTTTAGTTTACATAACAGTGAGATCAGCTCCTCACTTAAAAATCCTAAAACACTCAAAATGTTCATTCTTCAGTGAAACTCAGATGAGGATAAATAACATACCTCTTGGAACACAAAGCTCAGTATTTAAAAAGTTACCTGATGGACAGCAGTCACATCAGTTACATTATTTTTAAATCTGTAAATTCAGTAACCTTTCCAACTTCCTTTTGTGTTATCTCTATTAATCATTGTTCTGAAGCTCTAAAGAACTGTCAATGCTTCAGTACCACATGCGCCGTAAGATTCTGTTACGACACAAGTACGATAAATAATGATAAATTGTGAGATTCGGCTTGAATATTGTCAAAACTTTGGTACAATTTATAAAAATCTTTTAGGAACACTGCATGAATGTTAGGAATCAGTTAAAAATATACCGAATGCATCTGAGAAATCATTACTTTTCTTGACAATTCTTGAGATTTTCCATGAAGAAAATGATGAAAAGTTAAAATGTTTTAAGTGAAGTGATTGTTTTTGGACATAAAATGTTATAACAAATTAAATAAAACAATTAATTTAACTGTGTTTTATAATAAAAAAAAAATGAAACAAAATATAGGCTGTATGGTGGCATAGTTGGTAGCACTGTTGCCTTGCAGCAAGAAGGTCCTGGGTTCCACACCCAGCTGATAGAGTTTGCATGTTCTCCCCGTGCATGTGAGGGTTCTCACCGGGTACTCCGGCTTCCTCCCACAGTCCAAAGACATGCCTGTTAGGTTAACTGGTCTCTCTAAATTGCACTTAGGTGTGTGGATGAGTGTGTGCATGGTTGTATGTGTGTTGCCCTGCGATGGACTGGCGATGACCTGTCCAGGTTGTACCCTGCCTCTCGCCCATAGACTGCTGGAGATAGGCACCAGCTTCCCCATGACCCACTAGAAGAGGTATAGAAAATGACTGACTAAAAAAAATGTTATTATTTAGGTTTTTTACTGTTTTATATAAATTATTTTTGTTATTTCTTATTTTTCTAACAGAATAGAGATTTGGGAAATTCACTAAATTAACTAAGAGCGTTTCAGTTAAATTAAAGGCTATTTGAAGGGGCCCATGACCTGCAGTCAAAAGCTGCAATTATTCTGTCCAGCCCTGCCAGCTTATAAAGACAGTGCAAAAAAGTTCACAGTGTTTGTAAACAGATTGGAACAAAACAAATCAAGTCTTCTCACCCAAAGAAAATGCATGACCCTTAGGATGCTGAATAAAATCCCTGATGTGCTAGGTCATGTGATTGAATTAAATGGGACACTGGAAGTATGTTAGAGATATTTTGTTAACTCCACAAACCTGCAACATCAAACTCGATCTCCAGTGTGACCTTATTGGTCAAGGCAGCGTCTCTGAGAAGTTGATTGGCTTCTTCAAGTGTTCCATCTTCTGTGGGGATTCCATTGATTGACAAAAGGCGGTCTCCAACCTGCAGCAGGCCACACCTACAACAGTTATCAAGGTGATGTCAGCAAGACTGGACACATAAAAGCACATTCAATTAGTCATTGAGAACATTTGTTTCACTTACAGTGCTGTGAGGTGTGAAATGCACAAATTATCTCATTGTTTCTGTAGCATGGTCTGCATAACATCACTACCTAGGACATGTAAACCAAGACACGCTATGATAACATACCTGATGTAGGTTAACCACACAGTTCAGTGTGATAAAACCTTGGTGGCAAATTCTAGATCCTTTGAGCAAATAATGTCTGGATACTAAGATTGCCTAGAAAACACTGGTTTTGTTGTTAGCTGTTCATTTTATAGAAAAAAGGGTAGTAAAGTAGCACTGTCAGGAGGTTGTGGATACATAATGGAGTTTTTAAACCTTTTAACATTCTTCCCTTTAGCAAACAAATCAAAAGATTTAGTCAGTCAGTCAGTCATTTTCTACCACTTATTCCATAGTGGGTTGCAGTGTGTGCATATTTTAATGCACACACTGGCTGCATTAAAATATGATTGAGGTTATTTTACTGTCCCTTTTGTAGCTTTTATGTATTTGAAAATGACCCATTCCTCCAAGAGACTTACCACCTTTGCCTCACCTTTATCAATCACTGGTGGAATAAATGTACAAAAAAATATTTTTCTGTTTAAATGTTTAACCTCCTAAGCCCCAAGGTGTTTTTTTACATGCATTGTTTTTATTTATCTTTGCTATTTGGACTTATTGGAACCTAATTAGAATAGAAACTAAGCATCATCTTTTGATATTATGTACTTTTGGAGAACAACATAGTCCACATATGTGGAGTCCAGTTCCGAATTTCTACAAAACACAATACAGTCACCTGTGTGTAATAGAATGAAAAACTCTTTATTTCAACCTTGAACACAGCACTTTTTTCCTGACTGTTTTACATGTATTAACAACACATACATACATATTTTTGAAACAAGCAACCAGCAAACAGTTTCAGGACGGCATTGTATGCCTGTAACAAAATACAAAACATTCAAACCATTTTAAATTGCCACTGTTGCATCAGGAGACAAATGTGTTTGAACATCATAGTGAAAAAAACTCAACAAAATCTTCATAGTAGGGCTTTTGTGATATTTTGCATTGGTAATGTAAAACAGGAACATATACAGTATGCCGTTTATGTTGGGTAGCGGATGCAGGACATCAAAATGCAGGCACCAAAAAAGTGGTGTACCTCATCTATGGTCATGTTGAGTGGGTCCCCACTCTTAGACAGTGACATAACATTAAAGCATTCTGACATCAGTGCCATCAAATCTCTATGTACAGCTCAAAATAATCTAATGGGGTCCAGCCATGTCTGTCTCGAACAGTTTCATCCTGATGCTGATACTTCGTAAGGTTTGGCATCAATGGAGTAGCCTTCCAGCGCATTCCACGCCCTGCACAACCAAAATATTACCATTACGATTTACAGTGTTGGCAGTAAGTTACATTTTTACTCATGTAAGCAACTGAATTGTATTGTATCGATAACTACTACCTTGTTTAGACTCTTCTCTTTTTTTGGTTTGACTTGGTCCTGGTGTTGACTCTTCCAAGTCATCTTCTGAGCTATCAGCCTCAACCTCTTGAGTTTGGCAGCGACGCCTAGGAATGCAGGAGAAGCCTGTACCTGTCTCTTTCCCTGAGCATGAACCTGTCAACAAGTAAATATGCATGTGCCATTCTAGCTCTCAAGTTTGAACTGCATAAAACAAACAAATGTCTAGTGGATCTTGGCTAACCATTATCTACACAACGGTGATGTTTTCATCCTCTGCTGTGGTCAGTGGGTTCAGGAATGAGGTCCTCATCTTCACTGCTGCTTTGTTCCTGTGGTGATGGTTGGTAGTTCTCACCTAGGATTGGATTATCAAGGTCAGACAAGTCCAAACCTGAGTTGTCATCCCAAGTAACTCCAATACTCTTTGCACAGAAAAACGTTCTGGAAATATAAACATGACAAAATCAAATACAGATCAATGTAAATTATGAATGCAGATGCATTATTTATTTGTTATTTTATTGGACAATATGGGTCTACACTTTTTTAGCCGCACAACAGTTAGCTGTAAGCTAATTTACATGTGCATATTACATTATACCATCATTTTCAACCTAACTAATTAATGTATGGAGTATGCATTTAGTAATTAAATGGTAAATTCTTTTCATTGGAAAGCTTTTTAGCTGCATCAAAGTTAGCTTTTTTCTAATTTTACCTGTGTGCATGCTTACTAGCATATTAGCCCTTTCAAGGAGCATCAGTCCACAAGTACACATATGTGTACTTCATGTTTAGCAACGAACTAAGTATTTATTTTTACACTTTTGAATACCATAACAAACGTACAATGGTTTTATAAATATCTAAATCAGAATAAGCCATGAAATGTGACAGGAGTACTTACAAGGTCGATGTTTGTGTATGGAGCTGCCACCTGCATGTTCCCTTGCGTTTGCATTTTGACCGTTGTGTGTTGGGCTCAGTGTTACCAGGTGAGAAATGTAGGATTATCGTACTAGAAACATAAAATTATCGTATTTTGAGGGAAATTATCGTACACTCGTCATCTTCTTCTTCTTATTATTATTATTATTTTCTTTTTTTCTTTTCCTCAATCATGGGCGGGCGCAGTGGACTATTCAGCCAATCATGGCCGTTGTTCTGAGGCCAACGCATCACGTCACACGTAGGTCACATTTAGAAAACCACGATTGGCTGGAATTTCCAGCATTTGTTTCCGAATCCGGACACAGATGCCTTCAAGGTTCACAAAAAAAACTCCGACAAACTTTGGCGATTAGCTGATGACAACTGATTACAACCACACATTCACGGAATGGTCAGATTATCGTACATTTGGCCTTTTTTAGGAATATTGATCGTACATCGTACAGAGAGCGAAATTGTCGTACAAATACGATAATTATCGTACACCTGGCAACACTGGTTGGGCTCTTCAGACACCACCAGATGGCAGTATAGATACCTACATAACACCCCCAATTAAGCAGTGGACACAAGAGCTAAACAGTCCTTTCCACGCATGTGGTCGCTAAGCCCTACAAAAAATAAAAAAATAATTTGTGTTTGGGACATAGCTCATAGCTATGAAAAGCCAATCAGAATTGGCTTAAAAATAAAGTTGCATTTTACTTGACTGTTATTATTTTTATATCTTTTATGATTTTTAGACAATTGTAGATTAGGTTGTGTGATTTTTAATTTTACCACTGAATGATGTGCTCTAAATTTCCATTAGGTGTATGAATGAGTGTGTGCGTGGTTGTATGTGTGTTGCCCTGTGATGGACTGGCGACCTGTCCAGGGTGTACCCTGCCTCTCGCCCATAGACTGCTGGAGATAGGCACCAGCTCCCCCGCGACCCACTATGGAATAAGCAGTAGAAAATGACTGACTGACTGACTGATGTGCTTATAGTGTAATGTTCTCATTTACTCTAGGATCTGACTCTGATTTTGATTTGTACTGTATTCATTCTCGTAGCTTGCAATTGATGTATAAAATCATTGGAATTTTTTTTCTCCTTCCTACCATTTTAAAAATTATATATATTTTGTCAAACACATAATGTTGAGAATGCACACTATAACGCTAATTCATTCTAATTAAATTTCAACTTTAAATAATACACAGAACATTGGAATAAAAAGAAATACAACATTCCTGATTAGAACATTTCACTTATTCATCACTGGCATTAACGGAATATCAATTTTGGGTTTTAATTATTTATTTTGACGTAAAATTGCAGTAATTTTATAAACAAAAACGGCATACACAACATTTATTTTGTTTTAGATTATCTCTTATCAACAAAGATTTAAAATTATACATATAGGCTCAAATATATACATACACCCTACTGAGATTTTTTGAAATGTACATAAATATACATCATACATAGTACACAAAGTTTCAACAGTTAAACAATTGAAAAGGCTTTTTCCAACATCTAATCTCAGGCCACTTTATCCTTTCCAAAACCAGTTTTGGGATCATTGCCATGTCAAAAAAATTTAACTATGTCCAAGCTTTAACCACCATGGGGTTCCATATATTAACCTTAGATGAAGGAAATTGGCCAGAATGACCAGCACCAACCCTAAGAACCATCCAGAGTGTCAACAATGAAGCCACTTTTTACATCACCATTGACTGAGAGGGTGTTGACAAAGAAAGAAGGCACTGCACCAAACTGGACCCCCTCAAGCTCAACCCAAATTTTCAGCTGCCCACATAGATTAGTCAAACACCTTGTGGTCAAGATTGAGCTATTTAGCCAGAAAGACAGAAAACAATGTTTGGATGAGTCAAGGTGAGTCTTTCAAATCCAAGAACAATATAGCAACTGTAAAGAACGGTAGTTGTAGCATGATGCTGAGGATCTGTTTTAATGTCAGTGGTAAAAGTTATTTTCACAAAGTGGATGCAATATTGAAGAAGAAGGCCTAGATCCAAATTCATTCAAATGATTAATGAACCCAAACACACATCCATATGATTTTGGAAATGATAAATCAGGCTAACGTTGAGACTGCTAAATGGCCTCCACCTCAACCCGATAAAAAAAAAAACTGTAATTATAATGAATTATAGTTAAAAGTGACATCTGTGTCATAAAACAGGCCAAGTTTAACTCTACCTATTCGGCCAGAATCACCATAGCGATTCAATATATGGCAGAAGCTTGTTCATGTCTACAAAATGTGTGTGAAGGCTACAAAATGAAATGTAGTGTTTTTGAAACTTGCTAAAGGACATTTTACCAAATATTAGTGATGTTGTATGCATATACATAAGTAGAATTTTCATCCAAATTGGAAAATCCACCATAAAATCAAACATGTAAACCCAAATGTTGTTAAATTGCTGAAGCTGTAAATTGCAGTAAAAAAAAAAAAACCCTGTTTGAATAAATCATTAAAAGGCCAAAACTAAATAACTCTCATATTGTGATGATGGTTTGTACACCTATAATTAAATGTTATAATAAAGTAAAAAAAAAAAAGTAAAATACTGTATTTACATTCTTTTGTCTTGACTGTTCTGTCACAGAGCTTGACTGAAAAATATAAAGAAAAATATACATAATTTATATAAATTATATACATTTTGAACACAGTACTGTGTTTAGTGCATATATGTATGCATATATAAGTTTATATATATATATATAATATTTTATTTTCCATTTAATGTATATTCTATACATTATTCTATGCAACATAATTACAGATTAAACATCTTAAAGTAGGTGTCCAGACTGATCACTTGTGCACAAAACTCAGCCTATAAATCATCTAATTTCAGCTGGGAGCACGCCACCTGATTTTACCCTCAATTACCAGCTAGAGATAATTTGCACATGTCTGCAGTTGTTGTGGTCAGTAGGCAGATCAAGTCAATACAAACATTTGTTAGTGTGAGAGAAGGTGAACTCTGGAGTCTGGAAGAGTGTGAGGGTAACCCAACCAAACCTCAGTCGCAGTCTAAAAAATGTTGGAATTGTCTAAGATGCATCTGGATGCAGTGTGAACTGATTACCGACTGAACAGTGAACTCTAGTAGTCCGTTGCAATCTGCATTTTTTTCTGAAAATTGTATTTGTAATGATATCGCATAATAAACATAAACGCAAGACAGCACTGGGCCTAACAAAAATGATTGTCTAACTAAGTACAATCAGGTAAAAATAGACAAATACAAAAAATAAAAACAAAACAGAGACACTTTGATATTTAAGACAACAATACACTAAATAATATGGGGCCTTATTGAAATGAACCAAATAATTCACATATTGAACATATTGATTTGTTGTCCGAAACTATGAGACTTTTCTGAATATATCATAAATTCTAAATGTTTATTTGCATGATCCAGTTTAAACATTAAATTGTTTAATATATAAAATAAATCCAACGTTGAAAGTCATTATAAAACCCCACAAACGACCTCAGATAAAAAGAAATGTTTGAAACATCAGTGTTATAAAAAATGTAGTCAAAACTATCCAAATCATATTTACTTGTTGGACTAATTTAAAGTATTTTAAATGTCATTTATTTTTGTATTCTATAGGAGAGAGGGACAGCAATATATCCTGCCTTAATTCTGAGATTATCTTCTATTAGAGCGACCTGCTGGTTTGTTCACCTTTCAACCTGTCACCCTCATGAGATTGATGTGTTTAGTTGTCTTTAGTTGGTTTGATAAATCCTGTAGTTTGTGATCCCTGCAGTGTTTGTTCCTCAGTTGATGAACAAAAATCTGCTAAAACCAGTCAGCTAGTTTGAACTCCAAGTCTTTTCAGAATCTTTGAAGACTGTGAAAGTTGAAAAGTTTGTCCCAAGCTTGAGAGTTCTCTGAGGTAGGCAGCTGTGATGTTAAATTGAAAGACATATACTTATCAATTCCTCCGGCATGAGCAAGAGGAAGCAAAATAATTAGTGTTTTTAGCGTGGGCACTAATGGAATAGGGAATTTGGCCTCAGGGTATAGAAACACACCGAGCACTCAAAGGAGCAATTCATAGGATAGAAATATTAGCCAGTAAACAAACACATAATAAAGACACAATAGATAATTGGGTTTTAACCACCTAAATTAAACGAAGTTGTGTTGAATAGAAATACCGGAAGCTGCAACATGCAAACAAACATGCAATTACACATATATCAATATTTGGAAAACCTCCACTAAACTTCGGCATATGCTCACACACCTACACTAAAACACAGCCAGGCAGAGTTGCTAATACACTGAAAATTATTCTCACACATCCTCCCACTTAAACACCAATATACCAGCACACATTTGAGAGCCACAGTGAGTAACGCTACTAATGCAGCATTAAAATCAATATATCTGCACACCCGACCACAGTGAGAGGCATTAACGCAGCAGCAGAGCAGGAGTAAAATACATCACTCCAACACTATAATTCTGTTAGAGGTCTTTGAAATGAAACTGGTTGCTGCATACATTAAATCTTTACTCTGGCTTCTGTTTTCCAGTTTAGGTTATCAGTCTCTCCTAAAGACCCAATTTCTGATCAGCTATTACACTAACCCTTATTATGAAAGTCCACACTTTCAAATAGTGTTTAGTTAGATTTCAGTAATTGAAACTTTTCAGTACATTTTAAGATTTTACTGTTCCATGTGATTAATCTCTTTAAAGCAAGTTGTTGTTCATTGCAAAAACTTTGTTGGGCAATTTTTCTTCTTTCATTTCAAACCTTTTGTCATTTCATATTACAGACCCATTTTATAAATTAGAGTATGCATTTCTATGAGGTTGTTGTCAGAAGAAAAGTACCTTTTGAAAATAACAATCTTTAAACAGGTATTAAACTTACTTTTAATTATGCAAACATATGTGTATTATAAAAGTTTTTTATTGTTCTCATGTAATATTCTAATCTAAAATGTGTTCCTTAGGTGTAGGCAGATATTTACCATAGCTAAAAGAAATACCCCGCCCTCCCATTACTCTGTAAGGATTGAGCATATACAGAAATTTGATGAATGGGTTTTATCATTAGGCAAATCAATTAGTTTTATGAATTAGATGTTTTTGGAATATCAGCACAAAAATCTATCTAAAAGTTGAAATTTAAACAAGTATTGCTTATTTCTTAGACATTTTAGGTTGCAGTGAAAAGGCTACAAATCATAAAAATCAGAGTCCAAATGTGTCAATAAGTGTGTGTGCTCACCTTTCTGCTGAACTGTCAGGCTCTATGAATCGAATGAGTGGTGGTGCAGAGAGTGTTTCAGTTGCAAATATTCCTCCCTGCAGCTGCACTCCAAAGCCGTTGAGTGGATCACCTGTTAACACGACCTCACTTGTCTCCACGTGGACCACCTGACCACCAGGACCTACTGAACTTGATGCCAGAGACACTAAACAAACACATTTACATGTATTAGACTGACTGTTTGCAATAATTCATAAATCAACCAACAGATGGAACCCACAGCAACTTTTGTGCTCTTTCTTCCTCTGGCGTCGTTTGAGCAGCGAGTTGCGAGGACTCATGGGAACTGCCGGCCTAGGCAATGTGTTTGAGCTCTGGCTACTGGGGCCTGATGTCGTTGTAGAGCTGGTAGAGAAACTGGCACATACAAGAGCTGCAAGAAGTAGAGAGAATATGTTAGGAAAAAAAAGGTAGAGAAATGTGTAATATAGTGTTACTTTGAAAGATTCTAACCAGCTTAAATCCTTAGAGGATTCAGTTCTTACACTTGCAGTAGTCTAGGCTGTTGATTGTGTTGTTATTGGATGGGGTCCACAACTTGTTGAGGGTGGAACTTGTGTTGCAGATGGTTGAGTTTTGAGGGTGACAGTAGTTTATACAGGGGTCCCAGTTGTGCGGATAGTCTGATTTCTGGACCTTCACTGAAACAAACAAGTCAATTTGTTATTGAAGGGGATATAAGACTAATTTAGCCAAGTCAAAAATTCTCCAGGCTACCTTTGAAAACCAACACATTTCAATTTATAGCAGTGAAGTCATGGTCCAAAATGAAGATAACCAAAACCAAAGATGGAATTGAATATTTTAATCCAGAAAGAACTTTATGTTGCTCTTTTATAACCCAAACTATGAGGATATAATTATATTATGTTTCTTTATAAATGTCTTTCTGTCTCATGTGATTTGAGACAGTGGTCAACTGAACATGTTGGAGTGGCCCTACTCTTGGTTGGGATGACGCATGTGGTCCAGGTGCTTTTCAAATAGAAAAGTGCTGCGGTAGGAGCAGGGAAGAACACAAACAAATCCTTTCTCTCTCCCTGTTGGATGGAGTAAGGGGGAGTCAAGTTTAGCCTCAGTTATGGTTGAGGTGGCAAAAACAATCACTTCATTCAAAACATTTTAACTTCTAAATATCAACAGTCATCATTCAAATAACATTCACTCCTGCTAGTCCCTCATTACGTTTTATTATATCTTGATGGAAAATCCCATGAATTATCAAAAATAGTAAGAACTTCAAATTTAATTGTGCCCGATTCTTAGATGCATTTGGCTTTTTGTCAACTAATTACTAATGTTCGTTCAGTTTTCTTAAGAGATTTTTGTAAATCATTGTGAATTCTTGACAATATTTGTGTGAATGAAACTGAATGTCAGGATTTATCTTTATCATTTCTGTGTCGTAACTGAATCTTGGGGAATCACAAATTGAACCAGAAAACAAGCAAAATTCCAAGATTCCAAACGATTCCTAAAGTGTAGCAATTCATATTATTTGTGGTCTGTGTGGAACAGTGGATTAGATAAGTAAAGCTTGATTGTAATTCCAACAGGAGAATGATACAAAACAAATCCAAACCAGATTTTAGAATTAAGTGTCTGAAATAGCTCTGACCTAAGCTCTGATGAAAATGTGCAGATTTTTCTTAAAAGCAAAATGTCTGTGTCAAGAAACAAGACAGTTTAAATTGTCAGATGCTTGTTCATGTCTACACGATCTGTAAAAAAAAATACATTTTCTATGGAGCTTAAGAAAACCTTTTTTGGGGAGTCCCACATTGAGATCATCAGTGTAAAATCAGGGCTAGAGTGTGCCAACCTCCCCAACCTTCTATTTATTTTTTCACTTAAAAATCCTCTCTAAACTTTGAAGTTGATCCAAATCTGCAGCATGCCTCTACAATCATTGGTCATGAGAGTCGCCTTATCCAAATGACTACAACTTTGGGAATACTTGGGGATTGAATATGTGTTTGGGAACCCTGGGGTTAGCTCTCTCATAAGAGTGGAAACACACTTACATCAAAACCTCCTTGAGCAAGTCATTAGGTCCAGAAAAACACGCTGGAGAGACAGATGCACTGACAGAAAATGATAGTGGCACAGCAAAGATCGTAGATCAACACAGACAGGACACGCAGAAAAAGTCACTTTGTATAGAATCACCTGATTTTTGCATGGGAGCATACACATTACAGATACCCAAAAGATGAAGAGAAACATTATTCTCAAAGACTCACTGAGGCTAATCTGTGCTGCAGTAACACATAGTAAAGCATACACAGCTTAAATATTTTAATCAGAGTATCTATTAATAAAGCAGCGGCAGCCCGACTGCTAGGTCTGCTGGAAGGCTCTGAGTTTCCTAATGAGCTGTATTCATTTTTCATGCACACACGGCTGTCACACAACTATGATTACAAGAAAAAAATCAATGAATAAATTTAGCCTCTTAGGCAAATTAATAATATTTTAGGATGGAATGGATGGCAAGTTTTTAAATGTGTTGATTGTCGACATGCTCAAGAGTTTCCTCCTAAAAGCAGCTTTTTGCCCATAAGCACGAGTGACGGGAGGAGTAAAAATAAGCAAGGAAAGAAAAGAAATGAATGAGGACTGAAAGGAATTTCTGTGAGCAATACAGAAAAAAACAGCCAAGAGAAACTGGCAGAAGGAAAATGATTTCTGAAAGCTGTAATCTAACCATAACAACTTTAAGCAAGTGCCGTCCTGGCTTTACATTCTATGTCACTCAATTGCTTTTTTCAGTGGGCCACCACTTTACTCACACCAAACCCACAAGTCTAAAATAAATCAATGAAAGCAGAACCAAGAAGATTTTTAATATTAGTATTTTAGCCTTTTCTAAGTGACTTATCTCTCTTGTCTTCTCTCGAGTGTTTAAGCATCACAACAGAATTGCAGCAGAGACTGGTCCACCAAATAAAACAAAGAGTAATTATGCCTCTTCATTCTTTATTTAGAGTTAAAGTATTATTGGTTAATATTGTGATGAGTGTGACTCTTTTCAGTCTTTTTGCCCTTCAAATGTCCACACCACTAATTTTCATGAGTCTTTGTATCTTGGCACTTAAAAATGTACATCAAGTGTAGTCATCGAGGGCAGTGAAAGTCTAATCCCACAAAAAATATTATTGTCCTGCAGAATTTGCATGTATGACATTTGCATGTAGAGATTTTATAACGAAATGTGAATTAAAATTTTTTCTTGTCTTTTAAATTTGTGCCTAGTAACAAAACAGTATAATTTATATCCACTCTATGCCCAAATGTACTTCTCTATATAGATTCAAGGCTATACCACAATCTCAAATTCTGCTGATCCTATGGAAAAAATTGAATAGTTAGATAAACAGATAAATACTAGGTGACTAAAAGGGAAACTAGTGTACAACTAATTACTACTTCTAGCATTTCTCATACCATTACCCTGGGTGTCATTTCATTCAGACCCTGGAAGATTGTTTTATCCTCAACAAAATATGTCCTGTTACACCCACCTGTGTCATGCTGCTTCCCGGCTAGCCTTGTTTGATGTGAGGGAAGGATTTCTAACTTGACCAGTTCAGTTGTGCTTGCTAATAACTGTGTTGCCTCCAAGACTGTACAGTGTTCTGTTGATGTCCCATCTATGGAAAGCAGGTGATCTCCAGGATGCAATGCTCCACATCTAGATTATCCATGAGAAAGGTAAAAGGCAGAATAGTATCATAGTATAGTAACATTTGGAAATAAGACAGCATCAATGTTGCTTAAAATATTTGCACCCATTGTGCAGTGATAAATATTAGCTGAACGTAGACATCCATAGCCAACCTGTTCAGTTGACTGATGGTATTTTACTGCTCATTTCAACACAGATTTCAAGGTCTTCATTTATATTTAAAAAGTAGACTGAGACTCTGCTTGGGGTTATATTCTGTCTTCTACCGTCTGTTAGTTATTGGGCCATATACATGCTGCATCGACTTTCTATGTGTGAAAAGATTTTCTAAACAGACAGGATGTGAAAAACATCCAAGAGTGAACACAATATATCTGTAATCCTGCAGTGTAAGAATGGCTTCACAGGAGTGGGCGGGATATTGATTTCTCTGTTTTTGCAAAGCGCTGGCTCAATTTGAAAGACATTTGCAGCATTCTCTGACTTTAACACTATTTCAGAGCATGTAGCATTGTGGCAATATTTTTAATACATACAGTGCCTCAGAAAACTATTTATACTCCTTAACATTTTAACATTACACTATGTTATGACCACAAACCTTACCATTTTTACTTGGATTTTATGTAATAACATCAAAACAAAATACTCCATTATATAAAGTAGAAGGAAAATGATACATTATTTTCATGCATGGCAATTATTTGTGTTCAGTACTATAAACCACCTTATGGTTAAAGCTGCAAGTTTTTGGGGGGATTTTCATCCAGCTGTGCACATGTAAACACTGAAAATGGCCATTCTTCTTTACAAAGGTTTTCAAGTCTTACCATAAATTCTCAATTTTATTAAGATCTGGACATTGACTATGCCATTCTAACGCATAATATGCTTTGATGTGCACTATTCTGTTGTATCTCTGGTTGTATGTTTAGGTCACTGTCCTGTTGGAAGGTGAACCTCAATCTTAAGTCTTCTGCAGCCACTAACAGGTTTTCTTCCAGGATTACCCAGTATTTAGCTCAAACCATCATCCCAGCCTCTCTGACCAGCATCCCTTTCCCTGTACAGGAAAAGCATCCCCACAGCATGATGCTGCCATCACAATGGTTAAATGTAGGGATGGTCTGTTGAGGTTAATGTGTGAGTTTGTGTTCTGTCACACACAGCATTCTTTATCAAGATCAACATAATTGTTTCCAACCTGACTAGAAAATCTTCTTTCACAAGTTTGCTGTGTCTGCATATCTAGTAGTAATGTGAAAGTAGAACATAAGGCTGTCTTTTAATAATAACTATCTTCTTACCTCTCATCCATAAAGGCCAGATTTGTGAAGGGAATGACTAATTATAGATCACTTCAGTTGTTTGTTGACAAATTCCACCATTTTAGCTGTGAACCTCTGAAGCTCCTCTGTTGTTACCATGGGCCTCTTGGCTGCTCCTCGGATTACTGTTTTTTTTTTTCCCAGTCTGTCGGTTTTGATCAGGGGTCTCAAACTCCCTTCCTGAGGACCAGTGTACTAAAACTTGTTTTTCTGTTTCAGCACACCTGAATTAAATAATTAGGTAATTGGCAATACTCTGTAGAATTTGCATGCTGAGAAAGTAATTCAGTCAGTAATTCAGGTGTGTCAGACTAGGGATGAATCCAATAATTGCAGGGTAGCAGTCTTTGAGGGCTAGAGTTTGCAACCCCTGGTTTAGGTGGATTACCACGTCATGGTGGGTTTGTAGTTGAGCCATATTCTTTCCAATTTTAAATCACCAGAACTCTGTGAGATGTTCAAATGTTGGGATATTGTTGTAGTAAATACTACATACTGAATACTAGTGAATGCCACACTTTTAAGATTTTTATGTGTAAAGTATTTTTATACATATTGTTCCTCCAACTTCATAATTATTTATTATTTTATTGCAAAACATGTTATGATCCTTGGGTGTTAGGTTTAGGTTTCATTTATGTTTGTTTTCACTATTTCTTGTTGTTTATTTATGTTCTATACTTCTTGCCATATTCTGTTAATTTATTTGTGTTTGTTATGGTTAGTAAGATCTTGCCATATTAGTTAAATTCTTTAGGTTTAGTTTCATTTTCATTACTTGTTTTCTGTTCCCTGTGTTTGTTCCCTTAGGTTCGTATCTTTTCCCCTTGATTAAGGTCTTCTGTGTGTCTTAGTTCAGCGCCCTCTGTGTCGGTTAGTCTCCCTCCCTCAGTCTCCGTTTTCATTCTGCCTCAGCTGTTCCACATTTTCTCTGATTAGCTCATCTTAATCCTTTGTCATTTTCCCCCCTTGCCTCAGTATTTAGGCTCCAGACTTCTCATTGTTCAATTCCGGTTGCCTCTGTTATCCCTTTGGACTGCCTGTTACTCTCTCCATGTGCCTGCCTTTGTTTCATTATCTGTCCTCTGGTGATTCCCCTGTAAGTTCTCTTTTCATTTATTAAAAGTGTTCCTTCATTTATGTCTGGTTCTGTGCTTGGGTAATTTCCAAACATTACAAACATGACAAAAAAATCAAATCATTAAGAAGTTTATCGACGTTTGTAGGTGCAATGTAAAACATTTTAAAGGGTTGAAGACATCATAATATTTGAAATCTGACATGCATATTTTTAGGTTGAGCCGCATTGACAAACAGATATTTTGTGTTAAACAATATGTGCATACCTGTCCACTACGCTGCCGGGTTTAACCCGGTCAATGACAATGACCTGCTTGTTTCGATGATTGGCTGACGTCAGTGTGATCCCCAGTGTTGCTCCTGGTGACTTTGCGATTTCCACCAATAGCGGACCAGAGGCATTTGCCACTGTATCTGAAGGAGAAAACAAAATTATTTAATAATTATTATCAGCATTATATTTTTATTTGCATTTTTTAGTAGTACAATCAGTGTAGCTTGTGCCTGGGGCAGACTGACAGAGGTGAGGCTGCCATACAATTGGCGTCACCAGGCTCTCTGATGATCATCTGCAGGCAAGGCAGGAGACGTGTCTTGCCCAAGGACAAAACGACTAAGAGGTGTTGGAACCAGCAACCCAACAGTTACAGGACAAACCCTCATTACCCAAGCCATTGTCGCCCTGGATAATAGAGTTAAAGCTCTATAATATCCAACAGCACTGTAGTTACCTTCTGCGTCCAAAATGCCTGCTCGGTTTATGTAAGCACACATTCAATTACTAATTAACTTGAATTAGTTTTGCATTAATTTAGTTACTTAGAAAAGGTATTTATATACGTATTGAAAAGATCGAGTTTCAGTATTCCACCTTGTCAGACCTCTGAATACAAAAAAAAAAGTATAGATTAACCCCATTTATGACAAATATGACTAAATAAGTGTACAATAAGGCCTTATCAGATGCGATTTCTCACTTTACCAATTAATAAAGCAGTGAAGAAATATTTAAAAGGCTCTACGTCCACCCAGAAAACATATAACTGCTATTGTTTTGTGTCTGGTGAATGTTTTATGATCTTGTGTTGTCTCACCCATTATTGTGACGTCGTACTCTATCTGGAACAGGGCTTCTTGGCCACACTGAGCCAACACACTGAGGGCGTCGTTGTGGCTGGCACTGTGTAAAGGAACACCATCCACACTGAGGAGGCGGTCACCAGGACGCAGTGTGCCTTCTCTGAGCACAAAAACATCACAACAAACAATTTAAACTATTGAAAAACAGAGGTACAAAATGTCAGATGGTTCATATTTCAGTTTTTTTTACTACCTTACTTTCAGTCCACATCACTAAAGTATTACAGCTGCATGACAAGCTTTTTTAATGTATTTAAATATTAGAAAACTCTATCATTTCTCATTTTCACACATTTGTGTTATATCTGTACTTGAGGTTTTTTATTCTAAAACTGTTCCATGAAAAAAAAGTATAACACCTGAACATTTTGAGATTTCTTCCTATTCAAATTACACATTTCTATGCGTTTTCTGTGGATGCAGTCTTGTGAATTCTTAGTATAGACGAAGAATATCACAGAAATTATTGTAGTGTTTAACAAGGAGCCTTGACCAGGTTCATACAGAGCTGTTAAAATATCAGAAAAAGGTTTTAAAAAATGACTCTAAAAACATTAAAGTTGTTTTTGGACATGGTGCAAGCTAAGGATTTTTAATACAGAGGGAATCAGGCTAAAGAGTGTAAATATACTACTTTTCTTGGTCATTTTCTGTGTCTTCAGTGATGTCTCTTCAGTGATGTCTCTTTATACAAACAGTATGGTTTACATTCATGAGGTTTCACCACCATTGTGACTGTTTTACGACACAATGAAAAAGAAATCAAACAAAAGGTTATTAGGCAAACAGTATCAGTTTTAAGTTACAGTCATACATAGCTTGGATTCAAACTGTGTGTATTGTGGAAGTATGGATCTTTTTAAAACATTGCTGGCTAAAGCCCACACTTTAAGAACTGCTGTGACATTTAGCCTGCTTTCAGACCTGTAGGCTCTGTCTGTTTTTGCTGATGCTGTGAAAATGGTGTCTTTGTGACTCGGTATGAAAATCCTGTGGCTCTCTGGCTCGTTTAGAGTTGGGGCTTTAATTCCCACTGGGTAATGCTAAATATGTAGGTACTTCTGGAATATGGTGCTGTGGATTAACTTTTCTTCTTTTGGCATATAAATGGCATATAAAGCATCATGAATATCTCATTTATTTTCCTTGGAGTGACCCATATTCTGAGGATGATTTTCTTTGGAAAGATGTTAGATGAGCTTCTGGGCAAAAGAACTCAATAGAAAAAATTTAAATCTTTAATCTTTGTCCCGGTATCTCAATTCAGAACCTGTGGATAAAGGATGTAATTATAAAGTGGCTTTCTACAATAGGTTAAGACATCTATAGTTTGTAACACGTCATGGGCAATTAAAAGTAATTGCTACCAGATCTTCAGTGAGATTAAATTAAAAAAAATCATTTCACAAGGCCTTAATATGTTCTGAAAGAAGCATGAAATGATCTTACCAGTTGGAACATGATACAGTAATTGCTTTCATGTGATTATTCTCCCTCTGCCCTAATTTACTGCTGCATGTGTCTTGTACAAATAGGTGCCAGGGGAGTAAAAATAGCATGTTGGATATTTAAATTCCAGCATCAAATAGCTTATGCTGCTGAGTGATCAGAAAACGAGTCACATTTCTTTCCATTTCATTTTCCAGTTTTATGTTATTGTAGCTTGACTAAGAAAAGCTGATTTAAGCATGCTAACATAGAAAGCACTTTATGACTTTGGGTAATGCTACAATGAGTAGGCGACTAATTAATATAATTAAAGTTAAAATGATGTGTTACTTTACTACAGGCCTTAGGAATAACTTTAGTGTTCTGTATTTTATTATTGTTATTTTAATTTTGAGGAACTGACTGAGAAGCAGCTTTATGTTGCAAAAAGCAAGATTATGATGCTAAGCACACTCGGGTCCCCGCCCTTGCTTGCCACCTGACTTGCATTGCACTCAACCTTGACATTCCTGCCCACTTGTGATGTGCCACATTGATTGGGCTTTCTTCATCTTTTTTGAAAATAAATGAATAGAATACAATGAATAGAAAGAAGCAGGAACACCAGAGATATGAAAATACTTACATAATGCTTAATGCATCATTTGGTTTCAGAACTTTATTGCTTGCAAATTTTAACCAATTCATACGCAGGATATGTATGAGGTTGAATCATTCCAGTGTTACAGCAGCTGAACAGCTACAAAACTGTCATTTACATGAAAATGTCATGGACTATTACTTAAACATAAGGGCTGAGACAGATGCATGATGACAGCATTAAAGGAGTAGAGGTGAATCATGCCGCTATGGCTATGAGCAACAAATAGTTGTTGACATACCAATGATGGTCACAGGAAAGGACAGTTATTTCTAGGCTTTTGTTGGTCTGGGGGCACAGACAATTCTCTGTGACTCTAAATAAGAAAACTCATTGAGCTTCTGCTTCCATGCTTCAGTGAGGCCTCTGATATTTCAGCCCTAACGTTTCCCCTTTATACTCTTAAAACAAAAGAAGAGCAAATTATCATGAGGTGTCTTCTACTGTAAATGTTTTCTCTTTAGCCAACATCATGTGATTTTACAAATGTTTGACAAAATCTTTTTCTAAAGGCACATATTTTTTAAATAAACTTAATGCTAAACCCTTGGCCTTCTCCCCTGATTTTAATCTGGAGCTATGTTCAACTGCTGTATCCTCGCAGCTCAGCTCTAGTGCAGTTGGTCAGAACAGCAAATTGTAAAACTATGACCATGTTTCCTTATTAATTCACATAGTTTAAAATCTTTTTTACAATAAGTTTCTACTCCTGAATTATGTACAATTACCCTATTATCAGTAAATTAATTTGAATGGCCAAAGTTTGAAGACAACAAACTGTAACTCTGTAAGATCATTTTTGGCAGTAAAAGCAAATTTCAGTTCCCTACATACAAAAATACCCAAACATTAGCTGCACAAACAAGCCCTCTAAATATTCAGTGTTCTTTAATTTGATTTAGATTTAAAATTCCATCAAGAGCATCATAGTCACATGTTTTGTACGTAAACCAAACAGGATGTAGAGCATAATAAGGTCATGTCTTGAACATATGACTGGGCTCAAACAGATTTATCAGTCCCATTATATTCATTACCAGACAGTTTAATGCCATATAGGACACTAGGAGTACCAATCTTGTTATCTCTGTTTTAATTTTTTGTTTATATAGACTGCAACAAAAACTAATGAATTAACCTTTTTTTTCTGAGGTAAAACCCCCTAGAACAATCCACAGTGCCTTCAAAAAGTATTTAAACTTGTCCATACTTCGCACATCACAACCGTATTGTATTGGGATTTAATGTTAAAGACCGACACAAAGTAATACATAGACAAAATGAGGTATGGTCCAATTTGTTTACCCAAAAAATGTAAAAGCAAATGGGCCATACTTTGTAGAACCAGCTTTTGCTGCAGTTGGCTGCAAGTCATTTTTATTTAAATACTCTTAATCTGTTCATTGATAAATAAAAAACTTTTTTTTATTAGGAGAGGGATTTAAGGGATGATATAAAGTCATGCACATTTTAAATTGTACAGTATATTCACTTTGTATTTTTTCATGTTGTGTCATACATATCAGTTCCAGTTAAACATATCTCTTAAAAACCCATAGTCTTATACTTCTGTCATACCTCTCTGTATCATTTGGTGACAATAAAAGTTAAACTGTATAAAGGAACTGAAGAGCACAACTGAAAAATCATTGTGATTGACTTTGCAGAATATCTGCTATGACTAGTTGGTGTGCATACCAGTGGGATCTGTCACACTGCTGACATTTTATCTGAATACAACTGGCAGATTTTTATATTTTCATTAAAGAAATACAATAAAATCATTGTGAAATAACAGAATTCCCATTCAATTTTACATTTATAGTTAAGCCCTGCATGTTGGTTTACTCGGTTGTTTGTGCTTTAAGCTTCTTCATGTATTAGGGTTGTATATATATGGAAATGCGTTTGAATATAAGAAGGTGTATGCAGAGTTTAGTTTGTAAATGTTGAGCTATACCTATCTGCAGGACCTCCTGGTCTTACATAGGTGATAACTAGGGGGCGTGACTTGTGCCAGTCCTCATGCGTACCACCTGCAAGAAGATCAGAAAAAAAACTGTTTACACAAAATCCTAGACTCATTTAAGTGGAAAGTAGATTTTTTAACTTGCATATTTTCAACAAACTCTGCTGGAGTTTCAGTAATTTGTGATACTATGCACACCCTCTGAGAAATAAACAACTAAACTTTGAGGCCATTTAAACATGATCATTCAACTATAACCTTGTTATGATGATGATGTTATTTATTGTCCTGTTACTAGTTCTTCATTATTTAGTCACTGTAGTACCTGTAGTTTGCAAGTCATCTCCATTGTTGGGTCTGGTGTCTCTCATCTTCTTGACAATAATCCATAGATTCTCTATGGGTTTCAGGTCAGGCCAGTTTGCAGGCCAGTCAAGCACAGTAACACCATGGTAATTAGGCCAGCATTTAGTGCAGGCAGGTACCAAGTCCTGCTGGAAAATGAAACCAGCATCTCCATAAAGCTTGTCAGCGGAAGGAAGCATGAGATCATTCTAAATTTCTGGTACATGCCTGGGCTGGCTGTGGACTTCAGAACACCAACTGATCATTGACTTGAAAATCAAATGTAAACTTTCATTTTATCTGAAAAAGAGTACTTTGGACCACTGAGCAGCAATCCAGTTCTTTTTCTCCTTAGCCCAGGTGAGACCCTTCTTGCGTGGTCTTCGGTTCAGGAGTGGCCTAACACGAGTTATGTGACATGTGCCATGTTAGGATTTGTCTGTGCGTAGTGACTCTTAATACGCGGACTCCAGCCTCTGTCCACTCCTTGTGAAGCTCCCTCAAATTCTGGTAATGTTGATTATTATTCCTGTTGCTGATGCACCTCTTCCTACCACAGTTTTTCCACGCATCTTTCTATGAATATGCTTGGATACAGAACTCTGTGAACAACCAACCTCTTTAACAATGGCCTTTTGTGGCTTACCCTAGTTATGGAGGGTCTTCAAGATATCTGTCAAGTCAGAGGTCTTTGGAACCTCAGATTACAATTTAAATTATTAATTTTGTTACATTTTCCATTTTTTGTGACATTTACCTCTCATGACAAAACCAAAGCTGCTTCCCTCTTTGTGCAAACAGATGTCGATTGTCTTCGATATAACCCCTGAGGTGCTGTCTGGTGCTTTGAAGAGGAGGAGAAAAACAATTAAATTACTTATCAAAGAAAAATAAATAGTTGATAATGGATGCTTGGCTTAAAGATTTACAAGTTTAAAAATTGTTCAGAAGATATGCATAAATATTACAGTGACAGTCATTTAGCCATTTAGCTATCCAGTAAAATAAAGAAATATCACAACATCCACAAGTATTGTTGCATTTTACAAATATACATCAAGACTCTTACTGAGCCAAAGTGAAATATCAATAAGGCCAAATATGTGTATGGAAATGTTTTCATATTGAATGATTCATTATGTTATGATTTACATTCATAAGCGATTCTCAGACTTGCAAGGGTGATGATTACCATATGTACAGTTTGGCCCAAAATTACTGATACCACTGGCAGCTTTGAATTTAAAGTTATCTTCATTCAATGAAATAGTTTTTTTCTGATCGGAACTTATGTGGACATATCGCACAAGATATGACCATATTAAGACAATGTACTAAGAATATAACTGAAATGTTTATCTATTTTCATTTACATTTGAATAAAAAAATGCATGTCCAAAATTACTCATGCCTCTCTCAATAATCAACTGAAATGCCTTTATTGGCCAATACAGCAAACGAATGCTTCTTATAATTGTTGAAAAGCTTTCTGCACGTTTTCACTGGTATCTTTGACCATTGATTTTGAGTGACTTGAGCATCAAGTCTTTGAGGTTAGAAGGTCTAATCTTTATCTGTCTCCACAGTTTTTCCTATCAGTTTCAAGTCGGAACTCTGGCTGGGCAGCTCCAAAGTTTTAATATTGTTCTTGGTTTACCATTTCCATAAGTTTTGAGTCTTTGCAAAGCTGAAACATCCAGTGTTTTCCAAAACGAAGCCTCTCTGCCAGATCATCTTGTATTTCCACTTACACGTGCTTCAGAAAAATAGGTGTTAAAATGCTAATTAAAGGAACTAATTTGGGCTGGATTATTCTACATGAACAAAACCTCACAGCTTTTATTGTATTACAATATTGCATACCCACATACTTTTTGTAACCTTCTCAAAGTGGCTGTATCAATGTGATTTGTACCTGTTGGGGGCAGCTCATACTCCACCTCTAACAGGACTCTCTCTCCAACATTCTTTAATAAACTAATAATTTCTTCATGCCTCAGTTTGGTCAGATTGATGCCGTTCACAGACTTGATGTAATCCCCAACATTAAGCTGGTCACTCCTGTAGACAAAATGCATCAAACCATGTTAAACAATGCCATATATGACAGGGAGTTTTATACATTTGCAGTGTTTACATTGCAGAACATTCACAATAAGCATAGTGAAGTTCATTGTGCAACTCATTCTTGATTTTAATTAATAGAAGTTGTTTGCTGTATACTCATTCCGCTCTGTGAAACTACCAGTTAAAATAAATCACTAAGACTCCCAAATTAAAGTGACCTTCATGCTATTGATGAGTATTTGTAAGATTTTCACTGAAACTGTGTCATGAGGTCATTTTCAAACTGCTTTTCACTTTAGAGTCCTAGGGTTGAACAGGACAGTGTGATGCTTAAATAATGATTCTACTGTTTTTCAGTAGTTAGCTTGATACAGCTGTACAGGTGACGTGATATTTGCTTAAGCTTTGAAAGATTTTCCAACAGATATGACGTCACCCACCTGGCTGCCAGCCCCCCTGGCCGTAGATTTGATACCCGTGGTTTCCCATCCTTGTCAGTTCCTCCTGAGATGGTTAGTCCAAGAGTGCTACCTTCTTTCTTTACCAGTTCCACCATGGTCACCCCCCGCAGAGCTTCTAACCAAAAGCATAAAGGCATGCACCCACACAGACACGTATCAGGACGATCCGGCCGAGAGAAAGACAAAGACAGGTGTGTACACAGAAGCACCAAATACACAAGACAAAATAAGTTGTTATTAGATGCTAACTTATTTATTTTTTCCTGATTACACAAAAGCTGAGAAACAGGAAAGATAAACCTAAAACATGTCTACGGATCTGTGGCCTTCATTGACATACTGATTTATTGTTGGTTCATCAAATGATTTGAGTCCTTTGCAATTATATAAAATGGCCTTGCAAGAATTATTAGCTTATTAGCTTGAACTAAGTGTTAAAATGATCTTTAATCCAAGTGAACAACATGTACAAAAACCTTTTCAAATGCATGTTTAACAGATGCATTACAATTTAGACCTCAGAGTATGTAGACGTCCATTAATAATGCATTTTTATTTGCACAGTACTTAATAAAGAACAAAAAATGAGGAAAGTAGGTCAATGAATTTAAATAACAAACTTTTTAATTACCTGTACGGGACAAAAAATGTATACAAACTAATGAGCTGACTAACTAGTGACACACAGTGACAGTATCTCTGAGGTTAAGATTACATGAAAAACTCTGCACTGAACTCCACTGATTAAACTTCTCTGAAAACAAGGATCAAGAAATGGTGCAGCATCCCACTATTCCAAAAGAGAATAAGCCAACTATTGTTCAATGCAATATTCCCTCCACACTTAATTAGACAACTGTATAAACAAAGACGTCACAATATTCAGAGGACCTACACAAAACCTGCTTTCAAAAAACTATTATCTCCAAAGGGACAGCTATTCCTGGGTTCAGTCAAGACTTTCTGAGATGAACAGTTTGATAAGTCATGCCAGCAAAAACGTCACAGAGAACAGTGTGGTTCTCCAGAGAGGTCAAGGAAATTACATTTCCAGAGCTTTAATGATTGGAAGTTTTTGTGCAGTAACTTAGAAAGTATAAAAAACTTTAGAAAAAGGTAGGACAGAGACATAATTACTGTTTGGCTGCATTACTCTCCATCATAACAATAGTCATCATTAGGAAACTTAGGTCAGAATTTGTTGATACATATTAGATCTGTCCCATTAATTATGAATTTTAATATCAGTGTGTGCGGTATGACAGTAAGGGTGTGCATGTCAGTTAAATATCTGGCCTGTTAGATGGAGTCTTATTGCCCTTTATACAGACACTTGATGTCGATTTTAGTGACTCAAATGCTAAAGGTCACAAGAGTGAGGCGAATGTCATGATGGTATAAAAAAAGAAGAATGTGTTAATTGCAAATGTTTCTCAACATTTATACTGCAAGTGCTTGTTTTCCTAATATCATGCAGCCTTACAAATTATTAAAGTTTTGTGTAAAAAGAAATAGCAATAGTTTAGCTCCTAAACAATTCATGGTGATCAATTGTGGATCTTCTTCTTTCTTTGATATCATGGTCTCATTGAATATGGTAATTCAGATCTGGACCACAGTCACAGTCCTCTACTAACGCTTCTACAACATTGCAAATATAGTTGTAAAGATAATATATATGATGACAGTTCATAACAAGGACCACAGAAGTTGTGTTGTTATATAGCAAGTAGAGGGTAACTAAACAAAAAATAACTAGTAATTCAACATTACCTGATGATGAACAAATTATCTCTTCTAACTCAGAACCCATCAATTATAAGATGCTTGGTCAACGGTTACCTACTCATGAAACAACTGTAAAAATTCATCTGGGACTAACTCTAAATTGATAACCTATTCATCAACTCTAATTTAGAACCCAGCGATTATCAAATGCTTAAACGCTTTCATTATTGTGTGTTCACAGAAAGCTGTAAAAAGGATCACAGATTTTGCAATATACAGTTTTCAGTGACATTGCCATGTACCTGGTATACTGTGCCTTCTCAAAGTCATGGTGTGTTCTGGTCCAGAGATATCTTTTGTTTTTCCATATGGCCCCTCATCTAGGAGGAACGGAGACAGTAGTGTGTTAGGCATTTCTGTTCAACATGCATTCACTATTTCTGTTTATAAACCATATGCATTCCAGTATAATAAAGATTATACAGTGAGATTCACCAAAACATTGTGCACATTTGGCTAATGTCACATTTTCTTAACAACCTTGTGATCTGATGAGCTCAATCAACGTCTCATGTGTTTTCATGTTTCTCAGTTATATCACTTTGATATATTGAAGATATTAACAAAGATTTCTGTCCCAGTAGAAAATAATGGGAGTGTAGGAACTTACTCTGATCTTTTATGGCATAACAAACTCACACAATTGCAGCTGTATTAATTTTTTATGGAAACCCTAAGTAAACCAAGTGAAATATACAATTTAAATATGGCAAAGAAAAAACAATAAGTTGATATGCTACTGTATACATAAACAAAACTTCCAGCAAAACAGATTTTCAGTTGCATTGTCCCAATAGCACCGCCATAAGCACAATAACCCAGGAAACCATCCAGAACACCTCCAAACCAGATGCTGAGAGGCAGAAGCTGTACTTGTAGGTTTTCCCTTTGATAAAGCCACCTTAAACTTGTACTAAAGGTGAGCCCAAGCACCCTACTGAGAACATGTATTTTACATATACTACATTCACAGTCTTCATTTTATTCAGTCACTACACATAGGTAAGGGTTCAAATGTAGAACAATTTGTAAAAGTACATTATTCCTCAGCTCTTTGTCAATGAGAACAGACCACTGTGGTGTATAGTGCATTACTGCAGATACCACCCAAATCTGCCTATTAAAGTCTCAATATATTTTATATATATATATATGTATGTATATATATATATATATATATATATATATATATTATACCCCCTTTTGTGAACAAGAGATTGAGCTTGAGCTTCTTCATTTGACTAGCTCATTCTCAACTTAAATTCTCAGTTAAACATTGGTTCTCAGTCAGTAGGTAGCAATGCTTTTCATGGCCTCAGACGTAGAAGTAAATCTTCATCTTAATGCTTTATTAAGGGATACATGCTGTTCCAGTAGCTGCTGGAGGTTCCTCTCAATGACTCCGACAGAAGGGCATCACTAATAAATAACTCTGATGAAATCTGAAGCCAACTCTACTGTGGAACGGCCACCTGCTGGAGGCCATGTAAAATATTGGAACTGAGCAGCAGTCCACCATTGTAAAAATCTAACATTGTCACTCTATCTTATAAACATGTGTAATACTAACGTATTCTAACTTTTATTTTTGTGGCAAGAGATGATGGCATATTATTTTGCACTTTTGTATATCAGAAATGATGGTACTATTTTCAATTGTTATTTTGCAGTTTCTTTAAATCAATGTCTGATTACATCTTGAAAATGCTTTCTTGTCAAGCATATTGTTGAGATCGACGTCCCTGTATTAAGCTAATCTTTCATATATGAAGGATTATTAAGAGTTTGCTATTCCACACTTGACAGCTGTGGCAGGAACTGAGGCTGTTGTTGTGGCTCTGAAGGGATAGGATGTGTCCCACTTACAACCTCGGCTTCATCAGAGTCTTTGAATGAATTTTAAAATTCATAAACCATTTCTCATCAATTAAACTTTAATCTGCATAATAATCAGGGACACTTGCACAGCCCAGACATAAACATATTGTATAAACCTGTTAAATAAGTATGCATTTTTAATATTATTTAGCACATAAAACTGCATTTTAAATCTGGTTACAACACCAAGACACTAATGGACTCTGATAGGGTTTGAAAGTAATCACCGACATATTTTCAAGCTTTAGTTGACTGAGAAAAAAAAAGACATTTGTCTTGAAGCTGTCACCAAGCTCAGCTGGCCTCAGTGAAAACTTTGTTAAATCTCTTCAGTTTTCAATGTTAGATATGAATGTTTGACAAGCAGTAAATGTTACTTGTCTATCTATTAAACCCCTATGAAGAAAAACTTATTCTAGAGAGATTGTGATGTTGGGAATTTTGTATCTCACACCCGCAATACAAAAAATAGAAGTAACCTCTCCAGGTAGATCACAGGTGTGACAATGTTTGTTGCAAGGAATAATTGCACACTGTGGTAGTGCCTGATTAATGAAGGACTGATAAACACTGAAAGTGAAGCAATGGCAACATTTCTAAAACAGCCAAAAAGCAACTATCTGGAGTTTGAAAACCCAGCTAGGACCATTAGGTAGGAGCCAGCTAGTGAGTTCAGAGTTCTAACTATAATTTTGTTGTTTGTTTGTTTTTGTTTCACAGCCATTCTTAGAAGTTTAGAAACACACAGTGTTAAATTAAAAAGAACTACAAAACAAGTTTAAGACTGACTGTAAGGACAATGGCCTTTTGTGTTACATTAAAATATTTATGCAAATTCACATTTTGCTTCCAATGAGCTGTTTGTTTGTCCAAATTGTTTAATATTTGTTTTCACTATTATCAGTTTCTATAAATGACAGTTTTGTTACTTTTAAACAGCTGTGAAATTTCATTTTGTTTTCACAATGACAACATTCCAAAAAAAAAAAAAAAGTATTTTCCACCACCAGGAGACGAAAGCATCTGGCTTACTGCTTTCTGGCCGTGGAATAGCATATTTATAAACCAGGATACCCAAAGGCACATTTTTATTTTTTTGACATTTAAGCGGATATCAAGGATAATTTATGGGTTTGGGATGTCTATGCCTTGCTGACTGGCTCTAAGACAAGCTGTTTTTACCACCATAAGAATTCCGCTCTCTTTGGAACAGCGAACATCTCCTGTCTGTTTCAATGACTGAGGTGATATTTGTCACATTAGGGTTTTCGAGGGTCTGCACATGGTTTTTCAGCATCACTCATCTTTTAAATTTCTCACAGCGGTTCTGAGACTCCTTTGGTCTTCCTCTTCCCTCACTCCTCCAATTCAGCCTGATAAATTAAGGTCTCCAAATGAATAATTTGAATGTGAGTAGGCTAATGACTGCTGGCACTGTCAGGTAGCCGAACAGGTTGAGTTACAGATGAAGAGTCAATCCAGATTTTCCTCCAGCAGGCAAAATGCTTGTAGCTCAAGCTTCTTTTCAAGCAGAGATGGTAATGACTTTTGCCTGTGCGACAGAATAAATGATGCATTCCATAAGACGATTACACAATGTACTTAATTTTTCAAAGGTTTAGAGCCATATCTCTCTACAGTACTGTTCTTGAGTGACCTTATAAAAAATATATTGGTTAACATAATTATATTTAACAGCTTAATAATATTGACTTAATACCGAAGTGACTGTAATCTAAAAACACAAACAGAAATAAAGATAAAAGTATGTGGAATTAATGATACAAGTATTAAATAAAGTTAGATTTTAAAAACATGAGAAAATCCTGGAACATTAGGCCACATCCACCTACAGTACAGATCTAATTGAGTGCTTGATACCTGTGGTGGTACCACTGTAGGATGACCAGGAAAGCATGCCAGCAATTATTCCAGAATTCACAAATACAGTGCCTTGCGAAAGTATTCGGCCCCCTTGAACTGGTCAACCTCTTGCCACATTTCAGGCTTCAAACATAAAGATATAACATTCTAATTTTTTGTGAAGAATCAACAACAAGTGGGACACAATTGTGAAGTGGAATGAAATTTATTGGACGTGTCAAACTTTTTTAACAACTAAAAAACTGAAAAGTGGGGCGTGCAATATTATTTGGCCTCCTTGCATTAATACTTTGTAGCGCCACCCTTTGCTGCAATTACAGCTGCAAGTCACTTGGGGTTTGTCTCTATCAGTTTTGCACATCGAGAGACTGAAATTCTTGCCCATTCTTCCTTGAAAAACAGCTCCAGGTCAGTGAGGTTGGATGGAGAGCGTTCTTGAACAGCAGTCTTCAGCTCTTTCCACAGATTCTCGATTGGATTCAGGTCTGGACTTTGACTAGGCCATTCCAACACCTGGATACGTTTATTTGTGAACCATTCCATTGTAGATTTGGCTTTATGTTTTGGATCATTGTCTTGTTGGAAGATAAATCTCCATCCCAGTCTCAGGTCTCTTGCAGACTCCAACAGGTTTTCTTCCAGAATGGTCCTGTATTTGGCCCCATCCATCTTCCCATCAATTTTGACCATCTTCCCTGTCCCTGCTGACAAAAAGCAGGCCAAACCATGATGCTGCCACCACCATGTTTGACAGTGGGGATGGTGTGTTCAGGGTGATGAGCTGTGTTGCTTTTACGCCAAACATATCGTTTTGCATTGTGGCCAAACAGTTTGATTTTGGTTTCATCTGACCAGAGCACCTTCTTCCACATGCTTGGTGTGTCTTCCAGGTGGCTTGTGGCAAACTTTAAACAAGACTTTTTATAGATATATTTGAGAAATGGCTTTCTTCTTGCCACTCTTCCATAAAGGCCAGATTTGTGCAGTTTACAACTGATTGTTGTCCTATGGACAGACTCTCCCACCTCAGCTGTAGATCTCTGCAGTTCATCCAGAGTGATCATGGGCCTCTTGGCTGCATCTCTGATCAGTCTTCTCCTTGTTCGAGATGAAAGTTTAGAGACGGCCGGGTCTTGGTAGATTTGCAGTGGTCTGATACTCCTTCCATTACAATATGATTGGTTGCACAGTGCTCCTTGGGATGTTTAAAGCTTGGGAAATCTTTTTGTATCCAAATCCGGCTTTAAACTTCTCTACAACAGTATCTCGGACCTGCCTGGTGTGTTCCTTGGTCTTCATGATGCTCTCTGCACTTTGAACAGAACCCTGAGACTATCACAGAGCAGGTGCATTTATACGGAGACTTGATTACACACAGGTGGATTCTATTTATCATCATCAGTCATTTGGGACAACATTGGATCATTCAGAGATCCTCACTGAACTTCTGGAGTGAGTTTGCTGCACTGAAAGTAAAGGGGCAGAATAATATTGCATGCCCCACTTTTCAGTTTTTTATTTGTTAAAAAAGTTTGACACATCCAATAAATTTCATTCCACTTCACGATTGTGTCCCACTTGTTGTTGAATGTTCACAAAAAATTAGAATTTTATATCTTTATGTTTGAAGCCTAAAATGTGGCAAACGTTTGACCAGTTCAAGGGGGCCGAATACTTTCACAAGGCACTGTATCAATAAAGTCAACAATCTGTGAAATATATTTGTCCATCTGTTGGAGCAGACCAAAATGAACAAGCTGTGCAAGCTGAACCCACGTTTGGTGATGCAGACATTACAGCGAACAAACCAGCAGCAGCTTGCCAGGTCGAGGTTACTGCACTTGCTAGGCAAGGGGTCAGCCACATTTACAACAGAAGAGTCATTCTTATGTTTTTCGTACTGAAAAGCATTTAGCTAAAGCCACAAAACCAGCCAAAAAAAGAATTACATGAATTACGTGTCCCACAGCAAATAGCTGCATCCAAACGACTTAAGAAGGGTAATTCTTTGGTGGGAATTTAATGCCGATAATTAAAAATCCTCACCAAAAGTTGTTAAAAATGATATTATTGGTATAACACAAGTGAGACTTAGTCATCCCCATATAACTGTCAGTCAGTTTATGAAAATCATCTGCACAGAGGCTGAAGGATCATGTGGCAACTGAACCCTGGCCTGTAAATCACTAGTTTGCCAAATACAATCATTACCAGAACAGGAGGATGATCATAAACACCTAAACTTCGGCACCATGGGGTCAAGATTTCTGACCCTTTTAAAACAAAATCCAGTGTTGAAAAAACTGTTCCCACAATGAATGTGATATAAGCATTTTTTAACAAGAACAAGGAAAGTGTTACATACCCGAGCATTGTGTTTTACAACCTTTATTAAATAATTCATATATGATACAATCAAAAAACATGGTAATAAAGTGTGTGCTTTTTGTTTATCTATGATCAGCGCCTCGCTGATGTTCTCAATGTGTTGTAATTTTATAATTAGGAAAAGTAAGTATTAACACAGAAGGTTGCCCATGCAGAGGTCTTTATGCCCTCTCATCTATAAATTGAAAACATCAGGACATATCTTTCAGGACCAAAACCTTTTGCACAAAAGAACGCTTAAAAACAAAATAAGTCACATGCTGAATGGATGAAGCAAAGATGAATAAAGAATCACTTCTCAGCAAAAAACATGGCCCTTTCTACCAAAACACCTGCAGGGATTATGAAGACTTGCATGGATTTATATCAGTCTGTCTCTGAAATGAATACTAATACAGACCTCTCTGTTGTAAGAGTCCCCAAAAGCCTTTCCACAAGCACATGAAGTACACACTGACCTCGGGTGCTCAGAATAATCAAGAACAGAATGGTTTCATGAAACGATGAATGTTTTGTTCCAACTTCTTCACAAAGTATTTTAAAGGTTTCTGAAATACTATTTCAGCAAGTTGTTGGGAAGCATATAAAATTCACAAAAAAATAGTCCTGGATAATTCTATCCATGTCTGCATTGTCTTCTGTTTATCTGAGATCAGGTTGCTGAAGTAAAAGGACCAGAAAGAAAAGCCAGACATAGAGAATATGAAATGCTAACTTGAAATCTAGTAATAGACAAGTGAGAACATCTCAGAATTTGTTGTCATTTTATGCTGAAACTAACTGAAAAGCAACAGAAGCTTTGGGGAAAAACTTGATTATATGTAACTACGGGCAGTACATTGGTACAATATCCTGACCAACTTATGTACAAACCGAGCACCAACCTGCAGTCAGACAAGCAAATTTCCCAAAGAGGTGGTGTAATCCTTTCTGATTCCCTGAAGGCCCAGAGTACAATTACCAAAGAAAAGGGTTTTCTCATGCCTTTCACTCCCTCACACATCCTGATATGCATATTTATGAACTTATTTTACATTCTAGCTCAAGGTTACCAAAAACCTATTAAGTAGACAATGGAGCGCACCAACAAAGAGCTCGAGGTAGTCAACAACAATTCACTCAAACATGAATACAAAACACAAAAGACAATTCTTATGTATGTACTTATTCTGACAGTCAGTTATTATGGTGTCATATAATTTTGTTGTACACAAAGTGTGTGTTATCTGTTTCCCCTGTTGCTATCACAGAAAAACACACAACTGTTCGTTAATAACTTGCCATGGGACATGGGCTGTGCTAGATAGCGTTGCATTGACAATATAATGAGGACTGCCCCTTTCTACAAAGAAGGACAAACACATAAAACAAATTATTTTTTGCCAAACACAGGGGGAACATGAATACTTGCAATGACATCCATTAATGACTTAATTCTAAAAACACGCAGAATAAAGTATTGTATAGAAAAATATTTGTTTTACTGTAAAACCAAAATCTTTACAAATCATTAATTTAAATGAATGTAAACTTCCCAGTAAATTGATTTTACCAAGCAGGACATCCAAGAAATCAGGACAAGTCCTGTGACCTAAGCTATGCTAATGATGTCATGGAAATCTGAATTAATTGTAAAGCTTGTACTAAGGTTAATAGTAAACTACTGTTCGACAATCATCTGCATCAGTAGTCCTCACTACTGGTCCTCAGGCCCACATGTATTAGATTTTTAACCAAAAACACTGATTAGAAATGGAATAAAATAGGATAATGGATGCTTTGATGACTAATGCTCTTGTCAGTATCTTTTCATTTATTTGGCATATTACTTTTTTTACTTTTCCTTTGTGATAGTAAGTTCTCTGCCTCTGTTATTTTGTGGATTTGAAGCTGAAAACAACTTGGCAACCACTGTTAAAGGTAGAGTACGATGCAGGATACTCATTTTAGAGGACATCCATAAAGTTCGGCTTACTCATCTCTCTGTTATTTACTATGATGTTGGGTTCAGAACTGCTGATCTTTACAAGTGTAGGTGGCTGCTCCTTTAAAAGCTCAGAAGTTTGCTTGAATGCAGGACATTTAGATAGAATCACACTTTTATTTATTGAGAAACTCAAGAACCATATGACATTTTTTACAGAACAGGTACAAAAACACAGCCATTCACATGAATACAGAAAACATCAGCATTAACCTGAAATGCATTATTCAAGGTTAAAAAAAAACACAAAATAAGTAATTTAATGGTATTAACAGTTCGAACAGCTTTATAATTTGAGGTAAAATTCTGAGCATGTAGAGGGAGAGAAAGTTCAATGTGAATTTAAATTAGACTTTTGAGACAAACATTCAGATTTGTGGACAGGACATTAACATTTGCTATAAATTATGAACACATCATTTCCCTGGAAATTATCTCCCCACCAAGCATAACTTTTTAACATTTAAGGACACTTTAACATGTTAAACAGAAAAGAAATTAACCAAATCATTCCTCAGCAAAATTCTTGTAGGCAGATTTTCTGCTAATTTTTGTTTACTAGCAGATATTTTTGAAAATGGCGATCACTTTGTCAGATTAAAAACTCTCTTACATCAGTGTTTACACCTGCATGCTATATAATTTACATGCTTCCTTCCACACTTTAAAACCTCAGCGTGCCCATGGTTTCCTATGTGTGTAAAGCACACATGTACACCCACCCTTAGAGTGAGTTTTCTGAGTTACTAAATACCAAGGCATATGATTGCAGCGATAATGATTCTGTAGCTGCTGAAGAAGCATAATTACTCATTGTCTGGGACAGTGCTGACAAACAGCTTGACTGTGGTTGACACACACACACACACACACACACACACACACACACACACACACACGCAAACTGTAACAACCCCCTATTCAATAAAAAAAAAAACACTACCGAAAATTTGAAACCTGAAGCACATAGATGTTGAGAATAATACATGTTCAGTTCACACATTTCTGCAATCCCTCTCATCCACAAACCTTACACACATATCTTTAGCCCACACATACTGAACATCTATGGAAAGAACAAGCAGTAATTAGAGTGCTTAATGGCTTGTCTGTTGTGGTTAATTGCAGCCTGTATAGATCTAGTATCGAGGGTGGAAAAAGGAGGAGGGTGGGGGATGGAAGATCGGTCTGATCACCACTTCAGTTCTAATGGTCTCATGCTTTTTTCTTTGTCGTCTAGACTTTTTGCAAAACTTTGAAAACTCAACACAAAAAGCATTCAATCAGCAGAGGGGGATGAGTGCTAAAGTAGACACTTAGCTCTAAAAACAGGCTTCTATTATGATAATAATGGGAGCTTTGTGCATAATTCCAACCAGCCTCTGGGATCTGCTTGCTAAACGTTTTGGCCACTCTTACAATCTTTCTATGAAGGAGTTTAAAATCTTGGCTTTAAATAACTTATTACATAATTCTGAAGTTGTATATGCTTCTCTTTGGCAGATTTGATCTGGGCTCGAGCAGGTCAAAGTTTTACAGACGATGTATATTAATCAAAACTTGGATCATCAAATGGTTTTTGGCCTCTGAAACTACAAATAGACAGTATACACTCAATGGCCAGACTGGTGCGAGCTGATAGAAAGGCAACATTAACTCAAATAACCACTAGTTACAACCAATGCATGCAGAAGAGCATCTCTGAACGCACAACACGTTGTACCTTGAGGTGGATTGGCTACAGCAGCAGAAGACCACACCGGGTGGCACTCCTGTCAACTAAGAACAAGAAACTGAGGCAAGAATTCGCACAGGATCACCAAAATGTTTTATACAGGTATATAGTGGTTCACATCTTTCCTGTATCACTGTCAGGTTGGTAATGACACAACAGACACCATGCTTAAAAATTATGATCTCCAGACAATAAAGAAAACGGAGTTTGCAGAAAACCACAAAGAAATCTGCAGGCAGCATTCACAAATTATGATAACATCCAACACACTCATTGTCTCACAGTCACTAAATTCTTTTTGCTGTCAGTCCAATAATACTCCGAAACTAAATGGATCAAGTTGAGCAGTTGTACGTGAGCAGGGAGGATGAAAAATCCCTTATTGGGAATTTATGATCACTAATAAGAATACAAGTGTCGGCAGGATTAGTAGCAATTGAGCATCGTGTCAACGCCAGAGCCTACCTGAGTATTGATGCTGACCATGTCCAGTGAGCAGCAGTTCTGTGGGCATAAATGAGTTGTTGATGCCAGAGGTCAGAGGAGAATGTCCAGACTGGGGCGAGCTGATAGAAAGGCAACATTAACTCAAATAACCACTAGTTACAACCAATGCATGCAGAAGAGCATCTCTGAACGCACAACACGTTGTACCTTGAGGTGGATGGGCTACAGCAGCAGAAGACCACACCGGGTGGCACTCCTGTCAACTAAGAACAAGAAACTGAGGCAAGAATTCACACAGGATCACCAAAATTGGACAATAGAAGATTGGAAAAATGTTGCCTGGTCTGATGAGTCTCGATTTCTGCTGCGACATTCGGATGGTAGGGTCAGAATTTGACGTCAACAGCATGAAAGCATGGATCCATCCTGCCTTGTATCAACGGTTCAGGCTGGTGGTGGTGGTGTAATGGTGTGGGGGATATTTTCTTGGCACACTTTGGGCCCCTTAGTAGCAATTGAGCATTGTGTCAACGCCACAGCCTACCTGAGTATTGTTGCTGACCATGTCCATCCCTTTAAGACCACAGTGTACCCATCTTCTAATGGTTACTTCCAGCAGGATAACGCGCCATGTCATAAAGCACGAAATATTCTGAGACTGGTTTCTTGGACATGACAATGAGTTCACTGGACTCAAATGGCCTCCAGAGTCACCAGATCTCAATCCAATAGAGCACCTTTGGGATGCGGTGGAATGGTAGATTCGCATCATGGATGTGGATCCGACAAATCTGGAGCATCTGTGTGATGCTATCATGTCAATATGGACCAAACCTTCTGGGGAATGTTTCCAGTACCTTGTTGAATCTATGCCACAAAGGATTAAGGCAGTTCTGAAGGCAAAAGGGGGTCCAACAAGGTACTAGCAAGGTGTACCTAATAAAGTGGCCTGTGAGTGTATATATATCCAGTTTTCGTGGAGAAGCTGCATGGCCAACTCCTGAGGAGAAAACCTACTCACTGAGCAATAATGCAAAAATGTCCATAGAGACAGCAAATGAAACAAGAACATCACAATTTTTTTTCCAGCTATTATTTATATTTGGAGAGCATGATGGATTATTTACAGCTGCTGTACAAAAGTAGTAAAAATTTAAATTGTAATTCTTGATAAATATGAATTAATCAATAATCACAATCCTTACACCATTAATAATTAAGGCAGTCCTGAAGACAAAACAGGGCCTAAACTGGTACTAGGAAGGTGTGCCTAACAAAGTGGCACCTGCTACTTATTTATGATGGAAAAGAGATTGATCTGGATAAAATTCAGGTGGCAGAACATTTATTCCCTTCTAAAACTCATCTGGGTTGCTACAAAAAATACAAGAGATTCTTGCAGTTTCATGCATTATTAGCAATGTGAATGAACAATGATTTCACCAAAATTGCCACTTTCGCCATTGCAGAGATTGCATACAGTTTTGTTAGCTTCAAGTGCTTCAACAGAAAAAAAAATAAAAAAAGTATTTTTTGTTTATTTTAAAAGAAATAGCTTTCATTGACTGCTTTAGAAAAAGAACAATCCAGATAAAGGAATTTTGTTATCCAACGACAAAAAAAATACAAAGAGGTTGATATTGTTCAGGCTATTTCTCCATAAAAAGACAAACTAAAAAAAAGCTATCTTGTAGGGAATGAAAATCAAACAAGGGTGAATCTATCAGCCGCAGAAAATGAGTACAGAATGAAAATAAAAAAACAGCCTGGCAGGTGCAGAACAGAAATAAAAACATCAAAAATGCTTTAAAGTTACAGTTTAGCCTCTATCTACCAACATGTCTGTGCCATCTAGTCAAACGTGATATCCTGTTAACTGTTGACAGTGTTCATCAGAGGGCTGGCAACAGAAGAAGATTTTAAATAAAAGTTAAGAGGGATTTATCATGGAAAAGACAGTGGCTTCATTTATGAGTCACACGGTGTGATCCACCGCACTCTCTGCCATGATTTACCTGCAATGCTTATAAGCTGCTTAAGATAAGAACCTAATTTAAGTTACTAAAAATGTAAATGGTAGTGGGAGGATTACCTCATGTGATGAAGACAGCGAGAGAATTGTGTATTTATTTAGGCAAAATCTTCATCTGTAGCTAAATCTTGCATTTATCTCAGCATGATGAACATTCCCATTGTAAATTCATTTAGTTAAATGTTTTATACAGGTATATAGTGGTTCACATCTTTCCTGTATCACTGTCAGGTTGGTAATGACACAACAGACACCATGCTTAAAAATTATGATCTCCAGACGATAAAGAAAACGGAGTTTGCAGAAAACCACAAAGAAATCTGCAGGCAGCATTCACAAATTATGATAACATCCAACACTCATTGTCTCACAGTCACTAAATTCTTTTTGCTGTCAGTCCAATAATACTCCGAAACTAAATGGATCATGTTGAGCAGTTGTACGTGAGCAGGGAGGATGAAAAATCCCTTATTGGGAATTTATGATCACTAATAAGAATACAAGTGTCGGCAGGATTAGTAGCAATTGAGCATCGTGTCAACGCCAGAGCCTACCTGAGTATTGTTGCTGACCATGTCCAGTGAGCGGCAGTTCTGTGGGCATAAATGAGTTGTTGATGCCAGAGGTCAGAGGAGAATGGCCAGACTGGGGCGAGCTGATAGAAAGGCAACATTAACTCAAATAACCACTAGTTACAACCAATGCATGCAGAAGAGCATCTCTGAACGCACAACACGTTGTACCTTGAGGTGGATGGGCTACAGCAGCAGAAGACCACACCGGGTGGCACTCCTGTCAACTAAGAACAGGAAACTGAGGCTACAATTCACACAGACTCACCAAAATTGGACAATAGAAGATTGGAAAAATGTTGCCTGGTCTGATGAGTCTCGATTTCTGCTGCGACATTCGGATGGTAGGGTCAGAATTTGACGTCAACAGCATGAAAGCATGGATCCATCCTGCCTTGTATCAACGGTTCAGGCTGGTGGTGGTGGTGTAATGGTGTGGGGGATATTTTCTTGGCACACTTTGGGCCCCTTAGTAGCAATTGAGCATTGTGTCAATGCCACAGCCTACCTGAGTATTGTTGCTGACCATGTCCATCCCTTTAAGACCACAGTGTACCCATCTTCTAATGGTTACACTTCCAGCAGGATAACGCGCCATGTCATAAAGCACGAAATATTCTGAGACTGGTTTCTTGGACATGACAATGAGTTCACTGTACTCAAATGGCCTCCAGAGTCACCAGATCTCAATCCAATAGAGCACCTTTGGGATGCGGTGGAATGGTAGATTCGCATCATGGATGTGGAGCCGACAAATCTGGAGCATCTGTGTGATGCTATCATGTCAATATGGACCAAACCTTCTGAGGAATGTTTCCAGTACCTTGTTGAATCTATGCCACAAAGGATTAAGGCAGTTCTGAAGGCAAAAGGGGGTCTAGCAAGGTGTACCTAATAAAGTGGCCTGTAAGTGTATACATCTTTCGTGTATCACTGTCAGGTTGGTAATGACACAACAGACACCATGCTTAAAAATTATGATCTCCAGACAATAAAGAAAACCACAAAGAAATCTGCAGGCAGCATTCACAAATTATGATAACATCCAACACTCATTGTCTCACAGTCACTAAATTCTTTTTGCTGTCAGTCCAATAATACTCCGAAACTAAATGGATCAAGTTGAGCAGTTGTACGTGAGCAGGGAGGATGAAAAATCCCTTATTGGGAATTTATGATCACTAATAAGAATACAAGTGTCGGCAGGATTGTTTTTTTTCATTCCCCAAGAAGTTGAAAAAATTACATTCTTAACAAAATGAACAATATGAACATTGTGTTGCTCTTACCAATTTCCAGTTAGTCTCTGAACTTTTCAAAATAATCCTCTTTAATAATAAAATCCATTTGCAGTAGATGTTTAACAAAGCATGCAATGAAATGTGAAACCTCTAAAGAGCAAGTTTCTGCAAAACCTGAAAAATGCTTTATAAACGTCAACCATCATATCATTATCAGCTCAGTTAGTCTCTGAGGCAATAATACCCACCGTGTCCAACAGCGCATGAAATAGGATGTGGCTCACCTTTTTAAAACATGCTGCTGCCTATGGACAGAGCTAAAACAGCGATGGTATCACGTTCTGTAGTTTGGAATCTTAGCATCACAACAGTATCAATGCAAATGATAGGACTGGCAAAATAATTATTCTTTCTTGCTAAAATACATGCAAGAAAGCAAGACTCGCATCAAAAAATTTAAAATGCTAAAGAGCTTTATACGAGCACATCAGTCATATAGACAGCAACTCCTAGTGGCATTTTAGGTTCAACAAGTCCCCTCTTGTTTTGCTGATGCTATCCAAAGACATGTAAACAGCTGTAAAAAATAATTTATACTATTAGAAAATGTCAACATTTCTTCTGTAATTAAAATAAATATAAGATTTTTTAACAATGAAAAACTAACCAGGCCGTAGATAAAGCCCAAGTGCACTAAAGGGTTATTCATGAAGGGATTAGACTAATTTATTTACTCTTTTAATACTTCAATTATGGAGGTTAATGTCCTACATTAAACTTGAAAACCGACTCATGTTAAGTTATTTTCTGGTGTTTTAGGCGTTGCTCAGGTTCGCTACAAGTTTCTGCCTTCACCTATAACATCCCACTATGCTTCGATCTGTAGGGAATAAAGGTATGGGACCTACACATTTCTTTCACAGTCTTTTCACATACAGGTGGTTAGGCAAGAATTTTTGGTGTCATACTTCAGTTTGGTGCAGAAGAGGTACGTTCAAACATTTAGATAGAAATAGAAATGTTTGCATTGCAGACCACACATTGATGTTCTTTAACTCATGCAGAAAATGCAGCGTCATCTGGTAAAATATGTACTCATCAAAAGTCTACACCAGGGTTCCCCTAACCCCGGACTCCGGTCCAAATCCGGACCCAGAGAGCGTCTTTCTCTAAGCTGCAAAGCACTTTTTCATTTAGTATGTATATATATGCTGGCTGCTGCGTCTGACTTTTGAACAGGCGTGATGGGCAGCTAGGTGAGTCGGTGACATTCTGGTCCACACTCATAGCCAGCTGGTGGCGGTAATGCACCACATCGTTGTATGCCAAACGAAGAAGAGGAAGCTATGCATGGTCCTTGAACGCGGGTTGCATATGGCCATTTTCCAATGGGTCGTTTTAGGCGGCACGGCTCTGCTCCGCTCGGTTTCGCCCTACTCAGTACGGTACCAGTTGTTTCCACTGACCCACTGATGGCTGGAGTTATGTCGGCTGAAGCCCCGCCTCCAGCCGTCAGAGTAGTGTGCTGTGCAGCTATTAACATTACTGTTAATAGCTGCTACATTACTAGCTTGGGAACTCATGCTTGCTGACTTTACAATGAGTTGGCGGTCCACAGATGAGTAAGTAAAAGAAGATGGCCTTGTCAAAAATACGTAAAGTGGACTGAAAATCGCACATTTAAAGATGAATGTACAGAAGCATACGCTAAGACCAGCCTGCCTTATATGTTCTGAATTAGTTGGACCTATAAAGATTGGAAATCTACTGTAGGACAAGGAGAATAAATGAACTGAGGGGACAGTATGAGCAAGCAACATGGCTGATAACACAGTCTCTTACAGCACAACAGCGAGCATACGAGTGTTCACTGTGAGTACAGTGGGTTTTAGGAAAACACAAAAAGCCTTTCACTGACTAGGAAATGATCAAAGAGTGCATGGAAGCTGTGGCACAAACAATTTTAGATGGAAGAGAAGGACATCAATTTAAGGAAAAGGTTCAGCAAATTACCCTGTCTGCCACAAGCACAACAAGGAGAGCAGAACTGTTCTACCAAGATGTACTGACCCAGCTCGACTGTGCCATTCAAAGTCCGTTTAATAGATTGTACTTTTCTGTTCAGCAGATTATTTCATGGCCATATGAATTGATCAGTAGTTAAAAACCGAAAACTAGTGTTAATTAAATGTTAAATACAAATGCAAGAAAATATTTATGTCTGTTGATTTAAAATGTTTGGAGCCCAAAGTGTTTGGATGATGGAGGTAATGGACCTCCTGCTATTTTAGTTGGGAACCCCTGGTTAATACCATAGACATTCCTAAATTCGACTGGACACCATAGGTCAATTCTATTTTTTCCCATAATCCTATCTCATAACTACGTTTTATGTGTTTATACCATGAACTAGGTGGACTAGGTACGATGTAAGAGGGGTGTTTTGAGCATCAATAACAAGTTATTTTCAACCATTAGAAATACATTTTATCATTCAGACAGGATTTTCACTTTGTACCTTGATTTTAATTGACAGATGATAATATACATGCTGCTATGTAAGTATCAGTAGCAGCTCTTTTGTTTTAAGCAATTTGAATCTTTGCCCATCTCTGTTTCTGGGGCATGATAAGGATAAATATGACTGTATAGACTGGTCAAACGTCATGTGAATAATTCTGCACTGATTACAGATTCTTGAAAAAAATTTAAATATGAGATAGGGTGCAGGAAGAGGGGATTTCCCTGGATGGAATTCATGCAAAAACTGTCACTGGTTAAAATAGTACGGGAACTGATATGGGGGAAAAAATATAAATAGCCTGTGCACAAGATACTAATTGATTCCCAAGAAATATTAATTTGTCCCTATGACATACTAATTTGTGAGCACGAAATATATATGTGTGCATGAAATACTAATTCATTCCCACAACCTATAGGTATACCGTGTGCACAAAATACTTAAACAACGCACTTTCTCAAACATACGGAGGAACAAAACAACAACTGGATGGACAGGGATACTATGATTGAGTTTTAGTTTAGGCTGGGGAGGAGCTACAAAGATTCTAGAAAGCCTAGCATTGCAAGGAATTATCATTAGTTAGAGGGATTTAAATAGAAGTTAGAAGGTGTTAACTAGGGCTGGGTAGATAATCGATTTGATTCCGATTCTCAAGATTTACAATGGATTCTTTTCGATTCTTATTGGTTCGATTCAATCCAATTCGATATTGGATTGCTGGTGTTAATTGTTTTTCAGCTGTCACCTGAATTACATGACAATGTAGTTATGAAACATATTGATACTAGTATTATATTAACATTCAACAGTGAATTAATAAATTAATGGTAGTTAATGGTGGCAGTAAGGATTAAACTATCTTACTGAATGTTGTAACAGTTGTTTTCACAAACATGCTATAGGGCAGAATACCCAAACAGATCCAAGGTAGAAAACAGAGCACACCAGGTGGTTGGTAGTTGTAGCGTTTGCTGGAGTTTCATCTGATGCAGCCCGGAGGATGTCTTAGACATGACTTCCTGGTGATGTCGCAACATGTGATTCCTGAGGTTGGTTGGATTTCCACAATATTTCACTTCTAGTCGGTATGTCTTGCAAGTCGCTTTGCTTTTGTCAAGCTCACCTTTGTCCACAGCGTCTCTGAATCCGAAATATTGCCAGATAGGGGCTTTGAGTGTGTCGGACATTTTTAACGCCAGGGCTTGGCTAACATTACCTGAATGGCCCGATGCCACGTTAAAACTCCGTCTTTATGCAAACCCGCGATGGTGCTGTTGTTCTTCTCCTTATTTTTTCTTCTTCCGCTGGCAAACAGCTTTTGGTGCACCTACTGGAGTGGAGCCGGAAGTGCCGGCTCACAGTGGAAAATGCACTTTTAAAAAATCGATCTTTGGTTATATGAATCGATCTTTAGGAATTAATATGAGAATCGATTCAGAACTGGAAAATCGATTTTTTTATTACAGGCCTAGTGTTAACCCTTCCTGCTTCCGTTTCTTGACCATGGTCAGGTGACGGAAACACAGGGGAGATGCTTCCTCCAGGGCCAAAATGGTTGTTCACTTCGGGGTTAAGTCCCTGTACATGCATGTCACAGGGGGGTGAGACTTCTATGATAATGAAGAGAAATGGCAGTTAAGCAAAGGGTGCCAAAACTTTCCCAAATGTGTTTTTCACCCCATAAAAAGGAAATAAATAGGAATATGGTCAAATAAAAGTGCTAATTTCCATTGTAGGAATAATTCTGCATATAATGTAGCCTTTGGTTATGACATTTACCCTGTGCATCATCAAAATGTATAGTTGCAAACGTAACTGAAAGCTAACGGAGTAGCGCGCAAACCAGCAGCCGGAGGACAGCAACCAGCAGCGAGCAAATTACATCACCAGAGAAGGTGCTAGAAAGTCAAGTTATGCCTTGTTAGAAAGGTGAGGGTCTCCAATTTGTTATATGAGACATGTGGAGGTGCTGACATGAAAAAGGTGCTTTTGGTACTGTTTTGTTTACAGAGTCAGCAATATCTGAGCTACCTTAAAATGTCATAGCCTGTGTTTAAGTTACTGTAAAGCTAAAAGGTATTTGTGCAAAACTCATTTGGAAACTATGAAACTTCCAACACTGTGTTTCACAGTTGGTATGAAGTCATTTTCTGGAATGCTGCATTTGGTTTAAGATAAGCATATCTTCTAATTTGCTCCCAAAATAACTCCAGTTTAAATTCATCTGTCCAAATAATATTATTCTAGAATTCCTTTTTTCTACGTCTGTCTCAGAGGTCTTCATGTTTTTCTTAAATAGCATTCTTACGTGACCAAAGGCCATGTGATGACATTTTCAGATTTTGGAGATTTTTAGCATCTCACTGTCTGTTCTTGGGGAGAACTTTCATAAACAGACAGACCTGGGCATATTGGCAGCTGTTGGTTTTAAATAACCTACCAGACTCATAAACCTCTACAATCTTCTTTCTAAAGGCCTTAGACCGCATTTTGATCTCACTATGGTATTGACTCTCACATTCACTAGGATGTCAGACTAACTGTGTAAAATTAAAACAGGGCAAACCTCCTTCACAATACGGAGTATTAATGTTCTAATCATGTGCACCTGATGTAATATGTCTGTGATATTTTGACAATTTAGGTGGAGAAATCTGGGCCAGTCCTAATCCTTAACTCAGGTGAAATCCCATTTTGTATTTCATTTTAAGGAAAAAGGGTATTTCTCCAAATATCATTTATTTACATTTCTTGAAATTTCGAGTGTTGTTAAAATTTATATAAAATATTCACATGTCCAAGAATGTTTGAAAACACGTGCTTTCATAGGGTGTATAAATTCCTCATAAAGTGAAAGTTTGCTACACGGAGTATTGAACTAAAACACTTTATCCGCCATACTGTAATATTCTGTAATGTTGTTATTAAAATAAAATAATTATTTTGCACATTGTGGCCCCTATTCCAAGCTGTAAGATTATACAGCATTATACAACTATAAGATCTCCCGGTTGAAATTGCATAAATACTTCAAAAACCCAAAAAATTTTGAACAAAATATGAATATTCATTCAGTTTGGAAGCTGTTTGAAATGTTAGATTAATCTGTCATTTTCATAAGAGAATAGAGAAAATGTGTGCAATGAGAAAATGGTAGAGTAGAATTGCAACAGATAGTAGGTAATATATATCGCTGTAATAACCCCATTTAGAGGCTATGCATAGCAAACCAATTATTTGCACAGTTTTTAGTAGTAAGAATCAGGTGCTTCAGATACACATTTATAGATTAAAGTGATACTTTTATGCAAGGCATTAAAACCATAGCTTTTAATCAAACCCTATGTTAAATGGACAGCAACGTTATAGATGTCTCACATGAAAAGAGAAAACAGCACCACCCGCAGTTTTAGATACAATGCAAGAACATCAAACCTAGACCATCACGTGATTCTTTTTTTTGTTTTACAAGGAGTAGTTCTACATTAAAATACAAAAACAAACTCACCCACACTATTTGCCTCAATGTCTCTTTTCAGACCGCAAAACATGACCGCAGACATTGACTTTTCCTTCTAACAGTAACATCCACAGTAGAGTAAAGAGAGACAATCACTGACAGATTAGAGAGGATGGAGAAAGGAAGAGACAGAGGGAGAGATGTGGACTGCTGAGCACTCAGAGAATACAGTGGCGATGATAAGAGATGACTGGCGCTTACGCTACAACCACTCAACCCCCAAGAGAGGAGAGAGAGAGAGGTACACACTAAGGGATAAGACAGGGTAAGTTAAGCCTAGAGAGAAAGTGTCCAGAAATATGCAAATAAAAGGAGAGGGAAGAAAAAGAAAAACAGAAGCAAAGTGTATGTGGGTGAATGAGTAACAAAGAGATGAAATAAGAAGGATTAAGCAGGCAGGGATGCATTGTTTATTTTTAGAAGATAAAACCAGAGGATGAGAGATCTTTAGTCATTTTTGTCATCCACGGTTATTTTAAGAGTATTGACAGATTTTATTACTCTGTTTTTTTCTCATTCAATAAAGTTCAAATGTTATATTCCACAGATCTTACCCTTGTAGTTAAGGTTAAATCATTGGATGGTTAAATAAATAATATAAAGCATGTATTTAGAATTAAATAAAAGATTTATAGGATGGGCAGTGACGTCGGCATGAATGTTTCCGCTGCCATATTGGACGGGAAGTTGGAAGTGGCATTATTGTCTAGGCACAGGTTGTGTTGTTATTTTCCTTGTGCAATATAATTATGGAGTTAGCAATATCAGGCTTCAATACTTCCTTAAAGATCCACAGAGAGATTCAACCAAATGCCCTGGAATCTCTACATATGGTGAATTTTCCAGATTTCCTGAAGTTGTACTATGTAGGCAAAGAAATCCCAAGTAATATTTGACAGAAATTAGAATGGCTGAAAACAAACTAATAACACTAATTAATAATCAAAGTTTTTTTTTTTTTTTTTACTGAAACAATTATAACAATCATTTCCAATACAAGGAATGTGGCACTGCTGGGGACGCACCCTCCCTCTGGGGTGATAGATGCAACGTAACCTGAAAGACACTTAAAGAATTAAGCAGTAGCTTTTTGTAGAGACACTTTATTTATTTATTTTTTTTGTAGAGACATTAACCAAAAATGCAGCACCATTGTAGAGGGGTAAATAAATAAAAATAATACTGACAGTAAGTGGAGATCCTGTTTAAAGTGAAGGTGGTTGAAGGTGGTGAAGAGCGAGCTAAGCTGAAAAGCGAAGCTCTTGATTTACTGGTCGGTCTACATTCCTACCGTCACATGAGGCCACGAATTTGGGTTATGACCAAAAGAGCGAGATCCCGGGTACAAGCGGCTGAAATTAGCTCCCTCTGTAGAAGCTCGGTCATCCAGGAGGAGCTCGGAGTAGCTGCTCCTCCACATCGAGAGGAGCCAGTTGAGGTGGTTCGGGCATCTATATCGAATGCCTCCTGGATGCCTCCCTCGAGACGTGTTAAAGGCACGTCCCACTGGGAGGAGGGCCAGGGGATGGCCCAGGACCTGCTGGAGGGACTGTTTCTCTCGGCTGGCCTGGGAACACCTTGAGCTCCCCCCGGAGGAGCTGAAGGAGGTGTCTGGGGAGAGGGAACCCTGGTTGTCTCTACTGAGTCTGCTGCCCCTGCGACCCGGTCCCAGATGCACCGGAAAACGACGAGTACGAGTATGAGTACGAGTCATAGCTTTTAAGGATGTTGCATTAATATCAGCTATTATTTACCACCATGTTAAAAGTTCCTTTAAAAATTAGTAATAAGAACTAAAAATTTAGGTTGGCAATGTCCCTAAACTTTAAGTGTTAAAATTTGGTTTAAAAATGAAACAGCTCAATAAAAATTAAACGTATTAATTAAAATATTTACATAAATAAACATTTGTAGATTTTTTCTCAATTTCCCTGGAACAAATAAGAAAAATACATTTCCGGAAGATATATGACAGTTCTGTCAGTTAAGCTTTTTGGTTCTACTGTCCCACAAAAGACAGTTGAAACTTTTAGCTTCAATAACACAAACCCTGGATTTTGAACCAGTTGATAAGCGATTTGGGCCAATTTCACTATGTGCTAAACATGCCTTTAGGATGCTGCCTGAATTCAGTTTGGTCAGCTGCAGCTGATGAGTTGGATTAATAAATAAAATAATGCAGTTTGTAGTAATTTGGAACAAAGGACACATTACACACTTCGGTTGTTAACAATATAGCCCACAATAATTGATTTATTTACGGTTGATGTATGTTGTTCCTGCTCCTTCCCTCATTTTATCTATTTCTTTCTCCCCTCAGTAGGCTGGCTAGTTCCTCTTTTGAAGTATAAAACTATAAATAAAAAAATAAAAACACATATTATATGACATGATTGCACTTACACATGGAGAAATGCTTTGGTATTGCATAAATCCTGAGGTTAATTTGTCTGTTGGCTGGGTAAGCAAGGAGCACCAACTGCATTTCTCTCTCCCTCGTGACCAGCTTCCTATGAATGTTGTTTTCCCTGCACAGCCTGACCTAAATTAATCTCAGACAGCACAGATCCCACGTGTTTACAAAAGCTGAGGTTCTACAGTTGATTGTTGAGTCTAGTCTTGTTATAAGTCCAGTAACAAATCTTGAAAAGCTAATGAAATAATTGCTCACAGCTGCCATTTGTACTTCTTTAAAAGGACAATTATTCTCAAAATATAAAATAAAACTCCCAGATATTTAATGACACATTTTAAATTTAAACAAATTAGTCCAGGTTCTAATTCCTCATCCAGTGATGAAATCTGCATTTTGTTCCTTGCATGGATCTAAGGTTCAGCACTTTTTTGGATTTAGTTTTCCATCTCTCTCTTGTGTCATTTAGCAGACTGCACTGTCCACAGTGATTGACCCTCACTTTAAGGATCTAAGAAAGAGAAATGGTAAGCAGCTCTGTGATGTCTCAATCCTACAGCAGGGCACATCTTATGATACAAATGGAACCTTACAAACTTTAACTTTAAACTACTGTACAAGACATTTTTAAAGAAATTAATTTCTCAGACTCCGTCCCATACGATTGGAATATGCCAACACAGCTTGAGTCCAACCCAATTGTTCTGCACCCTATGAAGATATCATAATGTTATAAGATTAACTTAAAGTCCTTTACACAATTCTCCCTCTCTTCCTTACCACAGAGAATGCTGCTTTATTGGACTGATTCTTGCAAATAATCCAATACTGTCCAATAAGGCATCTATCCATCCGTCCGTCCGTCCGTCCGTCCATCCATCCTCCCAGTGAGATATGCCCAGACAACCTTCAAAGAGAGCTACTCTGAAGTGATGACAGATGCGATTTAAGGCCTTGAGAACTACCCTAGGTGAATGACGATGCACTCGGCAGGTCAATATATTCATTCTGGGAACCTTGTGTCCTTTCACAAGGATAAATATTAAGCTAAAATTCCCATTGTTTTTAATTTAGCTTAGTTTTTGTTTTGTTTATTTAGAGGTAATCTGTACATAAAAAAATTACCTTGAACAGCACTCCGTGCACTACAATATGAAAGACAAAAAGATGCTATTCAACAAGATGAAAAGTTGGGATTGGGATCAGATCAAGATCCCTGTGAGAGATTTCCTGGAGCAGCTCTAAAACATACTGTAAATGGGAAGGAAAAGCCAGAGTTAGAAGGCAGCAAAATAAGCAGTCAAGAAAATTAGTCATGTCGGTTTGCTCCTTCTAGACACACACACACACAAACACGCGCACACCCACACCCACACACACACACACACACACACACACACACACACACACACACACACTCTCAAGAGACTTTTATGCTACACATGGTCAGACTTTCATCTTGTTGGCGTGTCTAGCTCTGCTCTTCTTTCCAGCTCTCTCACTCTGTGGGTTTCAAGTCCAAATGAATTCAAGCATCACTCCAAGCATTAAGAGTAAGGACTTTGAAGTGGCAAATGATGGCGTCCTGCAGCTCGACACAGGGAACACGCATGCACCCAAAGATCTACACCCTCATGTGAGAAAACACTCACTTCTACTTACTTAAGCCGATTTATTCACACCAACATGTACAGAAACGTAATAGGTAGAAGCTTAGAAAGACAAAACTGGATGTCACAACCTTTACGGGATAAAAATTATTATTTGGAAATGATTATGACATAACTTTAAAAAAGACATTTCCTGCTTACATTTGTATGTGTGCTCTAAACTTCAGTCATCTCATTTTAACTTTTATTACAGCTCTGCCTCGTCCTCAGTCTCTAAAACTCCCCATAGTTTCTGTCTCTCTGAGTCTATATCACCCCCTGCTGAGCATCTTCATTCGATCATCGTAATGGCTTTTTACACTGCGGGAAACAAATGAGGACAGATGGAGACTAAAAAACTGTCTTAGAGCTATACCAAAGAGAAGAAAGCTGAGCGAAATGGAAGTTTTTTAAAAAGAATGAAAAGGAAGGCAGAAACTAAAAAAAACAAAGAGGCAGAAGATGAAGAATAGAAAACTAGAAGCAGACAGAAGAAATTTGCAATGAGATAAATTTAAATCTCTAATATAATATTTAAATAAATTTAAGGCGGAACTTGTGAAGCACATTGCTGATTTTAATCTCTTGACTCGATATAATTACAAAGATGGGTTTAGTCTGGTTTGTTCCTGTGCTCAGAGGCCACATGACAGTTCAAATTCACTTCAGTGAGTGGAGATGTACAGCGGGTTAATGAATCACCATTCAAAGGCACTTCATTACGCTCTGAATGTTTCACTGTTGACATGGGAGAGCATTTAACATGGATTCATGCTGTATTTCCCACAGTCTGTTAACTGTTCAAGAAAAAACAAGCTCACAAGCCATGAAAGCAAGATTAAGATCAGCAGCAAATCATTTTTCAATGAGCAGTGAGATTATGATCATAGGTTTACTTTTTGCTTCATTTTTATATGACATCTCAGAAGTGTAGAGAGAGTGGACACTGTGGCTCTTCCTTGCTCTCTGTGGAGACATTTAGCCATGGAAGCAGACTGCAAGGGTTTACTGCAGGGGTTGAGTGGCCTGCTTTCTTCCCTGGGTTTGTTGCTAAAAGGGACCACCAGGAAGCATTCACAATCTACTTCACCCACAGACCAAGCTCCAACCCTCAATGCTCAACCACATCACCTGCCTCTGCCCCTCCTGTCAGTTCCTCACCCTTCAAGATGCAAATGTTATTGTCTTCGACATGCCTCCTCTTCTCTGCTGGCCTCGTCTGACGCCTCCAGAACTCCAGAGCCTGCTTCTTGTCACCTCAGAGCACAAGAGCCTGCTCCTCGTCACCTCAAGCTGCTGCTGCTTCAACCGCAGACACCACCATGTAAGTCGTCACCTTATGTTCTTCATCCAGTTTCCGAGGAGGTGGATGATGGCGCGCCTCAATCTAAAGTCCCTATTCCCAAGTTACCCAAGGGTGTCCAGAAGGGTCTACCTTGGTGTTCCTTTTCCTGAGTCCACCAGGCTGCCCTACAAACAAGCTCCTTAGTGTGTTCCTGTGGACACCAGAGCAGCCTCCAGAAAACCTCCTGGCTGAGTTCCCTTCCACCATGGCTGCCCTGCAAACATGTTTCTGTCCTCCGATCCCTCTGTCCTGCTGTCATTTGGGTCCTTGGCAAATCAGCTTGACAATTACTGCAGATGGCACACTGATTCATCTATGTATTCTCTGCTTTTTCCTACTATCACTTGTGAAAAAAAGACACCAATGTAATAGAACTTCGCCACTTGAGGAAGAGACTAACCCCCAAATGTGCAACTGTTCACCAGTAGCCTCAGTCTTACTCCGGATTTACACAGCCTCTATCCCTGCCCCACCCCGCCCTTCTTGGCATTCCTTCCAGTCCTGATTTACATTGGAAGCACTCCGTTATGCTGCGCAGCCGGAGGTGGAGCATGCACAGATCGTGCAATAAAAGCCAGTGATAAATCCAGTAGTCAGACCAACACAACTTCTTCTGCGGAAGATAAACCAGTTAATACAGTATATATCGATCGATGTTGACAAGATGGCAGCGCAGCTGACTGCAGTGGCTCGAGGCTCTTGGCTCTTTTGTTTGTGTGTGATTTTGTTTGTGTTTTCACCCCTCCAAGCATTGTTCCAGCACAGAAGGGCTGAAATGCTGGAACTGGTGAAAAGCCCGGGACTTTACAAACTCCCAAAACTGAACTTTATTCCACCCGAACTGCAGCAGTTCACAGTGTCCCCCCTCATACCCCCTCTGCGACAAAGTGACGGAGGAGACACCATAAACAAAAGAGGTAATATGCAGTTGGCTAAAAGCTAGGCTAAAGGCTAATCCATACAGAACAGCTCTTCCCAGTTTCCTGGCTAATGTTAAATTGCTCGCCAACAAACTGGACGAGATTCAAATGAGGGTCGTCTCATGTAAGGTGGACAGCTGTGTGGAGATCTTCACCAAGACTTGGTTGGACAATGACACCCCTGATGCTGGAGCTGGTGGGCCACTCTTTGTTCCGGGCAGATAGAACTACAGCTGCAGTGAAGATCAAAGGTGGAGGTTTGGCAATGTACATTAACAACTCTTGGTGCACAGCTATAAAAACAATCCAAACATTCTGCTCCCCCTATTTAGAATATCTGGCAGTAAAGTGGAGACCATTTAAACTGGTTAGAGAACTCAGCTCTGTTATAATCATAGGTTAGGGTTAGGGATAGCAGCTTAGCCATAACCCAGCTCTCCTTGACACATTTAACAACTTCTTTGCACGCTTTGACAAGCAGCAGAAGGACAAAACACGCACCTCAGCCGGAGGTGCAGCACCAGCTTCTCGTCCTGCAGCTGCACCAAGTGACCTCCATTATGAGGAAGATCAACACCAACAAGGCTGCAGGTCCAGACATGGTGTCAGCTAGGATGTTAAAATCATGTGCTGACCATCTTGCAGGGTTTTCTTTTTGGACATCTTCAACTGCTCCCAGCAACTTTCCATGGTCCCTGCCTGCCTGTAGTCCTCCACTATTGTGTCTGTGCCCAAAAAGTCAACCATCACCTGCCTTAATGATTACCATCCTGTTGCTGTGACCCTGGTCATCATGAAGTGCTTTGAAAAGATCCTCCTAAAGTACATCAAGGATACTATCCCTGCAGGCCTGGACAGCCTGCAGTTAGCCTACAGGGAGAATTGCTCCACAGAGGATGCTGTCTCGTTAGGACTTTACATGCTCCTGATTCATCTGCAGGACCCTAACACCTCTGTTAAGATGTTATTTGTGGACTTCAGCTCAGCCTTCAACACTCTCATTCCTGACATGCTGGCCATGAAGCTCAACAACCTTCGTTTATCTGCACCACTTTCCTCATGGATCAGCGACTTCCTCACCAACAGGCCCCAGGTAGTGAGGATAGGGAAACTCACATCTGCCCCACTGATCGTCAACACCGGCATGCCACAGGGTTGCGTTCTCAGTCCTGCCCTCTTCAACCTTAATCACACATGACTGCTCTGCTATTCACAAAACAAACACAAATGAATGTGAAGTTTGTGGATGACACCACTTTGGTGGGTCTCATACCCAACAATGATGAGACCAGCTACAGACAAGAGGTCGACAGTCTGACTCAGTGGTGCTCCAGGAACTACCTCATCCTGAACACCATCAAGACCAAGGAACTGATAGTGGATTACAGGAAGTCCAGGAAGACTGAAGCGCTACTCTTGGCATACAGGCGGAGGTGGTGGAGTGTGTGGACAGCATAAAGTTCCTGGGCATTCACATTTCTTCTGACGTCTGAGAACACCTCCCAACTGGTAAAGAAGGGCAAACAAAGGCTCTTCTTTCTCAGAAAGCTGAAACGGACTGAACTCTTACTCAACTGCTCACAAACTTTTACAGGGCCGGTATTAAAAGCATGGTAAAGGAGCTGCACGGAGAAAGGAGAAGGGACCTAGGACGGGTGGTGAAGACAACACAGGAGATTATGGGATGTCGTCTATCCGATCTGGACTCACTTTATGCTGCATGAGTCCAGAAAAGAGCCAGACACATTGCTACAGACCACACCCACCGTGGCAATGCAATGTTTGTCCTACCTCCGTAGGAACCTCACATCAAAAGCAAATAGACTCAGAAACAGTTTATTTCCCAAAGCAGTGAAAGCAATTGTCCCCCTGCAGGCAGACACTAAACATCCGTGCTGACAATCAGACAAACCACCAGCCCATCTCCAACTGTCTCAGCACAAGTAAATAATTTTTCTGTGTTAGGAGCAAAGACGGATGCTGTATAAATTTCAGGTTAGCAGTTACTCCAACTAGAGATACCAAATGAGACAAGCAAACCAGCTGAAGACGGTGTTTATTAAAGAGAACACACCAAGTAAAATGGCAAAATTAAAAAGGGTGTCTTTATATTTATACACAGAATGTTTTTTATATTAAAAGTATACTTATCCTAGTGTAGTTTTAAGAAGTTAGATCAAAACATTGAACTGAAAGAAAGGAATCAAAAGACGCGGAGAACTGAGACAGACATGACAGATGAAGAGCAAGGTGCATACATCCACGTTTCTGTCATTTCAACTAGGAAGTCGGCCAAGTTTGAAATGCAAATGAATCCTAAATCAGTTTTCCACTCTTCCTCTGTGGAATCACAGCATTCTGCAGTGCCAGCTAACCTATCTACCAGTCCTTCTATAATTCACTCATTTCTCCCTTTAGTTTTCCTCTTTTGAAGTATGTCCCTCTTCTTTTCTTCCTGCCAAAGAAAGAATGCAGCTGTTGTTTTTTTCATATCATAGTAGATGTTCCATGATGAGATAGAAAATAACTTAAATAAATCTGAGTTTTTAAATAAAAATAAATAAATAAATAAAATTAAAAATTAAAAAATTTACATTTACGATGCACTGTTATAATGTTTAAGGAAATTGTTAACCCAACAACATCAGAGAGATTACAAGAAAAGTAAGTGCATTTATTTGTTCATCTCTCACTGCTATCTGACCATCACACACTGGTAATATTCTAGGTCTTTACCTAAGTTTCACACAAATGTAGTTTCCAGTGCCAAAAACTAGGGGACAAAAATAAAACATCCATTTATTTTCTATAAACGTTAACACACAGCGGTCAGTGTGTGAGAGGCAGGGTAAACCTTATATCTTTCACCAGTTCATCATGACACAAAACACACACATAGACTTATGCCTAAGGACAATTAAAAATGTGGCCAATTACTCTCACATGCACGTTAGATGGTGAGAGTAAACCAAAGTGTTCAGAGAGAACCCAAGCATACACTTGTGGAACATGCAAGCTCCACAGAGAAAGGCCTGGCCATGACTCGGTCCCAGAAATTTTCTGCAGTATGGCAGTGCTGATAATTGCTGTACTACGAAGGCTCTAAAATAACCCAACAGCCTGGTGTTCTACTACATGAATAACAAACATATTCCTTTCCGTTTTTTTGTGGAATTATATAATCTGATTAGGCTAAATTGTTGGTATCCTAAAGCTAATCCATGACTTTTTAGGGGTAGTTACTGAATTCACTGGCTTTTTGAAGCTCAGACATTTAGCTCAGGACTTAGCAGATGGTACTCAGAACCATCCAATATTTTATTTCCATCCATCTCATTGCCTGCTAATACATTATTCTGCTTGAATGCAAACTTGACATCTCATTCACGTAATACAAAGATATCATTTTCCTCATTCATTCCCGCTTTGAGCCCTGTCATCCTCCCTCTGCCAGCAGGCTTATTTTATCCTCTCTGTAAATTTTACTCTGCCTTTGTCTTTCCTCTTTCCCTTCACCCTCTTGATCTCTTTCAACAAGGCCTTGACATAATGAGGCCAAACTACCTAAAGTGTGAAACCTTTATCTCTGTCTTTGTCCCTCTCACTCATGGTCCCTTCATTTTTTAATGGTTCTATTTGTTCACTGTACTTATTTGGATTTATTGTATTCAGAGACAGTAGATGAAGGGGACTGAGGAAGGCCAAATAAGCTTTCCAGAAGGTTTCTTTAAGCTTTTCTTTTTGAGACATCAGCTCTGGCCCTTATCTGTGTTATTCTCTGAACAACACACAATGCAACCTGTCACTGCTTTCTTGCTCTGCTCAGTGATTTCTATCTTATGTTTCTTCTCCTCTCACCCCCGCTTGTTTTGCCTCCCATAATATTCCTGTCACTTTTTAAAGCCTCTGCTTTTCTCTGCCTGTTTCACTGGAATTTTAGAGTGTTTTTCTTCACGTTTTCTATTCTGTTTTACTGCTTTAACTGCTTGTTTTTTTTTTCTGCATTGTGTTCTATTCTGAAAGTTTCCCATAAAGCCTGTACACATCAGCTTTGCAATGTGTTGGCAGGTCCAGTTTGGTGAACTGATTGGTGTGCATTTTCAATAGCTTATTAATTATGAATTATATTGGTGGTCATTTCCTGTTAAGTAATTAGAATCAGTTGGGTAAAGCTGAGATGTATCACAATTGGCAACACGTGTTATGGGACACAAATGTTAAGGGTTTACTGTTTAAAGCCACATGCATGGTGAACTGATCTGATTCCACTAAAAGCTGTAACTATTTTAACACAGTCTCGAGCATATAATGATTGTAATTTTGGAGCTACACCTGGGTGGGCGCTCCAATTTCCTTGATGGTGCAGCTGTGAGGAAAACATTCAGCAGCAGTCAAGTGCTCATCATTTTGGTTGCTATGCAACAGAGTTGTACAGAAACGTTTTTTCTGTTGTTTTTTTTTGGATTATCGTCAGAAACTGTATATGGACATTTATCTCTTACATTTAATTTTACATTTATTTATTTGCAAACAACCGAAGACATTTAGTTTTGTAACAGGTTTATTTATTAAAATCCATTAATCAACATAAATGCCAGGACAAATTCCAAGATTTCAGATTGATGCAAGTTAAGGATTTAGAATTTTCACAATGTGATTTTAAAAAGTTCTAGCATTAGATAAAAACAATTTGTGGTAAATCTCTATGTTGTAATTTTTTCATTTTAGGGGCAAATGAGATTGATGATCATTGAACTGACCAACTGAAGCCATAACTCATCATCAGCTCTTACTTAAGTTTAAAGGCTGACTTGTTCACGGTGGTGTGCCTTGAGATTTCACAACAAAATATGCTTCATTATATTCCATGCACTTGCATGCATTTTTCAACAAGCAAAACCCAAACAAATTCATGTGTGCAGAAGAAAACAATCTAAATACGGGATAGGCCTGATTGTACAGGGTGTCTCTTAGAAAATGCTATGAAAAATACAATGTTGAGAAATTAATGGAAATAAGCAAGATCTGAGACATTTCCTCTTTTTATAACTTCGCCGCTAGAGATTCTTCCGGGTGTTTTCAGATGTATTGGTAACATTATGATCCGGTAAAAACTTGGAATGTGCTGCAGGCGACTGTGGCTCAGTAGGAAGAGTAGTCGTCTTGCACTCAGAAGGTTCGATTCCAGCTTCCTCCTGCCATATGTCAATGTGCCCCTGGGCAAGGCACTTAACCTCAAGTTGCCTACCAATCTGCGTATCGGTGTATGAATGTGTGAGCGTTAGTGAGTGCGATTGGGTGAAGCGCTTTGAGTGGTCTGTATGACTGGAAAAGCGCTATATACGTTCAGTCCATTTACCATTTGCAGTCTGAAAATCAGTAATTAAACAGAAAAATTAAGTTAACAAGACAGAACCAAAACATTTTATTTCTAAAGTTAGAAAATTGCCTTCCTTGCAGCTACAATATTGCACCATTATTTTTCATTTTAATAATGGCTCAACTCATTTTTAGGTTATGTTTTGTCTGATAAATTACTTGGTTAGTTATTTAAGGCACCTTTATGGATAATATCTCAGTTTAAGTTGGTATAGAGCCTTTTACAGTTTACAGTGATGGAAACAAAGCTCCCTCTTGAATTCTGCTGCAGGCTGATGCGTTTGCACAAAGTCTAATGATCCCGCAGTCTTTAATGTCAAAACTATGTTACGTACTTGGATGTAAGACAGAGCTGCCCCGTCTCTGACTTCCATCTTCTCCCTACCCTATCGATCCACTTCTCCAATTTTACATCACAGACTCACAGTCATGTTTTCTCCCCTAACATCCATCCTTACATTCATTTTCGCATCTTTCTTTTTCTTTCATCCTCTGCTCTTGATCTTCCACTCTCTCTTCAGCTTCCATCTGCTTCCCCTCAGTGTTTCTGCCAAGACCTTTCTCACTATTCCTCAGATATCTATCCCCCCTTTTGGTCCAAACTTATTATAAAGGCCTGTTCTTGCATTCTTTAATACAGTATTTTTGCTTTTCCATATTTTTTTGCTTTCAATGACTGCACTTTTCTTTTTTTAAATGCCACCTTTTCTCTGTGCTACTTCTGGTCCATTTCTGTTGCTATATTTCCCTCCATCTCGCCACTTTTGCCTTTTCCTGTCTCTATCTCTTCCTGAGTCTCTCACTCCTAGTTTTCTTCCTTTCCTTTTTCCCCCTTTCTCTCTTTAGCTTTTTTCCTTCTGCTGGAGGTATAAATAGGACACATAATAAAGTACTAATTAATCTCTGGTGACAAAATCAAAGAAAACACATCTGCAAAGCTGAGAGGAGTGTTGAAGGAAAAGAAAAGGGCAGAAAAAGAAAAGCATTAAAAAGAAGAAAAATAAAATGCAGATAAGAGCTAAATTAGAGAAGAATTAGATCAGATAAGAACAGACAGATTAGGGCAAAAGGTTTCCAAGGCTTATGATTTTCTTTTTTGAGTTTTGAAAAAAATGGAAAATAATGTAAAATTCAGCTCATCAACAATTTCCATAAATGCAATGTTTTTTATTGATTTATTTGGGATTGATATGAATTTTAAACCTATGCTTTTAGACAAATATATGTACATCTGAATCTGGCTGGGAATGAATGCAACATTCCGTTTTATTTAACCATTAACAAATCACAATTGCACGTCTAAAAAAGATCTGAAAAAAATCATTTATATGTTTGTTACGTGTATTATGTAACAAGAACTGAGGCAGCTCATTATCGCAACGAAAACATTTTATTTAGCTGTTAATGCCTGTTGTACACTTAAAAACATTTAGGTAGATTTATTTCATCCAGAAAATAAATAGCTGCACTCTGTTATTTAAGCACTGCAAGTTCATGTTTTTATTTACATGTACAGATACATCTTCATCTTTGTGCCAACTATCCTTTTTATCACTTTCCATCATGTATGTATATCCAGCTGAATCAAAGGTGCACATGTTGCCGTTATACTAAACAAGCCTCCCTTTTCTGCTGACACTGTAGTGAAATAAAATTAACATTTATTAGTAAGAGCTGCATTCATCTCCCAGTGCTTTCAAAGTGGTCGTGACTTAAACATAGTCTTAAAAGGCCACATTTATTCCAAGTTTCAGACTTTTTCCTGACAGAATTGACAGAAATATACAGTACATGGATGAGAGAAGCCTGGTTTTAAATCAAGGCCAATTAAGATTAAATACAAATGAAAGCAGAAAATAAGAGATGACTAAACTGAGGTAAATAAAATTTGTGTTAATCTGAATATAAATGCAAGATGATGATGCAAGTAATTTGCTACCATTTTAGGATTGCTACTGCCAATAGAAAAAACATTAAAGAAACATGATTTGTGGGTGAGGCTAGAACAGTAGGACTCAGGTAAAATTATGGAAAAACTTGCCAGAAGCAGGTGAGAAAAAGAAAATAATCATCATGATAGATTAAAATTTTAAAAAGTAGTGTATGATCAGTAGGTACGTTATTGACCTCAGTTTCCGGAGGTAAGCGAAGTGCTCAGTTATTAATTACCTCATTCCTCCAGAATTTAAACAGCCTGCCAGATAGTAACTAGTAACCACATACTGAACCACATGGACCTTCATCAACCACATCTCTTTAGCATTTTGCAATTAACGTCTTGGTCAGTAAAGTTATTTACTGATGAAAAATGGCTTTATGTCTCAAATGTAATACATACTGGCAAGCAAACATAATACATACCTTCCTAACCGAAGACCAATTAAAAACCAAGGAAAGATCATACCAAGGCCAAGTAAGATGTTTAAGTCCAAGACCCAGTTTTACCAGGTGTGAAATGTAGGATTATCATACTAGAGACATAAAATTATCGTATTTTGAGGGAAATTATCGTACACTCGTCATAACCAAAATAACAAGTCTGTTGATGTGTTGAAAAGCGTCTAACAGGCACTCGCAGCTTTGTGGCGTCAGTATGGAATGGATTTATCAACAGCTGCAGCCCCACAGTGCCGGGCTATGCTTCTTCTTCTTTTCTTTTCCTCAATCATGGGCAGGCGCAGTGGACTATTCAGCCAATCATGGCCCTTGTTCTGAGGCCAACGCATCACGTCACACGTAGGTCACATTTAGAAAAGCACGATTGGCTGGAATTTCCAGCATTTGTTTTTGAATCTGGACACAGATGCCTTCAAGGTTCACAAAAAAATTCCGACAGACTTTGGCGATAGGCTGATGACGACTGATTACAACCACACATTCACGGAACGGTCTAATTATCGTACATTTGGCCTTTTTTAGGAATATTGATCGTACATCGTACAGAGAGCAAAATTATCGTGCAAATACGATAATTATCGTACACCTGGCAACACTGCCAAGACCAAACCAATGAGTTCCTCTTTTCAAGACCATTGCTGTAATCATAATACTGTAGTTATTGCTGCAAATAACAAACAACTCTAAAGGGTACAGACATCTGAAGAAAATTAACTGACTTAGCGTTAGCTGCAGCCGGACTAAGTGGAGCCAATAGGTCGAGGTAGAGATCTTAACTACCATTTTGCTTTTGTTAAAAAAAAACATCCATATTTTTGCAATGGAAAATGTTTCTCTCTCTTGTTTTTGCATCCCTCTCATCTTCTCATCCTTGAAACATACGAGCACAGGTGGAAGTGTTACAAGTTTTGAAACTACAAAACTTTATTTGTTAAATAATATAAATGCAACCAGGAGTTTTACTCTAAGTTACAGTAAAAAAGGGATACTCCAGCTGTGATCTTGACTGGTCTCCAGAAAAAATTAAAATGCTGAGTCCAGCGCAGCCAAGACCGGTACAAGAGTGAGTACAAATGTAGTTGAGACCAAGACAAGACCATGACTATGAAAAAGGGATATCAAGACCACTTTTGAGAACAAGACTGATACTGAGTACCACAGCACTATTGGAAGGTATAACACTGATGTTTAGCTGAGCAATGTTGCACCAGTGTGGTTCATTTTAAAAGACTCTGTCAAGACTGCTTAACCTGGCAACAGAACCTAGAAACATGTACCCTAACAGAGTACCCTCTTCAACTTTTAGAGAAATTGCTTCCATTTTAATTAGGGGTATGTGGGAAGCCTTTAATATAACCAGCTTCCTCTGGGAAAACCACAGTAAATAAACATTTCAAAAAAGTTGGAGCTGGAGCTGGTAGAGACCCCTTTTAGATGTGTGATCATTTCATTTTGTTTCAACTTTATGAGAGTGCTGCACAGTTAAGTCCCATTGGTATTGTTTCCATTTGTTGGTGGAAATATCAGGTAGGAAAAAAAATCTAAGTGCTACAGCTGGGTATATAAAGACTTTTTCATACATTTAAAACTTTAACTTAATAAACTTTTTTCCAAATAAGGTTTAGTTTGCACACTTTTTCACAAAATAAAATAAAAATATTCACCACTTTGGATCTATTATGTGGTGTTGATAGAGGAAAGAAACCAAGTTGTCCAACACACAATAAAGTAAAGTTAATTAAGTCACCAAGTGTTTCCACAAGGAACTGCTGAAAAGGAAATCCAGCAAAAAAAAAACAAAAAAAAAAGTAAATATATACTTATATATATATATATATATATATATATATATATATATATATATATGACACTTTGACACTGTGGTGCTAAATACAAGATTCACAAAACAGAATTTTAGCACCATGGTTAGTAACTTCTATCCAGACAGGCATGAAAACCAAACGCCCACCCTTTTTCTACACCTGTTTGATTCTTGCAGGGTTATGCAGGGGGTAAAGCATTTGCATCAATTTTATGTTTTATGTTGGCAAAATACCAACAACATATTTGGTTAAAAAAAAAATACCCACTTATGGTGCAACAAATCATCTTTACCGAGAAGCAAAGTGGAATGTTTCAAGGAAAGTTACTGACTCTTCCATTCTATGACTCTTCCATTATTACTTAGCCTGAAATATGGTAAAGATTTGTAAATTCTTATTGAAAACCCTCTAAATCGTTTTATAAATAAAGACAATCATAATGATTTTTGTATGATTTTAATAAAAATGTTCTAATAGTGAGTTGAAAAACTCACTATAAGGACACTTATAGATGTCACTTAACAGTCTGTAAGAATTATAACGTGTGCAAACAGAGAGCAGCCTGCTTGCTGCAGGAGGCTCCATGTGGACAGGAAAAAAAATCATTTTTCAAAGTCACTATTTGTCAATTATTCCTGGGAGTTCAGGGTAGAACAGATTTAATTTGATTCCTCAAGAAAACCTGCAGGTTGTGGAAAATTATTAATCAGAAGTGGGTCCTACTGTTAAAAAAAAATCACAGGCACAGTCTCAGGGCTTTGCAGCATAACAAAGAAAAAACCGGTTTTTAACTACAGGCCCTTGCTTTTTATTTTCGCCAAACTGTGGAACAGTTCTCTGTGGGAGTATATGGTGACAGGAACTGGAAATGTTCTCATTCTTGTGTTGCCAAGAAACTTTATTCACCAATGATTTCCAGCATTGCTCTTCTGATGCATGTTTAGCATATGAAATTTGACAAAGCTTTGAAATTAGGATTATTTATGTTTGCAGTTTTTTTCAGTTTACAAATTAAAGGCAACGACTCAGATCAAACTGTAAGTTTATACTTGCTAACAAACAGAACCAAGTATTGTAGCGGACTTGGAAAATAGATTATGCAGCATTTGTGTAACCCCTAAATTTGCCCAGCTAAGCATAAATCTCATAAATAATAGTTGGATTTGGGTGTGATTAGTCTTTGTGTTCCAAACTGTGCAAACAACTTTCAGGATCCTACCTCTGCTGATATTTTGTAGAGCTCAGAAAATTAAATTGAACTGGTTTTAAAAAATGTCACTGACCACCTGCAGCATAATGTTCTACGTAAGTCATATGCCTCATAGCACTCCATAACATCACATTAAAGCTAATGACTCCATAACTCCGCTGTGTAGTTTTATAATCACTGTAGCCACGTAATAAACGTCCAAATCAAGTTAATGCGGAATCCACTGTCTTTATCCACTGTCTTTACCCACTAAAATCAATTTCAGTCTGCAGCTGTCAGAAGTAACACAATGCTCTGGTTTCCAGTGAGAGCCATCAACCCTTTGATGCGATGGAAATGTGACAGAGAAATCTCTGCAGCATTATTAACAGCAGGAAGATGTGACAGTGATTCATCCTCCGCACTGCGCTGCAACAGGGGCAACTTTAACTCACATTTCCGCAGGGGTAGTTAGACTGTCGTTATTATAGCCTACAGCCCAGGGTGGGCGGCAGTGCTCCCCGACAGGCCGATAGGCGGCGTTTTGTCCCCATTTGCCGCCCTCTCCAGCGCGTCTTCAGGCTTCACATCAAAGCAACGCATCTCCGAACTCATAAATAAATCAGCTGGAGTGGGAAAGAGGGAGCTGTGCTCCTCTCTAACAAAAACACAGAGCGGGGCGACTGGCGGAGGGTCGCATACAAGTTTTACTCAGCTTTAACAAAGGGATTTCATCAAGCGATCAGAAGGAACCAATCAGGATTATTTTCAGTAAATATCTGGTGCGACAGAAATCCTTAATGAATCCACAACAGGTGTAAGTCGGTGCCATCAGTTCGTCTGGAACACTCCGTCGTATGAAAGAAGAGTTGTGGAATTTCTCAGTTAATTAATCTAGTGGGAAATCGGTTCCCTGTGTTATGCTTTTGCACGCAAAAATTTAGGAGTAATTATTCTCGAACGCAAATGCAGTATTTGATCCAGTAAATAAACATAAAAACATTTCTAAAGCGCATCAAGCCACAAAGTTATCCACGAAACCTTAAGAAGCATTTAAATAAAAGTAGAATGTGACCAAATAATTCACCAAGACTCACCACTAATAAGTAGGCTACCGAGTGCGCTGCTACAGTGTACTGAAGCTGTTTTTCGGGTGTAAGGATCTACCTAACCCGAAATCCCAAACAACAACCTATTAGTGAAAGACAAACAAAAAGAAAAGAGTCCGAACAACTCAAATGAAGCAACCGACTGCGAAGTGCTGAGGGAACTTCAGGTTACAGTAAAAAGGGTAAAAACAAAACGTCTAATAAGGAGAAAATGCATTCTTTATGTGTTTTCCTCACCTTTTTGCAGAAGCCTCCTCTTTAAAATAGCCTGAAGAAAAAGCATTTTATCCCACACCAAGTCCGGTCTTGATAAGTAAATCTCTCCTCGTGGAAGAGCAGATGAGGAAGAGGGAGAACGAACTTGTCTCCTCTCTCCCCCTTTTCCACCCCCTCCCGCTCCTCTTTCTCCCCTTTCCCTCTCTCAAAGGGAAAGCCCTTCCTGTTGACACTAGCTGAACTGTGGAGTGTGTCCCCCCTGTCCTTAGATGAAAACAGGAGTAAACGCCGTGACTGTAATTGACTTTAATCAGCCTTTCACTTAGTCAGCTACTTTCAGTCTGGCTCTGTTCTGTCAGGGCTGATCCGTGTTTTAATGGTTTCCTTCTCATTTTCCTTTTGTGCTAATTTAATTACAACATTCTTACTATCTTTCCTTCCGTTTTCTCTTTCTCTCTCACTTTCTGTCGTTCTCCTATAGTTTCACTGCTGATTATGCAAAAAAAAAAAAAAAGAAAATTCTAGCTTGAAGCCTTGGGGACTTTTAATGCCCTAGTTTCTCCCTCTTTTCAGTATTTGTGTCTGTTAGGCTTGTATTATGTAGCAGGTCTGAAGTAAAAAACTGTTCTCCACCAGATCTGTGTTTATATTGATGAATATAGACCACTGCCACCTTTTAAGACTGAACCTCAGCACCATGGACAGTGACCATCACAGTCTGAATCCACTCGTTATTTGCTTCACCTGCTTAAATCTGTAGGCTCAAAATGGACTTAAACCTAATTATCCCACTGTGAAAAGATCACTAGGGAATAGGCAGGACTGCCAGTTTTCTGCAGTATTAATTTATAGGGGATAAACTGGATTCCAAAACTTGACAACCAGCAGAGCTTAATACGATGCTGCTGCACAGTCAGTGAGTCCTTCCAGGCTCTGGTGGGAACTTGAAAATATAACAACTCCTCTTCCAAGCAGTGCTGGTCAAGTAACAAACAAATCACAAATTTACATTCAATTTGAATCAAAAAAACACATCAGAAAGTTAATTCAGCATACATAAAATAAATAGATGATTGAAATGTAATTCCAACACAACTAATTTAAATCACATTTCTCAACCAGGTCAAAAGTGAAACAGCAATGTCCTTCTTTAGTGTGGAACATGAATGAAGAAAGTTAATACTCAGAGCTGAGTGCAACCTAGGAATACATATCAAGCATTTAATTATGTGGGTGCTTTAACTAAAAAATATTTGTGTAAAAAAACAATCAGATTTTTTTTTTTTTTTTGAATGAAAAAGGTATATTTCACAGACATACACTCAGTGGCCACTTTATTAGGTACACCTTGCTAGTACCGGGTTGGACCCCCTTTTGCCTTCAGAACTGCCTTAATCCTTTGTGGCATAGATTGAAAAAGGTAATGGAAACATTACTCAGAGAGTTTGGTCCATATTGACATGATAGCATCACACAGATGCTGCAGATTTGTCGGCTGCACATCCATGATGTGAATCTCCCGTTCCACCACATCCCGAAGGTGCTCTATTGGATTGAGATCTGATGACTGTGGAGGCCATTTGAGTACAGTGAAAATCATTGTCATGTTCAAGAAACCAGTCAGAGATGATTCCTGCTTTATGACATGGCGTGTTATCCTGCTGGAAGCAACCATCAGAAGATGGGTACACTGTGGTCATAAAGGGATGGACATGGTCAGCAACAATACTCAGGTAGGCTGTGGTTTTGACATGATGCTCAGTTGGTACTAAGGAGCCCAAAGTGAGCCAGGAAAACATCCCCCACAGCATTACACCACCACCACCAGCCTGAACTGTTGATACAAGGCAGGATGGATCCATGCTTTCATGTTGTTGACGCCAAATTCTGACCCTACCATCCGAACGTCGCAGCAGAAATCGAGACTCATCTGACCAGGCAACATTTTCCCAATTTTCTATTGTCCAATTTTGGTGAGCCTGTGCACATTGTAGCCTGAGTTTCCTGTTCTTAGCTGACAGGAGTGGCACCCGGTATGGTCTTCTGCTGCTGTAGCCCATCCGCCTCGAGGTTCGACGTGTTGTTCATTCAGAGATGCTCTTCTGCATGCCTTGGTTGTAACGAGTGGTTATTTGAGTTACTGTTGCCTTTCTATCAGCTTGCACCGGTGTGGCCATTCTCCTCTGACCTCTGGTATCAACAAGGCATTTGTGCCCACAGAACTGCCGCTCACTGGATATTTTCTCTTTTTCAGACCATTCTCTGTAAACCCTAGAGATGGTAGTGCGTGAAAATCCCAGTAGATCAGCAGTTTCTGAAATACTCAGACCAGCCCGTCTGGCACCAACAACCATGCCATGTTCAAAGTCACTTAAATCACCTTTCGTCCCCATTCTGATGCTCGGTTTGAACTGCAGCAGATCATCTTGATCATGTCTACATGCCTAAATGCATTGAGTTGCTGCCATGTGATTGGCTGATAAGAAATATTCATTAACGACCAGTTGGACAGGTGTATCTGTCTGTAGTGAAAGTGTAATTTTACACAATTTACTGAAAACAATCTTTTCGATGTTAATAAACTAGCATTCAAATACAAATATATTCGTATATGTAGAAGAAAATGCATTGTATCAATATATTTCTGTTTGTAAAATAAAAAAATAAGAACTTTGTATACTATAATAATAATGCAATAATAAAGCTAACATAAGGCCTGTGTCTGACCATGTGTTTCACTGACACAGGGCTTAAAAATATTTCTAGTGGTAAAGCTATGAAGAGTAGATTAGTCTCAATAAGCAGTGTTAGTAATTTCTTTAAAAGGAAGGCAAAGGCTTGTGTATTAGAATAATTGAAGAGAAAGTTGGTGTTGTTGAGGATGTTGCTTAGTCACTATTATATCATCGTTATCTTGGCAATGAGTTTTAATGTGATTGTGTTCAGTGAATATACATCCATCGATCTATTGTCTATACTCGCTTGTCCATATTGTTAGTCCTAATCAGGAGCATGTTGACTCTTTTTAAAGTGGATCAGATGACAAAGCTCACTGGCATTGTTTCACAAATACAGCTAATTTATGAATCATCAATTACAGCTCACTGAAATCATCACATGTTATCACAGAAACACCAAATGTCACAAACCATGATGAAGGAGCTTTTCATTTCCTATACAGTGGCTCTCAAAGTCTTTTAAACACCCCTGTTTAAACTTCTGATATCTGAGTCTTAAACAAATTATATTCAGAATTGTTCCACCTTTAATGTTTAAGGCAAGAGAAAAAAAAAAAAAACTGTAAGGGGGAACAATCTCAAAAGAAAGAAAATCAAATAAAAAGGTGATATTAGTTGGTGTGTATAAGTCTGTACAGCCGGTTATTGAGTTTTAAAATTTTTTCCTCTAGCATATTTGATTGTTTTTGAGATTAATTGTACAACATACAGGTCCTTCTCAAAATATTAGCATATTGTGATAAAGTTCATTATTTTCCATAATGTCATGATGAAAATTTAACATTCATATATTTTAGATTCCTTGCACACTAACTGAAATATTTCAGGTCTTTTATTGTCTTAATACGGATGATTTTGGCATACAGCTCATGAAAACCCAAAATTCCTATCTCACAAAATTAGCATATCATTAAAAGGGTCTCTAAACGAGCTATGAACCTAATCATCTGAATCAACGAGTTAACTCTAAACACCTGCAAAAGATTCGTGAGGCCTTTAAAACTCCCAGCCTGGTTCATCACTCAAAACCCCAATCATGGGTAAGACTGCCGACCTGACTGCTGTCCAGAAGGCCACTATTGACACCCTCAAGCAAGAGGGTAAGACACAGAAAGGAATTTCTGAACAAATAGGCTGTTCCCAGAGTGCTGTATCAAGGCACCTCAGTGGGAAGTCTGTGGGAAGGAAAAAGTGTGGCAGAAAATGCTGCACAATGAGAAGAGGTGACCGGACCCTGAGGAAGATTGTGGAGAAGGGCCGATTCCAGACCTTGGGGGACCTGCGGAAGCAGTGGACTGAGTCTGGAGTAGAAACATCCAGAGCCACCGTGCACAGGCGTGTGCAGGAAATGGGCTACAGGTGTCACATTCCCCAGGTCAAGCCACTTTTGAACCAGAAACAGCGGCAGAAGCGCCTGACCTGGGCTACAGAGAAGCAGCACTGGACTGTTGCTCAGTGGTCCAAAGTACTTTTTTCGGATGAAAGCAAATTCTGCATGTCATTCGGAAATCAAGGTGCCAGAGTCTGGAGGAAGACTGGGGAGAAGGAAATGCCAAAATGCCAGAAGTCCAGTGTCAAGTACCCACAGTCAGTGATGGTCTGGGGTGCCGTGTCAGCTGCTGGTGTTGGTCCACTGTGTTTTATCAAGGGCAGGGTCAATGCAGCTAGCTATCAGGAGCTTTTGGAGCACTTCATGCTTCCATCTGCTGAAAAGCTTTATGGAGATGAAGATTTCATTTTTCAGCACGACCTGGCACCTGCTCACAGTGTCTAATCCACTGGTAAATGGTTTACTGACCATGGTATCACTGTGCTCAATTGGCCTGCCAACTCTCCTGACCTGAACCCCATAGAGAATCTGTGGGATATTGTGAAGAGAACGTTGAGAGACTCAAGACCCAACACTCTGGATGAGCTAAAGGCCGCTATCAAAGCATCCTGGGCCTCCATAAGACCTCAGCAGTGCCACAGGCTGATTGCCTCCATGCCACGCCGCATTGAAGCAGTCATTTTTGCCGAAGGATTCCCGACCAAGTATTGAGTGCATAACTGTACATGATTATTTGAAGGTTGACGTTTTTTGAATTAAAAACACTTTTCTTTTTTTGGTCGGATGAAATATGCTAATTTTGTGAGATAGGAATTTTGGGTTTTCATGAGCTGTATGCCAAAATCATCCGTATTAAGACAATAAAAGACCTGCAATATTTCAGTTAGTGTGCAATGAATCTAAAATATATGAATATTAAATTTTCATCATTACATTATAGAAAATAATGAACTTTATCACAATATGCTAATTTTTTGAGAAGGACCTGTATATATATATATATATATATATATATATATATATATATATATATTTGTTTTGTGTTTCAAAGTTTAAGTAAAAAGAATCTTTTAAGTAAAATGAATCTTCTCAGGGGTGTTATTACTTTTAAGAGGAACTTTGCTAAGCTGCATTGTCTTTCAAACATAATCAGATCCTTGCACTTCTTTATATTGTTTCATGTTACAACAACAACTTTAAATGTCGTTTTTAAAATTTTATATGATAGACAGTGCTCCTTTTTGGCCTACGTGGCCAATAGTTTGTGTAGTAGAAAACTAGCATTGTCCAGACAGAAACATGGTGGATGCAGCATAATAATGAGAGGATACTTTTTTCCAGCAGGGGTACAGAGGCTGTTCAGGGTTAACGAGGAGATGGATGAAGTTACGTACATGGTTATTCTGGGAAAAAAACTGTGATAGGCACAATATTTTGCTTTATTAACTGTAGAAATCTAACTATAACTGAGATATTCTTTTATATGTTAGATGTTTTTCACTCAAAATGCATAACAACATAAATATAGATTTCTCTTGACAGTAAGCTAAGAGGCAGATGCTTATTAATGTACAGAAAATCTTAGAGAAAATGACAAGAATAAGTAACACAGTTCCTCTTCTCATTCGTTGAAGGCTCTGAGGACCACATGCTCTCTCATCTAAGATTCATCAATAACTGAAATTTTAGAGGAAGGAGCAATGATTCTTCTGAGGTTAATGAATAACATGTAGTGTCAATAAGAAGACTAACATGTATAAATAATTATCCCATCAATCTATTCTTTTAATTGGAAGTCTTTCTTTTTTGTTCAAAAATTTATTTTCTATTTAGGATATAGCTGGAAATTCTCTCAGGCATTAACATAACTTTTATAATTAAGCCAGATCTTGTCTGTTGCAATGAAACCAACTTTTCTCTGCGTTAAAACAAATTGCAGAAAGCAGAGTAAAAAGTATTTTTTGGTTTGATAAAACTATATTTTGAGCTAAGGTTTCATTACCTTGGTCTGTGAATTAAAACTTTGCTTTCTCAATGATGTGACGTTACAGATGGGAACTCTTTAAAGTGGACCGTGCCAAATGTGCATGTCTGTTTCATTTTACTTTTTAAGCTGATTTTTAAATGTAGGGTGTTCATTCCAGTTCTCGTTCTATCACTTTGATTTCAGACAGTGCTAAATAGACATTTGTTAAAGCAAACTAACTGCAAAGTGATTTTAACTTTAAATTCTAATGTGCATTGTACATTTAAGAAGTTTAAGTGTAAATCAAATATCATTTTTATTTTGTAATGTTAAGTTAGCAGATTCTTTTAAATGGTGTATTATCTCAGTGCATTTGACAATGCATGTTTGTCAGATTAAAAGTACCTTTTGAAAATAAAAACCTTTAAGCAAGTATTAAACATACTTTTCATACTTTTAAGCCCACATGATGTAATATGTCTGATGTAATATTCTAATCTTCTGAGAAAGTAAATGTTTTTATTAGAAGTAAGAGGAAAATCTTCAAAACTTACACAAATAAAGGCTTGAAAACAGCAGTCGATGTTTAAATAATCTAAATAATGTTTTTTACTTAGTAAACTGAGTTACTGAAATAAAGGAACTTTTCAAGAACCCCTAATGACGACTACAAAATTGAGGCACGTGACGTCGCCCGGTACGGCGGAGCCGGGGTCCCACCCTGGAGCCAGGCCTGGGGTCGGGACTCGTCGGAGAGCACCTGGTGGCTGGGTTGCTCCTCGCGGGACCCGACCAGGCCAAGCCCGAACAAGAGACGCGAGAGCATCCCCCAGTGGGCCCACCACCTGCAGGGAGAACCGTGAGGGACCGGTGCAAAGAGGATTGGGCGGCGGACGAAGGTGGAGACCCCGGCGGCCCGATCCCCAGATGCTTAGGCTGGCTCTAGGGACGTGGAATGTCACCTCGCTGGGGAGAAAGGAGCGTGAGCCTGTGCGGGAGGTCGAGAGATATCGACTAGAAATAGTCGGGCTCGCCTCCACACACAGCGTGGGCTTTGGAACCCATCTCCTCGAGAGGGGCTGGACTGTCTTCTACTCTGGAGTGGCCCACGGAGAGAGGCGGCGGGCTGGGGTGGGTTTGCTTGTTGCCCCCCAGCTCAGCCGTCTCGTGTTGGGGTTTACCCCAGTGGATGAGAGGGTCGCATCCCTGCGCCTTCGGGTTGGGGAGAGGTCTCTGACTGTCGTCTCGGCCTACGGGCCGAGTGGTAGTGCGGAGTACCCAGCCTTCTTGGCATCCCTGTCGGGGGTGCTGGATAGTGCCCCTCCTGGAGACTCCGTTATTCTGCTGGGGGACTTCAACGCCCACGTGGGAAACGACAGTGACACCTGGAGAGGCGTGATTGGGAGGAATGGCCTCCCCGATCTGAATCCGAGCGGTGTTTTGTTATTGGACTTCTGTGCTAATCACAGATTGTCCATAATGAACACCATGTTCAAACATAAGGGTGTCCATCAGTGCACTTGGCACCAGGACACCCTAGGCAGGAGGTCAATGATCGACTTTGTTGTCGTATCATCAGACCTTCGGCCGCATGTTTTGGACACTCGGGTGAAGAGAGGGGCTGAGCTGTCCACTGATCACCACCTGGTGGTGAGTTGGATTCGCTGGGGGAGGAGAAAGCCGGACAGACTTGGCAGGCCCAAGTGCATAGTGAGAGGTCTGCTGGGAACGTCTGGCGGACCCCTTGGCCAGGGATGTATTCAACTCTCACCACCGGGAGAGCTTTGACCAGATTCCGAGGGATGTTGGAGACATAGAGTCCGAGTTGACCATGTTCTCCACATCTTATGTCGATGCTGCTGCCCGTAGCTGCGGCCGTAAGGTCTGTGGTGGCTGTCGCGACGGCAATCTCCGAACCCGGGGGAGGACACCGGCAGTAAGGGATGCTGTCAAGCTGAAGAAGGAGTCCTATCGGCTGTGGTTGGCTTGTGGGACTCCTGAGGCGGCTGACGGGTACCGTGGGGCCAAGCGTGCTGCGGCCCAGGCGGTGGCAGAGGCAAAAACTCGGACCTGGGAGGAGTTCGGTGAGGCCATGGAGAAGGACTACCGGTTGGCTCCGAAGCGATTCTGGCAAACCGTCCGGCGCCTCAGGAGGGGGAAGCAGTGCTTCGCCAACACTGTTTACAGTGGGGGTGGGGAGCTGCTGACCTCGACTGGGGACATTATTGGGCGGTGGAAGGAGTACTTCGAGGATCTCCTCAATCCTGCCATCATGCATTCCCTGGTGGAAACAGAGGTTGGGGACTCGGTGTTGGACTCTTTCATCACCCAGGCTGAAGTCACCGAGGTGGTTAAAAAGCTCAGCGGTGGCAAGGCTTCGGGGTTGGATGAGATCCGCCCTGAGTACCTCAAGTCTTTGGATGTTGTAGGGCTGTCATGGTTGACACGCCTCTTCAACATTGCGTGGTGGACGGCGACAGTGCCTTTGGATTGGCAGACTGGGGTGGTGGTCCCCCTATATAAGAAGGGTGACCGGAGGGTGTGTTCCAACTACAAGGGGATCACACTCCTCAGCCTCCCTGGTAAGGCCTACGCCAGGGTATTGGAGAGGAGAGTCCAGCCGATAGTCGAACCCCGGCTTCAGGAGGAGTAGTGTGGTTTTCGTCCTGGCCGTGGGACACTGGACCAGCTCTATACCCTCTACAGGGTACTCAAGGGTTCGTGGGAGTTTGCCCAACCCAGTCCACATGTGTTTTGTGGACCTGGAGAAAGCATTTGACCGTGTCCCTCGTGATGCCCTGTGGGGGGTGCTCCAGGAGTATGGAATCGGTGGCACTTTACTAGGGGCCATCCGATCCCTGTACAAGCGGAGCAGGAGTTTGGTTTGCATTGCCGGCACTAAGTTGGACCTGTTCCCGGTGCATGTTGGACTCCGGCAGGGAGGGCCGCCCTTTGTCACCGGTCCTGTTCATAACTTTTATGGACAGGATTTCTAGGCGCCGCCAAGGGCCGGAGGGGGTAAGGTTTGTGGACCAGAGAATTTCATCTCTTCTTTTTGCAGATGACGTGGTCCTGCTGGCCACCTTCAGCCAAGACCTACAGCATGCACTGGGGCTGTTCGCAGCCGAGTGTGAAGCGGCTGGGATGAAGATCAGTTCCTCCAAGTCTGAGGCCATGGTTCTCTACCGGAAAAGGGTGGCTTATCCTCTTCAGGTTGGAGGGGAGTTCCTGCCTCAAGTGGAGGAGTTTAAGTATCTCGGGGTCTTGTTCGCGAGTGAGGGAAGAATGTAGCGGGAGATCGACAGACGGATCGGTGCGGCTGCCACAGTAATTGGGGCGCTGTGCCGGTCCGTTGTGGTGAAGAGAGAGCTGAGCTGAAAAGTGAAGCTCTCGATTTACCGGTCGGTCTACGTTCCTACCCTCACCTATGGTCATGAACTTTGGGTCATGACCGAAAGAACAAGCGGCTGAAATGAGCTTCCTCCGTAGGGTGGCCGGGCACTCCCTTAGAGATAGGGTGAGGAGCTCGGCCATCCGGGAGGGGCTCGGAGTAGAGCCGCTGCTCCTCCACATCGAGAGGAGCCAGTTGAGGTGGCTCGGGCATCTGTACCGGAAGCCTCCTGTACGCCTTCCTCAGGAGGTGTTCCAGGCACGTCCCACCGGGAGGAGGCCCAGGGGATGACCCAGGACACGCTAGAGGGACTATGTCTCTCGGCTGGCCTGGGAATGCCTTGGGCTCCCCCTGGAGGAGCTGGAAGAGGTGTCTGGGGAGAGGGATGTCTGGGCGTCTCTGCTGAGTCTGCTGCCCCCGCGACCCGGTCCTGGATAAAGCAGAAGATGACGAGTACGAGTACGAGGAACTTTTCAATAATATTCTAATTTATTGAGCTGCATCTGTACAAGGCAAGGGCAACAAAGCAAAAAGCTGAAGCAGATAATTGTTTTCTTCTTGACCTCTTCTCCTTTGTCCTTATTTTTGTCTGTTCTTTATTCATTAGGTGTCATCCTTTAAAATGCATGACCCTGTTGATGCACATGCTTCTTGGACACATTAGGTAATGCAAACCCGTAAAAGTTCTACCACAGTTAATAAGGATCCCACAGATGCATAAGTACATGCAGAAATTTGCACATGCAGTAATGAAAGATGTGCATGCTGTTTTGCTTAATGAGGATCAGAATTATGCATATACGCACAAAAACACACAAACATACACACACATGCACACATTAACAAACACAAATGCACGCGCACACACTCACACACACACACACACACACACACACACATCTTCTAAATACTTGTAGTTTAATGTATCCGATGAGACACTCCAGCCTCATTATTTGAACCTTTTTAGAAAAAATCCATAATTAGATTAGAATGCATTTTTAATGTTCAAAAAAATTGCAGCCAATCAGTAAAAATTAAGGTTGGTTATTGAAAATCAAATTAGCATTTTGTGGTTTCAGTTTTCTGCATTGCTGAATAGTTTTTACTTTGTAACTATAACAGCTACAGTTGTTATTTCTACACTTACTTACACCAGAGGGCGTCTAATAAGCGCTGGTGAAGTTTTGGTAAAAACTCTGAACACTTCAAAAGTCTTTTTCAGTTTGTGTCTGCAATAAAAATAAGTCATTAAATTGTCATATCTCAAAGAAAATAAAATTGCTTCTTGTTGTATCCCTCTATACTTGCGTGCACTAATTCATTTAAGATATGTCTTAGTGTGGGAATCAGACAGGAGGGATTTGTGTTTGATCACAGGTAGCAGAACTGTGGACAGGAAGAAATGTTCAAAAACGTGAGATATACAGAGGCAAAAACCAGAAGATTGTAAAAGAAACTGTTTCCTAAGACCTTCTTGCTACAAGCAACAGTGCTACTAACTGTGCAATGGTGCAGTGCATAAGCAATCCTAACAAACTGTAGTAATATTAAGTATATAACAAAATAAACCTGTTTTACTGATCTCTTTCTGTATGAGCTTGTTAATTAACTTGTGCAAAAGGGTAATATTGCTTGAAAAGTGTTTGTTATTAAAAAATATTCCAATGCTGAACGGAAATTAGAACTCCTGGACTATCAAATTAATCTTTTGTTGCATCTTAATGGGAAGTAAATAAGTTTTGTCGCAGAAGAATCTGTACTGCTTAAGTATGTTTGAATTTATAAAGTCACAGCGAGGCCTCAGTGATCCATTTCTTCACAACGCAAGTTTACTGTTGACTCAGCTATATTCGTGAACCACTTTGTTCAGAGCATTTTCAAACATATGTTTTGTGACGCTCAAATGTCTCTAAGAAAATATATATTTAGAAACACTGCTCTGATGTTTCTCCCCACTGTGTTCAGCTGAATCTTTTCAAAGCTTCTGCAGCATAATAACCATATTAGCATAACAACCCTAAAGTAAAATCACTTTAATTCTAAAATTATTGTTTTTAAGCTGCTATCACACTGTTTTTCTTGCTGTGCCTGTTAGTGTGTCTAAAAATAGTTTTTTTTAGTGCCTCTGGGCACAAAGAAATTAAGCACATCATGTGAAACATTAAGTCCTGACACCTCTATTAAGTAAACATGTAAATTTTGATCTGCCTGCTTTATATAGTTGATGTGTATTGGGATAAAGGGTGTAAAATTCACACTGCCTGAGGATTGTGTACTTCACTTTGCTATTCTTTCATTTTTTTGTCCATGCTTCGTACTTACACAGTCTTTGAGTGTGCCAAATTGGTCAAATAATTATTTACTTATATATTTAGAAATGTTCAGACTGCTGGTGGTCGGAGCAACTTGTTACATTTGAGATGAAGGTGAGTGAATCTTCTCTGGCGCAGACAGTGTTTGATGTTAGATCCATAGAAACCCAATCCAAGTGTTATTTCTTCCAGGCATCGTACCTTCCTATACTTTTAAAACACACATTGTGATAATGATGCGGGTATTAGATAGAGGATTTTTCCACTCATTGATTCATGGTTTTAGCACTTGATTTCTTTTCCTCTCGCATGTATGTTTTTTCAAACTTTTTACTTGCTTGTCAATGTTCACATTTCAAATTTTTCATTCTTTTTTTCCTGATTGTAATTATTTTCTGCCATATCTGCCTCTATCCCTTAACCATCCATTTGTCCTACCCCATGCGTTTTCATCGCACATCCATCCCTCACCTTTCTTTATTTTTCTCTAATGAGCAAAGTATCTGTTTCTGCTCCAGATATGTCATAAATCTCCCCTGACACAATCAAACATTCATCACAAACACACACAGCAGGCTCTGCCTCCACTCTGCTCTGAGGTTTCTGGGGATAGTTTGATGGTCTCATCACAAATTTGCTAAAAAAACAGTTTCTATATTTTTAGCCTACTTCTTGAATGACTGGATAATCCTGTTTGTACAATAACACATCATGTTACTATTACTGAAGTTGTGTTTTTATCAAGAGTCTACCTCTTGAAGACTGGAATAGCACCTTCAAATATATTCCGATTGCCTGACTTAGATGATTCACATTACGAAAAAGAGTTACAGAGCAAGGCAGAATGTGTTCCGCTAAAATAAGTTCCAAGAAATATGTCTTAATTTTCCTTTTAAATGGCAAGGCATGTTCGAAGCAAAGACTATAGGGATTTAAATTTAGACGATCTGTTCTCACAGCTACAAACCATTTAACAATAAGATTAGTGCAAAACATACCAGGCACCAGCACCTACTACGACAGTTGTCTTCTTTAATGTGGGCACAAGAGTGAATGTGTTTTGGCTTGAAGCTGTTGTCAGCAAAACCCAGCAAAGACTTTGCAAATGTAGATAAGCCATGAAGACATCAAAAGACACCAATCAAGAGTGAAACACAAAGTTTAACCAGAGGATTGTTACATTTATTTTTGGTCATCCAATAAAACATTGTTACAGGTAACAACGTTCATGTTCTTCTCAAAAAATGTTTAAAGTATTCTTTACTGCTGTTGTATTTAAGAAAGGACTGTCTTTTTCAAGTTTTTTTGACATATCTGTTAGAAACCATTAGGAGGAGCTGCAGCTCTAACAGGTCTTCCCGTTAAGCTTGGATTTTTATGCATTTAGCTAGACTTTGTGCTACAATGTTCAGTTAATGGCCTTCATTGACATTGTTCATTGTAAAAGAATTGTAAGAAAACCCTTGATTGTGAATCGGCCCTGTGCGGTCAGTCAGTTTGATTGGCTGACTGACGGGGGAGATGGTGCTCTCACCACCAACAATGACCTCCAACAAATATCAAGCTGATTCCTTGGGGAATCTTGCAGTGTAACTGCTGCTACAACTTTCATTTAAAACAGTGCAAGTATTCAAGCCCATTAAACTTTTTCTTGATTGATGAAAGATTTCATGTGACTGAGAAACACAAAGTTGTGTGTAACTGGGAGAAAAGAAAATGCATGGTTTTCAGTTTTTTTCACAAATATAAATCTGAAAAGTGTGGTGTGCCAAGGAATGTAACTTTGTTCTCATCTGAATAGACCACCTCCTACTACACATTTGCTGTGTCCCCTACATCGCTTGTGGTAAAGCACAGAGGGGAGTTCTTATGACTTATTTTCAACATCTGCTTTTCTCTTGTTTGTCTTCCATATAAAAGCCAGATTCATGGACTACATCACTAATAGTTGCTCTAATAATGAGCTCTTGATCTTTGCAGCTACCCTCAAATAACCATGGACCTCTCGACTGCTTCACTAATTAGTGCTCTTCATTGCCAAACCTTCTATTAAAGTGGATGGCCATGTCTTGGTAGGTTAGAAGCTGTACCATACTCTTACCATTTTCAGACGATGAATTGGACAGTACTCCATGATATTAGCTTAGGAAATTATCCTTTGGATATTATCGGTAGTTAAACCTGCATACAACCTTTTTTTTTTTTTACAGCTTTCTAACTTTCCTCAACTTTCTTGTATTCCTGGATTCATGATGCTGTTTGTTCACTGAAGTTCTCTAAGAAACCTCTGATGCCTTCACAGAACACTGAAGGTAACACTGAGATTAAATTACACATGTACAGGGTGCAGCGGTGGCACAAGGCTAGAGAAGGCGACCCATAAATGGAGGCTACAGTCCTCGGTGCAGCACGTTTACCTTTGCTGAATGTCTTCCCCTCTCTCTCTCCACCCCATTTTCTGTCAACTTACAAAATAAAGGCCACTAGCACCACAAATTTTAAAAGAAAACAAAATTACACATGAACGGATTTAGTCATATTTAGTCATTAGGTGACTTCTGTGGGGGAATAGTTGCATTGTTTTTGAGGTATTTCATTTAGGACTATTCACCTGGGTAAAGTGGGCTGAGTGTGAAATGAAGGCAACTCTTTTTAGATTTTTATTTGTAAAAAAAAGTTGAAAACCATATTTTTTGTTTACTGATATGTGCAACCATGGTTTGGACTTTTGTATAATATCCAAATAAAATTTGCTGTTGTGATGTGACAAAATGTGAGAAAGTTAAAGGAGTATGAAACCTTTTTGCAAGGCATTTTATTGTCCTCGTATGGCCACCTGTCAGCCATTCCAAAGCTGTATCCTTTTCCTCTTACTCCTCCTTTTTTTACATGTCAGTTTAAAAAGTAAGAGCACCAGCCCTTGCTTTTCATTCATTGCTGGGGAGATATCTCAATCAGATTTTTGTGAGCTGAATCTGATGCAGGAACAAGTCACACAGTCTGGCATCGTACAAAGTACAGTGGGAAATTGATTGTGATCAAGATTTTTTTTTAATACTCAGTTCACAGTGTGTGCCTTTAAGGATCTGATCCCCATCCCCCCATTTTGGCCTATCAGCACCAACACAACATGAATGGAGAATGTTTCAATTACTTCATGATGCATGCAGTGGGTCTACACGTGTAGATTGGAGAAGAGAGGTACAACGCTATATTTTCTTCTTTTATTTTTGCAGCAACAGAGAGAACCATTTATAATAAAAGCTATGGCTGCATGAAAGTTACCTCTCTGGATGTCTACTGAAAATGATCAGAGTGCTGAACATTTACATAAAGCTGTCCTTACAATCAACACCCTCAGCTGGAGGTGGGGAAAACAGGCTGCCAACACTGATCAGTCACAATTCTTGCATGCATCATTTTCCATCTTTATCGACTCTGCATCCTAGGATGCATAATTGCAATTCAGAAGTACCCATAGCCAGAATTTGTATTTCTTCTAATCACTGCTGGATTTCTGCCTATAGGATGAGTTGTAGGCTCAGCTCAGCAGCAGAACTCTAATCTTTGTGAGTGCTAAGAAAAGAATAGAGAGCAGTTCTCAGTCTCAGCAGAAATAAAAAGCTTAAAATAGAAATAAAAGGTTAACATAATTTGCTTTCAGGTTTTCTTGTAAGTTTGTTAATTATATTATGCAAAGCCTCTGCCCGCCTCATCCCTCTAACATTGTATTTACAGTCTGGCTAAAACATGTTAGCTAGTGGGTTATGCTGGTTTACCAGCCAAAGTTAGATTTATAGCCTAAGACTTAGCTGCTACCTTGGATGGCTTAAACTAGATCTTAACTTCAGCATTCTGTTTTTCACCTGAAAGAGTTGTAAAATGTTAGTATAGGCATTTACCAGTTACCAAATGAAAGAAGGTTGAACAGTATTTTATCTGTTGCAATGTCAAGATGAACCTTCCAGACCAAAAATAAATTAAAAATGAACTTCTAAAAACTCAGAAATGTCTGTTTAAACAAGATCACACTCATTATAACTTGCTTTTTATGGTTAGTAGGTGCGATGAAACCGAAAATTGTATGTTGTCTGTATGTATGTATATATATATATATATATATATATATATATATATATATATATGTATATATATATATATATATATATATCTGATGAGGTGCAGTCATTGTGTATATTGTAAATTGTAAATTTGTATATTCTGTAATGCAGAATATTGCATTGTACATTGTATATTGTACATTGTAAATTGTAAATTGTAAATTTGTATATTCTGTAATGCAAAAACAAAACAAAAGAGCAAAGTGTACCGGAGGCAAATTCCTTGTTTGTATGTACGAACTTGGCAATAAAGCTGATTCTGATATATATATATATATATATATATATATATATATATATATATATAATTGTGTATATATATTTATTTATTATTTTTTGGTTTGTGAATTCTGGATCAAAAACATAGATGTTAATTTGGAAGGTTACTTAAAGTTAATTTAAGTGCAATTAGAGGGAGAAGGGGTATGAAAAATAAGTTTTACTTCTTCATACCCCTTTTCAGACAATTTATATTAATCAATAATCAATGTCAGAAATCAGGTTAAATATACTGACAAGTTTACTTATTGGAAAATGTTTATTCTCGTACTCGTACTCGTACTCGTCGTCTTCCGCTTATCCGGGACCGGGTCGCAGGGGCAGCATACTCAGCAGAGACGCCCAGACATCCCTCTCCCCAGACACCTCCAGCTCCTCCAGGGGGAGCCCAAGGCGTTCCCAGGCCAGCCAAGAGACATAGTCCCTCCAGCGTGTCCTGGGCCGTCCCCTGGGCCTCCTCCCGGTGGGACGTGCCTGGAACACCTCCCGAGGAAGGCGTCCAGGAGGCATCCGGTATAGATGCCCGAGCCACCTCAACTTGCTCCTCTCGATGTGGAGGAGCAGCGGCTCTACTCCGAGCTCCTCCCGGATGGCCGAGCTACTCACCCTATCTCTAAGGGAGTGCCCGGCCACCCTACGGAGGAAGCTCATTTCAGCCGCTTGTATCCGGGATCTCGTTCTTTCGGTCATGACCCAAAGTTCATGGCCATAGGTGAGGGTAGGAACGTAGACCGACCGGTAAATTGAGAGCTTTGCTTTTCGACTCAGCTCTCTCTTCACCACAATGGACCGGCACAGCGCCCCCATTACTGTGGCAGCCGCACCGATCCGTCTGTCGATTTCCCGCTCCATTCTTCCCTCACTCGTGAACAAGACCCCGAGATACTTAAACTCCTCCACTTGAGGCAGGAACTCCCCTCCAACCTGAAGAGGACAAGCCACCCTTTTCCGGTCGAGTACCATGGCCTCGGACTTGGAGGAGCTGATCCTCATCCCAGCCGCTTCACACTCGGCTGCGAACCGCCGCAGCGCATGCTATAGGTCTTGGCTAGAGGGGGCCAGCAGGACCACGTCATCTGCAAAAAGAAGAGACGAAATCCACTGGTCCCCAAACCAGACCCCCTACGGCCCTTGGCTGCGTCTAGAAATCCTGTCCATAAAAGTTATGAACAGGACCGGTGACAAAGGCCAGCCCTGCCGGAGTCCAACATGCACTGGGAACAGGTCCGACTTAGTGCCGGCAATGCGGACCAAACTCCTGCTCCGCTCGTACAGGGACCGGATGGCCCCTAATAAAGGGCCCCCGATTCCATACTCCTGGAGCACCCCCCATAGGGCATCACAGGGGACAGAGTCGAATGCCTTCTCCAGGTCCACAAAACACACGTGAACCGGTTGGGCAAACTCCCATGAACCCTCGAGCACCCTGTAGAGGGTATAGAGCTGGTCCAGTGTTCCACGGCCAGGACGACGAAAACTACACTGCTCCTCCTGAAGCCGAGGTTCGACTATCGGTCGGATTGTTCTCTCCAATACCCTGGCGTAGTCCTTACCAAGGAGGCTGAGGGGTGTGATCCCCCTGTAGTTGGAACACACCCTTCTTATGAAGGGGGACCACCACGCCAGTCTGCCAGTCCAGAGGCAATGTCCCTGACTGCCACGCAATGTTGAAGAGGCGTGTCAACCATGACAGCCCTACAACATCCAGAGATTTGAGGTACTCAGGGCGGATCTCATCCACCCCCGAAGCCTTGCCACCGCGGAGCTTTTTAACCACCTCGGTGACTTCAGCCTGGGTGATGAAAGAGTCCAACCCTGAGTCCCCAGCCTCTGTTTCCACCACGGAATGCATGATGGCAGGATTGAGGAGATCCTCGAAGTACTCCTTCCACTGCCCGATAATGTCCTCAGTCGAGGTCAGCAGTCTCTCGCCCCCACTATAAACAGTGTTGGCGAAGCACTGCTTCCCCCTCCTGAGGCGCCGGACGGTTTGCCAGAATCGCTTCGAGGCCAACCGGTAGTCCTTCTCCATGGCCTCACCAAACTCCTCCCAGGCCCGAGTTTTTGCCTCTACCAGAGCCCGGGCCGCAGCACGCTTGGCCTCACGGTACCCGTCAGCCGCCTCAGGAGTCCCACAAGCCAACCACAGCTGATAGGACTCCTTCTTCAGCTTAACAGCATCCCTTACTGCCGGTGTCCACCACCGGGTTCTGGGATTGCCACCGCGACTGACACCGCAGACCTTACGGCCGAAGCTACAGGCAGCAGCATCGACAATAGATGCGGAGAACATGGTCCACTCGGACTCTATGTCTCCAACATCCCCCGGGATCTGGTCGAAGCTCTCCCGGAGGTGGGAGTTGAATACATCCCTGGCCGAGGGTTCCGTCAGGCGTTCCCAGCAGACCCTCACTATGCGCTTGGGCCTGCCAAGTCTGTCCGGCTTTCTCCTCCTCCAGCAGATCCAACTCACTACCAGGTGGTGATCAGTGGACAGCTCAGCCCCTCTCTTCACCCGAGTGTCCAAAACATGCGGCCGAAGGTCTGATGATACGACAACAAAGTCGATTATCGACCTCCTGCCTAGGGTGTCCTGGTGCCAAGTGCACTGATGGACACCCTTATGTTTGAACATGGTGTTCGTTATGGACAATCCGTGACTAGCACAGAAGTCCAATAACAAAACACCAATCGGATTCAGATCGGGGAGGCCATTCCTCCCGATCACGCCTCTCCAGGTGTCACTGTCGTTTCCCACGTGGGCGTTGAAGTCCCCCAGCAGAATAATGAAGTCCCCGGGAGGGGCACTATCCAGCACCCCCGACAGGGACGCCAAGAAGGCCGGGTACTCTGCACTACCACTCGGCCCGTAGGCTGAAATGATAGTCAGAGACCTTCTCCTCAACCCGAAGGCACAGGGATATGACCCTCTCATCCACTGGGGTAAACCCCAAAACGAGACGGCTGAGCTGGGGGGCAACAAGCAAACCCACACCAGCCCGCCGCCTTTCCCCGTGGGCCACTCCAGAGTGGAAGAGAGTCCAACCCCTCTCAAGGAGATGGGTTCCAGAGCCCACGCTGTGCGTGGAGGCAAGCCCGACTATTTCTAGTCGATATCTCTCGAATTCCGCACAAGCTCAGGCTCCTTCCCCCCCAGCGAGGTGACATTTCACATCCATAGAGCCAGCCTAAGCATCTGGGGATCGGGCCTCTGAGGTCTCCACCTTTGTCCGCCACCCAATCCTCTTTGCACCGGTCCCTCACGGTTCCCCCTGCAGGTGATGGGCCCACTGGGGGATGGACTCGCGTCTCTCGCTCGGCTCACGCGAGGAGCAACCCGGCCACCAGGCGCTCTCCGACGAGTCCCGACCCCAGGCCTGGCTCCAGGGTGGGACCCCGGCCTCCAGGGTGGGACCCCGGCCCCGCCGTACCGGGCGACGTCACGTGCCTCGATATTTTGTTCTTCATGAGGGATTTCTGAACCACTCTTTGTCTGACTCATCACCTAGAGCCTGTTTGCCATGGGAGACACTACCAGGGGCATTTAGGCCCCAGACAACTTAACCTCTAGGATCATTTGAGCACTCAAACCCCTCCACCACGTTAAGGTGGCGGTTCAAGGAGGGGATGTTTATTCTACTAGATTCTATTTATGTTTAAGTTAATTTGATTTATTTGGAACTGGAAATTTAATTTAATAAAATTTTTACCAAACACTTCTTTGTATGGTATTTGGATATTTGTTTGTTTGTTTGTTATAAGCATTTCTGAAATTGATTTATTTATTTACTGTTGTTTGTCATTGTCTGAAATAAATAAATAAAAACATATATATAAAAAATCTTAATTCCTTTCAATTTAATTCAAAAATACTTTATTAATCCCAAAAGTAAATTGAATGTTGTTGTACCTCATATTATGCAGGTTTCATCAAAGAGCTGTTGTAGATGCTGATGGCTGTGGGCAGGAAGGATCTCCAGTAGCAGTCTGTCTTACAGCAGATCTGTAAGTCTCTGACTGAAGACACTCTGTTGTTGTACAACAGTCTCATGAAGAGGATGCTCAGGGTTCTCTATAATGTTCATTTTATGAAGAATCCTTTGCACAATTATTATTAGAACAGAGCCAGCCTTCTTTATCAGCTTGTTGAGTGTTTTTAGGTCCCTGGCTCTGACTCTGTTACCCCAGCAGATTATGGCAGAAGAGATCACACTCTCCACAAAAGAAGTACAGTCTGCTCTGTCCCTTCTTGCTTCACAGTTGCAGCTCCACTCCAGTTTGTTGTCCAGGTGAACACTGAGGTATTTATACTCCTCCACCACCTCCGTGTCTTCTCCATGCCACAAAATGGTCCACCAGCTCCCTGTACTCAGCTTCTTGTGTATCTCTGATACATCCTACGAATGTAGAATCATCCAACTATTTCTGCAGATGACAGGAGTCTGTCTTGTACTGGATTCATGTGGACTTGGTTGTCCGTTTTGTTTTACTCCTTTAATATAACAATAAATCAGTAAGAGCGTCCCTACATAAAATCTGTAAACAGAAATAAACGTTGAAACTGTATCAATGTTTTGAATTGCTGGGAAAGATATGACACTTAAGATCCAATGAGCATGCCTACTAAATGACAACCAATGAAAGGCAGTTAATTTCCTCCAAGGACCAGATGAGTTTATGTGACTGTTGAGCAGGGCAACACTAACAGGCCAAACCAAATCATCAAAAATATAAATTTAATTATAGGTGACACATATGATTTTTGTCTGCTGCTGGAAACAGTAGACTTAGCATAAATAACTGACAGTTTCATCCACGATAGTGAAAAGTGAAAATGTATATTTATACTTAATATAATTATTAACTATTCACTGCACTTTTTCCTTGCAAATACAAATGGTGGAGGAAAGAAGTTGGTGAGTAAGAGTCTCAACATGAGTACAGGGTATTAAGTCTAAAAGCACACAGCCTATAGCTAACATTAATGTGGAAAAATAATCCCATGTAAATTTACAGCATAGCAAAGCCAACTGAATGGTATTAACATTTTTCTTAAGTCGAGAACAGCTTCACATTTCCTACACAAAAGAATGGATTAAAGGTGCTGACACCAGTAATTTAACAGACTCTTAGTCAGTGGAGGAATACATCTTAAGAAGCTGGTTTATGTGCTCTAAAAATTATAGCTTGGAAAGTTTCTACTGCAAAATGTTTTCCAAGTGAGATTGCAAACTGAACTGAAGATTAAGGCACTTGAAAAAACAACGATAGTCAGAGGCATGATGCTGATATCTGGTTTGCGAAATTATGTTTGAGTGTTGTAATGTCAAAAAGAATGTTCAGTTAATTATTAGTTATTATAACACAAATAAGTATTCTTAGTACACCTCAATGAACTTTACCAAAACCCTGTAAACACCTATGGAGAATTTTTTCATCCTACTGTGCTCTTCGGAGTGAAGGCACCCAGATCAATTGCTGTTGGATATCTAAGCAGAGATCATCATCTCTCCTGAATGTGCCTGCTCTCAGTCACTGTTAGCTTGAATCCCTATTAAGGACTTTTCTCATATTCTACAAACTAAGATAAATTTGACTGCGCTCTACTGCCACTAAATGTACTGCTCATTTGTACCCCTTTAGCACCAAAAACGGCTCATTTTGCTTGGTGGTTCATTTATTTTAAATAATTTTGTAATCCAACAGTTGAGGTTGTCCACTAAACTCAGTCAGCACAACTGTGTGACCTGACAGGACATACTCATAGTCATGTCTTCAAAAACGTTTTATTTTGTAGAAGATGCTAATACCTAGTTTTGAAGCATTTCAATTAGGCATTTATTAACATATACTCGTGACTAATGATATCTTGCATCCTAAATATAAAATGCTATCCAGACCCCTGATATGGCGAGATTTGCTGAAGAACCTGTATGTGCCCCAACCAGTCAAAGACCAAGGGCTCAGAATGTTGATCTCACACTAAAAATGTGAAAGGCATGTGTAAACAGATAAGAGAACTCAGGTCTACATCTCCACATATTATCCAGTGTTTAAATGTGGAAGCAAACTTAGCTTTCTTTCTCGTTCCTTTCTGTTTTTGTTTTTGTTTTTAATCAGCATGTGATTAACTCTTGGTACATGAAGCTTTCTGTCACAAATTGTGTTTGAGGAGTCGGACCAGGATGCAGGGAGATACTCGGGAGCCATAAGGTATGGTTAAGATTCATTATTTATTAAGAAGGCTTGATGAGCACAGTTGTCGGAGGCCAGAAGTTCAGGTCCAAATAACAAAGACGCATAGGACTAACAAGTAGCGGAACAGAACAGGAACTATACAGGCAGGGACTCAGTGACATACCAGGAGCTTAGCAGGGACATAGTAGGACGCGGCGACGGGGAACAAGTGAAACCGGTGAGCTTTTATACAGAGGGAAGTGAATAGTGAGACAATGGGAAGGAGAGGCAGGTAATCAGGATGAGTACTGACAGGTGTGATGACCAGGTGTAGTGAGCTGAGGGAAATAGGTTACTATTGTCAAAATGAGGTGAGATCTTTCCATGTAATCCATGCAGCATTTATTAACTACTCATAGTTAAATCAATAAAAAGTAAAAATAGGTATCTTTTTGTGTAATCCATGAAACAATTATTAAATACACAGTTGAATCAATGAAGAGTGAAACAAGCATATTCTCACATTCTGGGACTGAGAGACTGGAGAGGCCGGTGTGGAGTCACATATTAACTGTCTTATCTTTTGCAGAAATATAAACTACAAGTGTAACCAAGGAAATTATGTATAATGGTTTTCCATTTTCTACAAGTATTAAATGAAATGAGTAACCTTTGATTATCAAGTTAAAAGACGTATGATTGAAATATGATTGAGAACTGATAATTAAAAGAAAAAACATTAAGGTTTAAAGTTCTCAATCAGCTAAATATGAAAGAGATATAATGTTGATCAGTTGTGCTGCATGAATAAAAAAGAATGAAGTGATGGTTTTGTAACTGCTGTTTTAAAGTAAATGCAGAAAGCTGAGAATGGAATGTGTAATACTGTGTAAAGTTTAAAACTGAGCAAATTAGGGAGAGAACTGTAGGATGACTAGGAGTGACAAGAGCCGGCTGGGAGATGACAGCAAATCTTTTAAAGTCCGACAAGCAACGCAAGGAAGGGAGGACGAGACTACAGCCAGCTGCATGGCTATTACTGGTATCTTCAGGGCCGAAAAACAGCACTAGAAAGTCACGATGACCATGATTAATTATTGAGCAATAACATATTGGGCAATAGCATGTTGCGCAATCACGGAGAAGCCTAACAAAGGGCTGACCAGTAAGAGCATCTGCACTACAAAAGCAATGCCAAAAAAAGGGAAATGCGGATGTTTCCTCGCAGAAGACCAGCGAACAAGATCAGACGGAGAGAGACGCTGCAGATGAAGCAAAGGACCAGAGACACAGCCCAGCTGATTGACTGCATTAAAAAGAGGATCAACCCATGTGTCCTGGAAGGACTGTACCTCCAAATTAAGAATCTGATTTCATCTACAGCCTTTTTATCCAGACAACAGAAGTGAACTTGATCAGTGAACAACTGATTGCTCTAAGTTTCAGGCTTCTGGAAGTCCTGAACCAACTTCTTGACCAACGAAACCTGGAGTATCAGTGCCTGCCACTTAAAGGAAGAAAACTGAAGATTAACCCGTCTTTCCTTCAAGAAATCACTCGTTGTTACCAGAAGAAACGTCTCCATCAGGTGCATGGATGAGCCTCCGTCTTCAAAGCCTTTCCAAACTCACTAGTTTCAGCATCAGGGAAAGACAGGATGAGTTGATTGATTCATTTCTATTATTGAAATTATTTTGTGTTGCCGAATTTAAGCTGTTACTGACCCCTGCAAAAGTGTTACTAATTAAAGAAAGCATATAAAATTCTAGATAAATCGTGGACATTCAATTATTTGTGTCACTGTATTTTTGTTTTTTTCATTGGTGGTAAAAAGTCTTGTTGCCTGGTTCTAAGAGATTTTAGGAGGTTTTTATAGGTTGCCTTAGCCAAGTTTGTTAGAACAACGCCCTTGGGGCTCATGCAGAGTCACTAAAATTAACTTAATCCATATACCAAGAGCCAGTTGTAATATTAGGGAATGAGCAGCCGTTAGCAGGAGTGACTGTCGAGGAGTGGATGACTGCGATAGGCTACTCAGTCATCCTGCCCTCCAGATGAAGAAGCACGAGACTTTTGGATGAAGGCTGTCAGAGGCTAGGCGACACCAACTTAAACAGAACTTTCAGTAAACCTGCTAAGTAAGATCTTTCAGGTTTAGGGAAGTCCGGACCCGTTGGATGGAGAGCTGGATTGGGCAATCCCCTTAGACATAGAGAAGTAGGAGGGAGGGTTAGCTCATCGGACAACAAAACTATGGCTACGGGGAAACTGAGATAAGGAAACATGAGGAGAAACTAAACTAAACAACAAACTCAGGGAAACAGATCTGAAGGGAAACACGAACTGGGCAAAACAAGTAATGAGAAACTAAACAGAACATAAGCTAACATAAATAGTAACTCTAGAAGGAACTAAATTTAAGGACATGGAAAGAACTAAAAGTAAAAAGCACAAGAATACTCAGTGAGAAAATAAAACTAAATAAAACCAAAGAAGGGAAATCACCATAAGGAATAGACAAAGAGAACTGTACTAATAATAATAAACCCGAGGGAGAAACATTTCTAAGGAATAAGCAAATCAATAAACAATAACCAAAGGGACCTATGGATGAGGGAAGAAGGAACTACTAAAACTAAGGGGCAGAAGTGTAGACAAAACTAAAACACCAGGATAACAGAAGGAATAAATAAACATAACTATTAAACCAAAAGGAACAGAAACACCTAACTGAAAAAGTAAAAGAACACAAAACCCAAAATGGCAGATCCTGACGCTTTCTTAAATATGAATAATGATTAGTTAAATTTTGGGTCCCAGTACTACTACTCAGGCATATTTCCTTCAAAGATTATATTTAAAATGATCATTACAACAGCCTACATCCCAATGTGCAGATGAGCATGTGTCACAATTCATGAACATGTAAATAATATATGATGTTAGCTTTATACTGCAGCGACAGTATAAATAATATATCTGGCAAACCTCTTTGTATATGTGTGTATTTGCCATGTTGGGTTTGAGTCAGTAAGCCTCAGCCAAATGTTGAGGCCTTGTGCTGTTTAAAAAGGCTAAGCTCTGCTGACATTGTGTGGGCTATGCTCTCCATATGAAAACACAGAAGCAGTGTCAGGTCTTTAAGACGTGTTGGAAAGCACACCCTCAGGCTTTCACTCTGTCTCAGTAGAGAAAAACTAAATGACATCATGGTTTCCCAGATAGCTTTTCACTTTCTCTACTTGTTATGATCTGATTTTTCCATCTAGTTAATAGATGCTAAACAGGAGTGACTGTAACATTTTACTCATCAGTGACGGGGTTTTATTGACTCTGCAAACAGTTTTATTAATTCTTCACTAATATGTTTCAAAATATTAATTATTACTCTAATACCATCAGTAAATACTACAGATCACACAGCCAAAAGACAACTTTTTACATTTTCTTTACAAAGTTGCAGAAAAGTCAGTATTGCATTCTGACAAAAAAAATAAATAAATGTAAATAACATTATAAAAACATATTTTTTATCATACATGTTTCCTGGGACCCTTTGCTATAAAATTAACCCAAGGTTGATTTTTTATTGGTTCTGAGTTTCTTTTCAACTTCTTATCAAACACAATACATATAGTCAGTTTTACTATTTTTACTAAAAGGGAAAAGGTGATGCAATGTTCTACTGATTGCACTGGTGGAGGTGCTGTGCTGAACTCTAATGCTACTATGGCCTATTGCAGCTAAAGTGGAGGTGGAAATACCTCCCCCTCAATGCTAAACCAGCTAAACCCTCATTCCCAAAATTTTGCATTTCTGGTGTTATCTTCTTAAAAACCTTGACAACAGAGTAGTGAAAGCTGTTGACATGGTGTGAAAAGACATTAAATGTTGTCAAAATCTCATGAAAAATATCACAATGTATGTGCTGAAGAGCTGTGTCAAAAAAAAAAAAAGCTCCTGTGAGCATAACAATAGCTAATATGTTGAGTTAGAAACCTCTGGTAAATTGTGGTGAAATTGAAATTTGCCCCCTCCTTTCTTTTCTGCTGACTGTAATATCAGAGGTTATGAAGGTGTCAGCAGTATTTAGTTTAAGCAGCTTCTCTTGGTCTCAGATGTGTTAATGCATGAAGGACAAACACAAGAAGATGTATGATAGATGAGAAAAGAGCTCCAGGCCAGTTTATTTGTTGGTGAGAATAGGCCTTATCTAGTTCACTGAAGTCTCTCTGAGAAACAGAACTAAACAGTGATGCCTTGATCCTGGCTCTGCTAAAAAAATTAAGTTAATCACTTTTTATTTTTAGGACAGAATTTGGAATTACTGCATAAATTGACATGTTTTACACAGAATTGATAAAACATAAAAATGCAAGAAATCAGCAAAATCTTTAAAAACTGACATGTATCACATTTTTAGTTTTACTATGATATCTTTAAATGTTCAGAAAATTTATTTTTTCAATGCAGAAAACTACAGCTAGAGTTAGGCGGTGGGGGTCTCTTCATAGCAAAAACTTGGAGTGACAACTTAAGCTTTCTTGTGACCCTACTCAGTTGGTTGAAACCTAAAAAGATTGGTGAGTCCATAGAAGTATTGTATAAAAGTAAAATCTTACTAACAACATTTGAGGATTATTCACCTATTCTTTTCATTTGCAGCCCTCGTATCCCTGAATAGGACAAGGCAAGTTAGGAATATAGGTGAAATAATAAATAGAAGAACAAGAATAAATAGAAAAAAAAAGAAAGAAAGAAGACTGCTAGAGATAGGCACCAGCTCCCCCGTGACCTTGTATGGAAGAGGCGGGTATAGAAAATCTATGGATAAACAAAATAAAAAAAATCAACAGATACAGATTTATATAAACAGCTTCATATAAAAAATATATCTGATTCTTTTTGTTAAAGGCTGTTGTCAAGTTATTGTTTCACACAGGTCTCTTTCTGCACTCTCCTCTAGGTCTACGCGCAAAGTCACCTTTGACAGAACCTGAACAGTGGTCTTCCTTCTAAATTACTTATTGTTAGCTTCAACGGCAATGTTAGATCCTCATTTGTAAGTCACTTTGTATAAAGTGTCTGCCAAATGCATAGATATAAATCAATAAACATAGCGTTAAAGTACAAACACTGCATCACAGCTCGCTGCTAGAGTAAGTTAGAAAACATTAGAAACATTAAAATTATAAATTTTACAGCTGCCATTACCTTAAAACCAAGGCAATGACTAGTGAGATTGTTTCTAGTCCATTTATAGGTTTCTACCATGTGGTTACCATTTAGACAGACTATTATTTTGCAAAGGGCTATTAACTGTAAAAGGGCCTGCTCAGGCAATAACACAATCTCTGGCGACAGACAAACAAGTGCTTTAACAGATTTGATGGTACAAAAAAACAGATGGGACAATAGCAATAAGCCTGGAGGGAGGAAGCTATGTCTTTGGCTAAAAACACAATCATAAAATCAATAGATGTAATCCAGGATGTGATTCCATGGGAAAGCTTAAAAACACTGAAAATCTGAATTCCTGAGGGCTGTGAAGACACAATAATTGCTGATCTCAGATCACTGTAGCAAACAAAGTGAAGTTAATTCAATGCTTAATTGGTTCCAAAGGATTTTAAAATAGTTCTAAAACAAATACTTTAATCTATTAAGCTAAGAAAAAATGCTATGAGTAGCAGTAGATTTAAAAGATTAAATCACCTATTACCTCAGTGGTAAGATATTTTGGCAAGTAAGTTTAAACATTAAGAAGAATGAAACTGGGAAAGTGTTAAAGATCGGCAGAAAAAGGAAAAAAAAAAGGTGTAGTTTCAAAGTATATTGAAACAGATTCCTCTGAAGGCCATGTTTCCAAGACCGAACTATGAAGATTACTGCTCTCTTAAAAATAAAGCCAGTTGTTGGAATTATGATTATTGATTAATTAATATTTATCAAGAATTGTAATTAACAATCATAATTTGACAAAATTAATTTCTTAACCAAAATCCTCATTTATGAATCGAAGCCAGAGATGTTCTCTGGTGTTGTAATTGTGGCTCAACGACTTTGATAATTACAACCGTTAAATACTCAGTAATAATTGATAACTATTACCAGAGATGTCACTGTTTAATCAAAACAAAACAGCAGTGGGTGTGTATGAGATCAAACCAGCAGTTATGGCAGTTATGGCAAAATAAAAGGGGAATATGGTTGAAAGAAGCTTTGGGTGCGCCCCTCCCAAAGTGTAGCTCAGCGGGATATGGGCAGTCATAAACCTTCCCCCAGCAAGGTTGTAAAACTCAGCCCACACAAAGGATCATAAACCCTTTTGGTGGCAAACCAGTAAAACATGAAGTTTAAGACAAAGAAAATGGTTGATTTTCACCATAAGGTTATTATAGCAGTCCAGTTTCACAGCGCACCTGCGCGCAGGTGTTCGCACGGTAAAGACACACTTGCGAGACACGGCGGCCTCCGAAAGTACCACCAAGTTTCAAAACAATGGCATGCACATACAATTCAGAACACATTAGACTCTAAATGGCGACTCTAATCGCACCAAAAATCCTACTCTACCCTGCCTATGCTATTCCTAATAAAGAAATAAAAAACTAAAAATAAAAGGATGAGTTTTACTTTGTTGAAGTCTTCCTTCTGAGCAGAGGGAGAGAGAAGGAGGGGGAAAGTTGGAAGTTAACGTGCGTCCACAGTTATCTTCGGGAAGAGCGGTCAATCTTTGTCCTTTGGCCTCCTTGGCGAAAAGGAAAAATATGATCTGACCGTCAGCAGTCGACTAGAACCAAGCAAGGAGGGAAAGTTGCGTCTCCTTGAAACTCCGTGGTTTTGGTTACGTGTTAAACTCACATCTTTGATCGGCAAAGTTAAATTCCTGGCCTTCTCATTCCAGAAACCTCGTTCATGAATTTTTCGTTGGCCAGTGAAGGAGAATAAATGAAGAATCCACGTGGGACCTCTTCTTCTCCAGAGGATGCGTGGTAACCGTGTCAAGGTCTCCAGCTGAAGGCGTTCTTTAAAGGGGGTCACCTTCCTTTATAATCTCCTGACGTCAGACTTGGGACACCCCCGTCATATCAGCGGCAGTGGCCGATGGGATTTGTAGTAACGGACTGTCCTGGATACAAAATGGCCGAAACGCCGGAAGGCCTGGTGGTGTCCAGCAACGTGCAAATGGTCCAATATTCAGCAAACATGTGGTCCAACACAGTGATGCATTTAAGAGCACCCTGTTTTGACAGCAAAACACCTTCCTCAGGCAGTCTTAAAAGTGGAGCACACTCTGCAATCCCTGTACAATTCAGTACAATCATATGCAAAGATGCAAAGATCAGTTGCAGCTTAATGAAATCCTCTCAAATCTGAGAGCAAGCCGAGAAGAAGGATAAAGCTGGAGCTGCTTTATTAGACTTATAATTCTAATCCAACTGAGCATGTATGCAAAAAGCGCTATGGGATTTCCTTTAGAAAAAAGACTCTTTGGTTCCTGTGCTACTTCAAGGGTGTTATATAAAGCACTGACAGTGACAAGGTTAAAGGATCGATTCCCATCAGCTCCAACCAGGTCAAACAAATGTAGTTTTTGGGAAAAAAGGTTAATGCAAGGAAAATGGTACAGGTATGTTTGGAGTTTTTTAATTTATTTTTTATTTTTTTATTTTAAGGATATTTAAGAATTTTATTTCAGCCAGGCACATATCAAAAAGTACAGATCTGTGCACCGATAAGGAGAATTCCTGATTCCTCCCAAACAATGACTTCAGCCCCTTTTTATAAACATTTCAGACCATACATACAATACATTTGATTTCTGGTGTCCCTTGGCATGGGACTCCAATTACCTTTCGACACCGCCAGACATCTAAACAGTCCATGCCTTGTTACATTTGGTATCAATACATTCTATGGTTTCTATCAGTTTTTCACAGATTGCAATCATGCCTATTATTAAATGAAAATAATTCAAATACTACAGTAGGCCAGAAGACACCAACCAAGCATTTTGTGGTTTTTTACAACTGCCATTTGCAGCTTCCATAAGCCACATAACCAAAACCATGTTACTTTAACACCCTGCAGTTCTACATTTTTTTTTTTTTTTTTTTTTTTCAAAATTGTCATTTAGGCCTGGGGAACAGGGCAGATTAGGCAATAAGTGGATGTTTTTATTGGAGCACAATATAACAATGGGAACTTTATTTAACATCCAGTTCGTATGCATAAGTTTAGGAAAAATGCATGTTTTTTAAATGCTGTTATAGTTGAATTTACTCAAAATGTACTCATAATGACTACTTTAGGTAACTAATCTACAGTATAAAAAAGTATTATATAATATAATTATCCAATATTATGTTGCTTTATTAGGTATAGTGGTGATAAAAGCCATCTTGCTTCGCTTTTCAACATAGGAGTCTCAAATTAAATCAGAGTTGTGAGAAATGGTTGCGCATTACATTAACTTGAATATATTAATATATATAAATTAACTATATATATATATATATATATATATATATATATATATATATTAGAGGTCTAAGGAGCCTTAAACTCATTAACGTTAGTACAATTTAGGGAGAGGATTATTTTCTAAGTTGAGTTGCACAGAAGGAGAAAATAAGGTCTACATAGGAATGTTTACAGTATTTTAACTTTAATCTCTGCTGAATTATTATATAATTTTGCTGAAGTAGTATAAATTGCATATTTAATTAGCTGAGAAAGCAACGTCTGAAAGTGGGAGCAAACAACAGTGGCCTCATAAATTTTCAATGCTTAACACCCAGAAACCTCTTCTCTTTCTCCTCATTTAACCTGTGTGCTGTTGTATCCCAGGGGACTGTAATGCACCAGAGCATCTGTCTTTTACAGCTAGCTTGAGTTGGAAACAGAAGCTTGTCTGTGTAATGTCTCTTCTGCATTAAGCAGCTCAGTGTGGAGCTTCAGGTCCCTGCTGAGGGATGGAAGGATTACTCTACAGAATGACAAACCTTGAGACGAGCATGATGTGCATCGCAGTTTGGAATATACTTTGAATCCTTATCAATGGTGTCATAACGGTCATGACAGCTTTTATCTTCTTAAATTCCCAAAGAACAGAGCATGCTGAAATATGTCAAGTTGGAGGAGTATAAACTTTAAAAATAAAGTTGGATATATTTTTTTATTTATACTCGTAATTGTTTTTTTCTCAGCCTCCCAATGTTTTATTTAAGGTTAACAATTTTCACAACGTTTTAAGAAAATTAAACTAAAAAACCCAAAACATATTTTCAGCTTTAGTTTAGAAGTAACAATAACATTGACACTATTGGTTTTTGATTTTCTGACCATATTATCTGCCTATAAAAAGTAAGTTTTTTTTTTTGTTATCTCATCCCTCAACAGACTAACATTGATTTTTACCCTGAGAAAAGCAAAATGAAAACTTTAAGATGATATGTTCTTGGCAGTTTTAAAAGTAAATCATTTTTTTTCTCTCATTGGATTAACATTAGTGCAGTTTTTCCTGATACTAGCTAAACAGAATCAGAATCCTTGTACAAACAAATAATTTGCCACAAAGTGTAAAATCACTAAATACAATAAGAACAAGGAACAGTATGTTCAAGTGTGTTTTTCTTTTCTTCTTTTTTAATGTATCTAAGAAGAGGGAAGGCAGCTGGTGATTGTGCAGTTTGCTTATTTGTTTCACGTAGAGTAGCTGACTACTCAGGGTAGAAGGTGTTCATCAGAGAGACATACTGTGGGAATAAACTGTCTCTGTGGTGGCTTATTTTTGCCATTAGCATTCTGTAGCGCTAACCTTTACCAGAAGGTTTAAGTCTAAAACAACCTGTGACCAAGATGTGTGAGGTCTACAGTGATGTTAGCTGCCTTTTTTCTGACTCTACCCTGTATAAGTCATGGATGGAGGGATGGTCAGCCGTAATGATCCTCTCTGCAGAGCTAAATGTTTGTTGAAGTTTGGACCTGTCCTGCTTTGCTGGTGAGCCAAACCACACAGAGATGGATGAACACAAAGCAGACTGGATGATGGAAGGTTGCTCATGTGGAAGGTTGTACTTCTTGAGTTGCCATAGGAAGTATGGATTCTTCTGGGACTTCTTCTGAACAGTGTCTATGTGTGAGGACCACCTTAGGTCTCAAGAAAGGATGGTTCATAGGATCTGGAAGTGATCCACAGTAGACACAGTGTTGTTGAGAATGGTGAGGGGAGGAAGCGTAGGGGGTGTTCTCCGAGGGTTCACTGTCATCTCCACTGTCTTTAGAGGGTCTAGCTGCCTGTCTGTATGGTCACTTGTCATTGTCCTGGATCAGACCAATTACAGTGGTGCTTTCTGCAAACTTCAGGAGTTTCACAGACGGTCTGCTGAGGTGCAGTTGTTTGTGTAGAGGGAGAAGAGGAGTAGAGAGAGAACACATCCCTGGGGGGCATGCGTACTGATGGTTCTTGAGCAGGAGAAGATGCTTCCCAGCCTTATCACTAAGGAATGGCAAAATCTACCAATCTAATTTCTCATTTATAACTGGAACTATTTGCAGAAAAATACAGATACCAAAATGTTACCCCACTAAAAATATTACATATAATGGAATAATGGGCCAACTAGATGTGCCAATCAAGACTTCCAACAGGGAGTTTCCTCAAAACAAGATGTAACCATGACTCATTATAAAATGAGTAAACAACTGTAGTTAGGTTCATCTCATGTGAACATACCTCTCACAATGCATTGCTTTTTGTATCTGCAGCACTTCAACAGTACACTCCCTGGGTGGCTTTCACTCTCTTTCCTGAGGACACTTTGTCAGCTGTTGTTTAGGTCCGTTTAACTGAGAGGCCAATCTTTTACCATGTTAGTTTATTCACTCAGTGCCACATAAAACAATCAGTGTTGCATAAAACAGCACCAATTTAGGACTACTTTATTAATGAAGAAGTTCAAATTGTGAAATTTGGTAAAAAATGTCTTCCGTCCATATGACAGAAATATTGCTCAATGCCAAGCTGTATGCACTAATGCCCTTTTAGAGGGATAAGTGAAAGTAAATTCACATGGAGGTAATAAAGGGAGGCATTATTAGTATGGGCTGCACGGTGACGCAGTTGGTAGCACTGTTGCCTTGCAGCAAGAAGGTCCTGGGTTCGATTCCCGGCCGGGGGTCTTTCTGCATGGAGTTTGCATGTTCTCCCCGTGCATGCGTGGGTTCTCACCAGGTACTCTGGCTTCCTCCCACAGTCCAAAGACATGCCAGTTAGGTTAATTGGTCACTCTAAATTGCCCTTAGGTGTGTGAATGAGTGTGTGCGTGGTTGTTTGTGTGTTGCCCTGCAATGGACTGGCGACCTGTCCAGGGTGACCCCACCTCTCACCCATAGACTGCTGGAGATAGGCCCCCGCAACCCACTATGGAATAAGTGGTAGAAAATGACTGACTGATTATTAGTATGTATAATTATGACTGATAAATATAACTTGTCAAAAATGAAAGTATCTTAGTTAAAAAGAAGGGAGACTATTTGATTTTTATAATAATCAAGACACTTTCTTGCCTTTTCTAAATGTATTCAATGCAAAAATATAAAACATCTAAATGAGCACAAATTATAAGTTACCTAGCAACTGTGCATGGAGAAAGGCAAACAATTTGTAATTCACTCTAATTCAGCAAAAAGATTAAGTTTACAGCTAATTAACAGAAAACACTTAAGAAGATCTAATTTTTAACCTTTTCATTACACAGAACTCAAAGTGACTGATTGGGTTACATGTGTAATTAATCTGCCAAAGTATTTACTTCCATGAAGGCAGAGAAACAGATACTGATTTCTTCTAAAGAATGTACGTTTGGACTTCAATACTAACATTGCTTTCTAAGTGAGAAGTGTGGAGAAGATCACAGCACTCAAGGTCAGATTAAAATAGAAATAAGTTATTTCTTGATGGTTTAGTCAGAGTTACAGCAAGGATGAATCTATGTTATACCACATACTAAATCATTTGAGATTAAGGTTTTATGCCCCCACAGAGCAGGCTATACAAAGTGTGTATACTGAATTTTTAGGTTCAGTGTCCATGGTGGCTTGTGAAGGACAGAGATCAGCACCAAGGACAGCAGGACTTAGCTTAGCTTTGGCCTCAAAGCTAAATTTCTATGGGTAAGGCCATTGCAGTTGTCTAATTGATTCTGCATTGTGGGGGTGGGGAGTTGATTGCATGCCATCCATCTATCGATTATACCTGCTTAACCCTGTAGGGTCGCAGGCCATTGCATACCGTTTTTAATAGTTATTTAAGGGTTTGTTAAGAATACATAAGCTCATATAGTAATTGATTAACAAATTAAGGAAGAGGGATTAAATAATTATTAGACATATAAATTATTAATAATCAATTTCCACCAACAGGTTATTGGTTTTTATGTAACTAAAATAAACCAATAACCTACAGGTTATTGGTTTATTTTAGTTACTTTGTTACCAACAAAATAGGTGGATTTCAGATTAGGATCGGGTATTTACTGACATTTTCTTATTTTTATCTAATACTTTGTGTTTTTGTCAGTTAAATAGGTCACAAAGCTAAAGTATTAGCTCACTCGGGTTAGAGCCAAAATCAGCAATGATGTAAGAATTACAACGCCTCATTCTGTTTATTGCTGCAGCCTGCTGGCAAAAACAACCTCAGGGATGCTTATCTCTCACAGTTTTGTCAGCATGATCTACAGTCTGCAAACTTTGTTGGTATTTCTGCTTCCCAGGCAGAAACTCTCCAGGGGAAGTCAGTTCAAAACTGTTCATTTTGTTTCAGGGACAACAAAGTACAGCAGAGCAGATGTTACAGAATAATATGAATTCATTAGAGATCTTTAGAATTATTGTTTAATATGTCCTGGTGTTGAAAGGAAAAGAGTTGGTGTCTGAGAGAAGTGATAATACCCAGAGTTTTACAAAGTTTAGGCATTGAGGAGGATGTTTTCTGCATAGGTGTCCATTGTCTGATGAGGCAAAGAGAAAAGAGATTACATTTATTTCTTTACTTGTAATTATTGGTAAGAAACCTTTTCATAGTCTTCCAAACACTGGATGCCTATTTTGGATTATGTCCATCACCCTGTGCAAATCAGACTTTTTAACATTGATCAAAATGTTCCTAAACAATATGTTGAGTAGTTCTTTCAATCAACCTTAGTAACTTTTTAACCTCAGTTACCCATCAATGGGCATTTTTATGTGGGCTGTTTTCCCCTTTCGAGTTCAAACACATTAACACATTGCTAAAGTTGTCATCACCTTGATTGTTATATTGTATATTGTTGCATCTAAGAAGGTATTTCATGAGGGTCTTGATCTAAAGAAATTGAACACATTTTGTGAAACAAGTCCTTAAACATGTATGAAGCATTTGTACCATATATGATAAACCACTCACATGCGGATTCAAAGTATTTTTTTCATAATATCTTGTCTTTTTTCTTTGTTGCTTACCATGAAGGGATTAAAGTCATTATTTATTTATTTTTTTAGCTTACATGTCCACAAAAGACCAAATGATTACTGGATGAAACAATCAGACAGCCTGCCCTCAGTCGTAAATGCTTCCAGCATTCAGCATGCTAAGATAAATGAATCTTCATCAGTGCAAGCAGAGTTTGCACTGTGTAGACTGAGCTAGATTATTATTATTTCACTGGCACATGTTTGAGTAGCAGTGGCACATATAGGTAATATGTATGGTATGTTTGCATTGTATTGGTCATGTTGTTGATTTTTTTTAACATCTTTTTGAGGTTGAGAGGGGGAATTTGTCTTTGTTCTTTGCTTACTCATTCTCAAGTAACAAATAATTGTTTAAAGTCTAATTCTGTTTTACAGGAATTGTACAGTGCTTTAATAATTTTCATATAAAATTTGAAAAACTGTTGAAAACTGCAGAAACTATTAGCACATAAAACAACTTATCAACTATAACTAATGAAATATATTGTGTTTTTTTTTTTTTAAATCCTATTATGAATGCTAACTCTTTCTCTGTATTTCAGCCATAGTTAGCTATCAATACATCAACACATTTGTCATCTGTACATGTGTAATAATAACTAAATCAACATAAATGTGAAAGGAAAAACAGTGATATAGAATTAAGTAGTGTGACCAATAACAAGGAACCTGGTCGGGTTCTTGTTTAGATCCAGCGCCGAAGCTCGTTCAGCATCCCCAAGTTTTATCTGAAGCACCCAGAAACACCTAGCCTCCCTTGATCTTTGCCCTTGATCTTTACAGTACTACTTAATGGAAGAACCAGCACTCTGGAATTTCCCACAGTTCTGTTGAAGATGGGTTCTGTGGCACAGTCAAAATATTAATAGTAGTAGGAGGCAGTTTAGAGACTTTTTTAAGGAGAGTCAAACAGAGCTAAACTACATAAAATGCAGACAAATAAACTTTATTTTTAGCTTTAATTTTTATAACATGATTTAGTTTGTATTTTATGACTTTAAACCACACATCCCTAATTGTTTATCTCTTTATTCTTCTTATAATGTATTCTGGGTTTTTTGTTGTTGTTGTTTTTGTCATCTCTGGCTCTGGTTGAGCCTCTGCTGTTATTCACACATGGATGTGTTTAGGCTTATTCCAAAAGAGCTGACGTTTTCTTGAGAGATTTTTGACAATGCAATCAACTAGTATTTCCAAAGTGGCAATTTTTTATTAGTTTCTTTAGATGGTTAAAATAATCAGAGTGAGCTCTTATTTTAATACAAGTTCTTTCATATTATCAATATACGTGTAACCCCAATTCCCCATTAATAGATCCGTTTGTCATTGACATCCTTCAGATCAATTCAAGAAGATCAGACAATGTTTGTGTTTTCAGAGCATGCAGTTGGGATCCAAAAGGATTGCTGCATTCACCTCAGCAATATGCATCAGATACTGTATGTCTGGGGGATTTTCCACACTGTGTGCTCTGTGTAGTGGTCTACATGAAGGCTGTTCAAAGGCATTTAATGCTTTAGCTACATAAAAATGTGTTGTGCAGCATTCTTAGCTAGTCATTAAGTGCATTATAGTCTGCTGATCAAAGTATTTTCAGATTAGACAGAGAAGTATTATCTGGTGTCTGTTCTCACTGCATTTGCTGCTGCTGTCTTAGCAGTGTATCATTTCACTATTTCTCACTTGTTTTGCCATACTGTCTAATTTTACAGCTCTGAGTCTAAATGGGCTTGTGACTACCTACCAAGTTGGATCAATGGTGCAATATTGGTGGGTCAACTTCAGCCCCCCCCATTTATTGTTAGGGCCGTTCACCTGAGAGTGAGAAGTAGACCACATATTGAAAAGTGTAGTCTGAAAGGATCCCCAGATATATAAGATACTTATAGCTACTCCTCATATTCACATTAAATAATAATGTACAACTTTGATGTGAGTTCCTTTTTCTCCAACTCACCTGTGAAAACATTTATGCACGCAGAAACAAGGCTTTATTCCCAAACACCACTTACATAATCTGTTAGCCAAGTAAACACACCATCCAAACACATTCACTGACACCTCATAGTGTGAACCATGGCCTCATTTATAATGAATGTCAGCAAGCACACACAAAGAAGAAGAGTGTTTAGTGATATAAACCGCTTTGCAGATATTCTGAGTTCAGTCCTCTAAAACATGCAATAACATATACCCATACACAACGAAACAACAAAGTGGCCTCAAGCACCACATGAAAACAACTATGCATCTCTGTCAATCTGCTCTGTGTCTCACACAAGAGTAGATTGTGTAAACATTCGGTCCCAAGCATGTCATGCCTGAAGCATCGGACACGAGCTTCATGAAGAAATTCCCTGCTGGACCAAAAACCCACTGTGAAACTACTATCTGTGAGGCCTGACAAATCTTGGACAATAGAAACTAAAAGTGATTTTGAAACCTTCAACAAGTTTAGTTTGGACTAAACAAATACGATACATAATCTACACAAGTCAGTTTATTTATATAGCATCGATTCCCTAAATTCTTATTTACAAGGCAAACGGGGTGAATTTTATATTATAATACAGCCAGTCAAATTCAGTTGAGCATGAAAGGTTAATTGGTGAAGGATGTGTAATAATTACTTTTAAATTTAAGAATTCATACTGTATGCGTTTTGAACATTTGCTCTCTTACGTGAGTGTTATAATGACGCATTTACATTTATTAATATTCTAAAACTGTTCATGCAAGATATATCTTTCTGCAGCATCTCTATTATAAGTGCCATATTTGTACTGAAACGAAAGCCAATACATGAAGAATGATAAAATACAATAAGCCTGCAATAGTGCTTACTGAGCTTTTTTTTTCTTTTCTGGAAAACAAATACATTGTAGCTTCAATAACAGTAGAAACATTTGCAAAAGAAACTGACAGCACACAAAGAGTTCAACATCTAAAGTTCAGACATTTTTTCAAAATACAATAAATATAATTGTGTTTAAAAATACAACTCCAGGGGTGTTGCGTGTGGCATAGTGGTAGAGAGTGCTAACCCTAAACCTCTGTATAGGAGTCGCGCCTCACTCCTCGACGCAGCCAACCCGCCTTCAAAGCCTGACCATGTAGACCGATGCTGCATGTCTTTCCCCTATCTCCACCCAACTTCCTATCTGCCTACCTTGGGAAAATACCAAAAATAAGGGCCGCTAGTGTCTAAAAAACAGAACAATTTAAATAAAATTCTAAAAGTGGTTGAAAATATAAATATAAATTTAAATACTATGTTAGTTACGCTCAAAAAGTTTTTTAAGGTCATCATATTTACATTTGTAGGTTTATATTAAATAAATATGTTATTGCTTAATCTTAATTAACTTAAATTTAAGTAATTATTTTTATTTAACTGCCTGCTCAGCCATTTGGTGTAGCATGTCTTTTTAAGTCACTATATTCTTGGAGAGAAGTGCCTAACTTAACTCAACCTGATTGAGATATCTCTACCACTTGGCTGAGGTATGTTTTGCTAAAGCAATCCACTAGATGTCCCTGTGGCTGGAAACTTTATGATTGTTCAGCCACCCTCCTGCCATCCTCCAAGTAGGAGATCAGAAACAAGAAAATCACTCTGGACCTATCAACTGTTTACATTTTTGAAAGATAAGTCATTTTTGTTGTCATATAATGTTGTAAGAGTCCTTATTGTCCTATTTAACAAGTAAAAATTACCATTTGCTATGAAATAAAGAAGTTCAACCAGTAAATATGACATATTTGAATATTTTCCATGACAATATTTATGTAGATTTTGTGACTTCATTAGATTACTTTTAAGTCTATGTTGTAGATAGTATGTGATAAATACAACTTTCACAATTATTTCAATTTAAACTAAACTGCTTGTTTACTTATATTACTACCATTTTGTTTTTACATTTTACATTTATTAAACAAATTGTAAATATTTCTATGGCACAATACAACACACTCATCTGGCCCTTGTACCTTAAAATTCTTAGGACTCTGATGGTGATCTGAGTGATAATGACCCATTTGAGGAACCCAATTATCAACCCAACCTTGGACAGGTTAGTGATGAAAGCTATTCTAATGTTGCCCTGGATAAAGAAAATCTGCTTGCTCCCTCAGCAAGCACATCTGCTTGCTGAGGGAGCAATTGTCTTGTTAGAAGAGCAACAAAGGGATACACATCCTAAAAAACGATTCCCTAGATGAACCAGCGGACACCTTAGACCCATCTCCCCTCTCAGTTCCAAATAAAGGAGACTCTGGAAGCATGAGGACACTGAAGAATTCCCCCTGCTGCACAGTCCCCTTTCAAGTACTTCAAAATACTCTTCACTGATTAAATGATCAGACTTATTGCTAATCATACCAATCTGTATCCTGCCTAAGAGCTGATGGAAACAATCAAGACTAATTACAAAGAAACTGAATATTTTCTGGCTGTTCTTACAGCTGTTTCCATCACTGGAGGTTTACTGGCACCACAGGTCACGTGATCTCAAATGTGTTAACTTTCTGAGCTATGGCTGTGGGATAATGCCTCTTTTAACTGTCAAACACTGGAGCAAAGAGTCCAAGGCCAAGATCACCACCCCCTGCTCTTCACTACTGAGCTACTGAACCAGAAACAGATCTCACTCAAAATGTTTTGCCATGCAGTTGCTCATAGGTTAAGCCAAGTTAGCATTCAGCGAGCCAGCCATCCTTCGCCACTGAAGAAACGGTAAACACCAAGACCCTCACAAAAATAACCACAACCAGATGTGCAGTATGACAGCTTAGGGCATTGGCTACTACACTGTGACAAGCAAGGGTGATGCACCTACTGTCCAAATGGGATGTCCAGGAAATGTCAGATCACAATTTCTCCTGTGTTTGAATGAAAATCACGCTTTACAGTGTACATCCAGAGGTTCTAATGTTCATGAATTGTTTACCATTTGTTGCGCCATCAATCAGATAAGGTGTATAAGAAAACATCAGAAATATTTTAATGTGTTTTTTAGAGTATAAATACAATTTGGCAATGTTATATAAGATACCACTAGAATGCAAAAATAAGATTTAAAAAACAAATATTTGTGATTCTGCAACACAACAAAAACATATTATGTTTATAAGTCAAAAATTATATTTTAATTTGCTATGCTTCCTTTTCACTTGTTGAATGAGATGTTTTTGATTTTATTTACTTTATATATATTTAGTGTTTCTTGTTTCTGTTGTTTCAATGGAATCCAACAAAGTCTGATGTCTTGCTTCTAAGAATAAAGTTAATGAAATGTCTCTAAAATAAAGACACATCTTAACCATTTGGTGGACCATATTATTTAGAAAACAGTGGGATGTGTTTAAAAAAACATTAATTATGATCATAATTGACCCAAAGGAAGAGGAAAAACAAAAACTATTTTTCAATAGTTGTTTTTTCTCTGTGGGGTTGTTAAAAGGTTAAGTTTCAAACATTGCAGCAATTTCAACTATGGCAACAGTATCACAAGAATAACATTCACTTCTTATAGTATATTTTTAACCACATTCTGAAATGAGAAACGCATTGGCTTCTGTGGGGTCTTGACAAACTTTCAGCAAGTAGTAAGAACACTGTGTACTAACCATAACATGCGATAGGATGAGGGGTCTGTGAAGGTTTTAAGTGTTCCATTAGAGCATCCTGCAAAATTACTTGTACCACTTCAACCTTTCTACATTTTGACATATTACAACCACGCACCTCAATGTATCTTATTGGGATTTCATGTGAGAAACGTGAAAGTAGTGCATATAAGTGGAAGCAAAAATATGTTTCTCTTTTACAAATAAAAAATACACAATGTCAATATTTTGCAGAAACCACATCTTCGCTGCACTTCAAGCTGGGCTTTGCCTCTGCTAGCTTTGCACGTCTAGAGACTGACGTTTTTGGCAATTTCTCTTGTAAAACAGCTGAAGCTCAGATCAGCTGGAGAATATCTAAAGACATCCGTTGTCAAATATTACCACAGATTCTCAATTGACTTTAGTACTGGGTCTTGAATGGGTTATTCTTATACATGAAAAAGCTTTTGATCAAAACAGTTAAATTCTTTGTTGTTAATGTATGTTTAGGGCCATTATTACTGGAAGTTTAACCTTCATCCCTGTTTTTTGCAGCCTCTGAAACCTTTTTCCAGTATTGCCCTGTATTTAGCTCCATCCATCTTTACATTGGCTTTCCTGCCCCTGGAGAATAAAACCATGCCCCCAGATTAACGCTGAGAACTGTTTTCCTGCAACTTCTTCAATGTTATCATGGGCCTCTTGTTTGCTATGATCAAGGTTTCCTTGCTTTTCATGTAATATTAGGTGGACTTTCATGACAAAAAGAGCTGAATGTAACTGTTTGCATTTGATGTCATGGGTATCATAGTATAAGGGTCTGGAAACTGATTCATGCCTCACTTTTCATGTTTTTAATTTATTGTTTTTATTTTAAACCTAAACATGTATCATATTTCTTCCATTTAAAAAAATATCTACTATGTGTTGTTGGTCCATTACTACAAATAATAATAAAAAAAAAACATACACATTGAAGTTTCGAATTGTAACATGTCAAAATGAGAAATACTGAAGCACAGACACTTTCACCAGCAACTACATATGCTGTCTGGAATGAGAAACCTGGATTGGTCACATCTTGTTAACCTTTATGTGAGGAAATAATGAAAGCTTAAGTTTATATATTTATATTTTAAATGTCTATACTCAGTGCCTTTGAAACCAAAGTCACTTTCTTTGCTTGTGTGCGCAAGCATGACCAACAAAGATGATTCTGATTCTGCAACTGTGACAGTAAGGGTTGCAAATGGAAAACCTATGATGTCTTTTCAAGCAATGGTCCTCTGGGGACAGGAGGGCTTGCCACAAAATGTTTTCGTGTTTAAATTTCATGTATAAAATATTAGCTTTCTTGCCATTTTTCTGTTTGTACTTTGTATGGTTGCTGTGTGTCATGATGTTGCGTAGATTTAACACATCATACCTATTTTACCTTTCGTACTGTATATTGGATATCACTGTCTTATTTGCTTTTCTGCTGACACTTTAGCCAACTCACGATAAAACATAGTGTTGGAGTATGTTGAAGTAAAATAATAATAAAAACAAATGAACAGTTTATTGTCCCTCAAATAAGCACTTTTGAAGTTCACAGAGCAAATCAAGTTGAGTAAAAGAACAATTTCTCCTGCTCAAATTGACACAGTCAGTAATATCACCGCATTAACGACATTTTAACAAGGCCAAAATATCTCAAAGCAAAAAAACTCAGAAAAGCAACATGAAGAGATGCTGAAAGCACAAAGCTGATCAGAAGCAAGAGTAACTTGTCACCAAACACCAGCTCAGACACTTCACCAACTTGTGTTATGACAGCTGATTTACTGAGAGGACAATGATATCTTTTCATATTACTCCAAGCACAAAGCTCATTCATTTTTTGTAGGATTCCTGTGGACAATCAGCATTGTAGAAAGGCTAGCCTGTGACAATTTTCAAGAAGGAAGTAAAAAAGAAGATGCCAGCAAAACAAACATATGACAAAATTCTAGGAAATCAACATCAGTGAGGAAGCATATTCCTTATAATTTAGCCTCAGAGAAATAAAAAGACAGTTTTGATAAATACTCACATGGTACACCCAGGTTTCCACCCACAAACATTTCTAAATTCTAATGAAAAAACTTAAAACACACAGACACTTTCTTCCCAAATAGCTTCATAGAGATGCTGTTTATTGTGTAGACAAGGATGCACAACATAACCTGGTGATCCAACATATGCAAACAAGCATTTAAAACACTTACACACACATATATACACACAAAAGAAAAGAAAAAAGCTGACAGACATACTGGCAGTAGCAGCAATCTTACTCTCTGACAAGCACAAACGCACTCTGTACCCTTGATTCGGCGTCTGATGACCCCCATCTGGCACTTAAGTGAAACAGAAAACATCCTCTCCCTCTTCTTGACTCTTTCTCTTCTTTCTGTCTATTCCTCCTGCTCCTTCTCCTCTTCTTCTTCAGTACGACATAGTGTGAGCCGAGCAAAGGATAGAAGTAGAAGCAGAGAGTGAAAGAGAGCGGTATTGGAGCTCTGGCCGGTCACATGGCAAAGAGAAGAAGGAGAGACAGACAGCAAGAGAGAGTTCTTCTTTCTAGGAGGGGAGCCTCCTCCCCACTCCTCCATCTTTCACCTCTTTCTGGTGTTGTTCAATTTCTGTGTGGGAAGAAGTCAAACTTAGTTGCTCGTCATCTGCTTCCATTATTTTCTTACTCTGTTATTTTATATCTCTTTCCTTTCTCCTTTTGTTTTTGCTCATTTTTTTCCTCATTTCTCTTTATCCTCATTTCATATATCAATGTGATAAAAGCCCTTTATTAGTATGTTTTTTTCAGTATTCATTCATTTAATGTTTGACATTTTCTTTCAAAATGAAACAAAGAGTTTGTCCTCCTCATAACTATAAAACATAGTTGTTCAAGCAAAAAAGTAATATCTAGTGTACAAATGTAAAAGTACATTCAACGATCGTAGTTTTTCGGAAAATCATGAAACCCTCAAAATGCTATAAATTTTCCTTTATAATTGTTTTCCGGCTTATTGGTCTGTTCATGTCTAGAGGCAAAAAAGAAGTTAAAAACCTTGAAAAATGGAAAGCAAGAACAAGGCTCACATATCAAAGGCTAATGACACTATGTTTTAGGCCATCTAACTTAGGCATCGTTGCATGACAAAATGGCTACCCAGAAAGAATACAGTGATAGTCAAGTTGCTAGTTTGAATGTGACTTCATGTGATGAAGCTTCATGTGCCGTTTTTTTCCAGTGAGGAGAAGGACAAATGTTATCCCAAAGGTACATTTGCACAATATGTTGAAATCCAGTCATCATTGGTATAGCTATGTGTACACTATAACAGTCACAAAGGGTTGCACGGATGCAGTAATTGGCAGATAATATTTCAGGTGCCATTCATTCACACAGTGCATGCTAATAATGCATTTGCCTAGTTGGAGACAGTTTTACTGTCCTTTATGTCCACGCTTGAAAAATACTTTAGTGACTAAGAGTCTAAAGCTTACAATGAGTAAAGGGAATGCTGCGATGGTCGAACAGAAAGAAGAGTCAGTGGGTTTCTTGTAATGAATCATAATCATATCAATATTCAACAGTATTATCTCAACCACACAGTCTTTTTTAGTTTATTTTATTCTTTTTTCTGTATTATTTTTGTGTGGAATTTTCATCCTCATGAATGCATTCAAATAAGTGCCCTTATGAATAACATTTATGTGCAAACACAGTATGTTGTGTAAGAAAATCATGTGAAATGCAAGACACTGATGAAGTCAATCAGTTTGTAAAAAAGAAACTGGAGAGAAATTTGAATTGAAAGCAGCTTGTGAGGAAGGAAGCAGAGCTAGGCACACTGAAGTTACTCATTGAGCAGCCTCTGTAGAAGATTTCGCATTTTAATGAGTGGAAAAGAATCAGATGATTGATCAGCTGAGGTAGGCTGGTAGAGAAAATCACTGATGAACTGCAATGTGGACAAAGCTTGGTTTTAAATGCTCACTAATATCAATGAGGCATATGCATGAAGCTTCAGTTAAAGAGATCAAAAAGAAAAATGTTGCACAATGGTCTTAAAGGTCTAACGTCTTGAAACTCAACGTTCATCTCTCCCCAAACAACTTCTACGTGTTGAATTTTTACCTTTCTTTGAAAGAAATCTCATCCAGTGTAGGCATTCAAGGTCAGCAGAAGCTGACATAGTTTTAATGTTGCAATCTCATTCAATCTTCTCTTTACAACAATACTTCAGTAGTGTGTTTCTGTCTTCTTTATCTTAACTGCGCTTTCTTGCCATTATTGTCTCAACCCCAATGCAAATCTTGTTAAGGACTCCTGTCCCCTCAGTTTAACCTGTCTTGCTCCAATTCATCACTCATAATCTTATGATCCACCACTCACACTCTCTCACCTTCTTTTCTGTTACCCATAAAGGTCTCTCTCTCGTACTGTCATGGTGGCTGAGTTCAGAGGATGGAGTGGAGTTTTTTTAGAAAAATGACAGGGAGATCAAAGCTGGGCTCAGCAGAGGAAGAGAAGAACAGATAAATTAGGACCGTGAAGGAATAGGATGGAATATTTGAAAGAGGAAGCTTGAGGTGTACTATTGAACGTGTAGGTAAAAAAATGGACGGAAGGATTAAGAAAGGAGGCAGCAAATTGAGAAGAAAACAGATTCTCTGCAGGACTTTGATTATGAAGGAAGTACAATATGATCAAAGAGGTGCAAAGAGACTATTGCAAAGGTGCAAAACAAATCTGAATTAGGAGGGGGCAAACATAAAGCAAAGTATAAAGCAGATTTGGGAAAGTGTTATAGCATTGGGAATGGAGATTACAGCCCACAGAGGAGAGGAAGATGAGAGAGGAACAGGGGAGAGGTGGTTCAGAAAGGGTTGGTGAAAAATGACATGACAGGTGACAAATAATAAGTGGAGAGAGAGGAGAAATACTGTCCAGAATTCAGCAAACCAGTCAAGTATTTGAAAACCTCCCAGTTTTGGCAGAGTCTTGGGGAAGCCTTCATACTAAAAACTCAGCTGTGAAGGAGTCAGCTTAGTCTTACAGTGATACGGAGTTGGCCTACACCCACATAGAAAAAAGCCTATTTTAGCTACAGTATTCATTTTCTTCTAAATCATTTTCATATATCTATAGTTATGTCTTATAAAAGATGACAAACAAAACTATTAGGTTCTGTTCATTATTTTGTGTAGATGGTGGGTAAGGAAATGGAAAATTTCCTACAGTAATATTTGATTGACACTGATGTTGCAAAGCTGACTTCTTAGGTATATGAAAAGAATAACACTATTTTCTTTTCTTAGTTATGGTGAAAATTATTTGTACAAACTTAACTGAATAAACACCAAATCTGTAGAAGCTCCTTGTAGTTTCTAATGTGTAGCGTGTGGCCACTCCATCCATCAGCACTTTGCTTAATTTAAGATTTTATCTCTGATTCCATGGCCCACTCTGTTGCACTTACTATATACTAAACATATGCTGTTGTACGTGTGTGTATATACTGTATACTGGCATGTGCATGGAGACACAATGCATTTCAATGCAAAAGAAGTTTATGGCTATGTTTTTATCTCTCACAAAAAACTAAAACATTCTTTATCAGCTGCATGCACATCCTCAGAAAATTGCTGGCAAAAAATACACCCACACATCTGCCTACATGAGATCAAGACTCACAAAATGTGATACTGAGGAGGCTGAAAGGGATTGCAGAGGGAAAGAGTCGAAGAAATATGAATATGAGAAAGAGAGATGTTGAAAACTTTAAGGAAAAAGATTTCCTTCCAAAAGTATTTAGTCATAAGGAAAAACTACACTTTATTTCAATTCCAATACAAAAAAATCCACACATTTAACTTTTATCAAACACAAACAAAAACAAAGTCCAAACGTTTTGTGTGAAAAAGTAAGTAGTGCACCTTTGCTACCTTTATATGATGTATAATGGAAGGAGCTCACTGGCCTGTTAAAATGCACTTAATGGTCACATAGTCATAAGGGTTACCTCAATCTATTCTATGTTCTTGCATTACTTCGATCAGATTCACATAGTTGGAGAACCTGGTACTGTCATGTTTGGGGTTAGTAAAGCACTCAAGCGGTAACTATGGCAAAAAGAGTTCTTTAATAACACACATTAAGGAGAACATACAGGGGGACTAGGGGGCACAGGAAGGGCAGGACATGGAGCATAGACAGTGTAACAGAAACAACCAGTAAAGAACAATGATAACCAGAGAGACGGAGATTAAGGATGGAGAATGAAATTGGATGCAGGTAAGCTAATCAGGGGAATTATGAATAGCTGTGGAGGAGAGCAAACCAGGGTGACTGAGGCAAGGTTGATAATAAACACAGAGGGAACTAAACTAGACACAAAGGAAACTACAAGCAAAGTGGGAAAAATACTAAAACTAACATTGATCTAAACTACAATACGCAGAACACAAGAAAAAAGTACGAAACTAAACACAATGGAATGCACCTTTCCAACAATAATGAACACAGAAATAAAATACAGCAAGACCTTTTAAAGAATAATAAAGAATTCAGAAGTGATTTAAAAAACACTAATAAAAACCAAAACCCAAACAACCAAAGATTACAACAGCTACTGTATGTCCTGAAGCACATTCTTCTATAGAACTGAGGTTTGTGTACTTTGTTCACCATTACCTTTTACTAACAGATTTTTTAGATTAAAAAAAAAACATTTTGTCAGCTGTTAAAATGGATCTTAGTTATTCCTGGTGATGAATCAAAACTACTGTCCTCAATAAAGAAGGCAGATAATTTGATTCTCTCAGGCATATATAATTTTATATCCATATTAAAAAGTAACCGATTGGGCTCCAATAATCAATAGTATCTGAAAAAGAACCCATGTTTTTTTTTTTTTTTACGGGCAAAATAATTCTTCAAGGGGTTAAAAAAGAAGATTAAGGTAAAATACACTTTGCAGAATGCAACCACATCATTTTCTGGTTTCCTACAGAGTCTCTGGTGAGTTATTAATCAAAGTACTGCTGTGTGACAAGGAATCTTTATCACCTTTTCAAAAAAGTCGGACTGCAGATGTCCAACGAACCATGTTAATGCTACTCTCAGCTAGTTCAATTATATAGTCTCCTTTGACAAACAGAGGCTGCATAGTGGTGCAGTTGGTAGCACTGTTGTCTTGCAGCAAGAAGGTCCTGGGTTCAACTCCTGACCAGGGGTCTTTCTGCATGAAGTTTGCAGGTTCTCCCCGTGCATGTTTGGGTTTTCTATGGCTACTCTGTCTTCCTCCCACAGAACCAAAAACAAGACTTTTAGGTTAATGTCTTTCTCTAAGTTGTCTTTAGGTGTGAATGGGTACATGCGTGGTTGTTTGTCCTGTGTGTCTCTGTGTTGCCCTACGATGGACTGGCGACCTGTTCAGTTTGTACCCTGCCTCTCGCCCGTAAACGGCTGGAGATAGGCGCCAGCTCCCCCGCAACCCTGTACAGAAGAAGTGGGTATAGAAAATAGTTGTAAGGATGGTTCACACAGCAGGAGACAAACTAATATCTGGAAGAATTGCGATTGCTTTCTTATATGTGACTTTACCATACACATTTAACTTAAATAAAATAACAATTGAACTGAAATCCCATATAGAATGGTCATTCAGCCCAAATGTGGCCTAATGTGGCGAGAAGAGTGCAGTCAGATAAAACCTGAAAAATCTTTGTGAGTGCTGGAGCAGAGTGAACAATGCAGATGAGCAGAGCAGTAACCAACAGTCCAAAGCTTGTTTAATAAATCATCACAAGAGCAGTCCTCAGAGTACTACACGAAGCCAATGTGGTTCTCACTTCAACACATGCAGTAATCCAGTTCAGCTTGAAAACAAGCCAGTACAGTTAGGAAAAGATTACCATCACCCAGCCTGAAACATTTTCCATATTCTCACATATAAGGCCTTGGTTCGCTGCAAGTGTTTTAATTCAAATTTTGTGTTACACTAGGCTGAAACAAACATGTATAGAACATTTTAGAACACCTTTTAGTGACTTAGATCACAGAAGCTGCCGCTCTAAAGCTCAGAAAAAATAAAGTCAGACATCAGCTGCTGTGAGCTTCAGTCCTCAGCATGGATTATGCAACACTCAGAGTAAATATTGATTTTAGTAGGGTTGCAAATGTCCTCTCCTCTACAACCAAATTCAGATAGTTTCTAAGAAATACATTATTTACCAATGAACAGTAAGTGCTTTATGTGCTATAAAAACAAGACTTATATTAGAATTAGGAGACGTGATCGATGTAAATGTTGCACATATAAAATATTTTTTTTTATTTTTGAAAAATACTGCTTTTTAAAAGGTAAACACAGTGAACAGACTTTGCTATAAATTAATCAAACTCCTTTAGGAAATAGATGGTCACCTATACAACAACATACCACGTTAATAAAAAAAAAAATCTAGGCTTCATGTGACAGCATTAGCACTATATGGATTCCAGGACCAGGGCACACTGGGATAGACAGATTTTGTAATCGATTTGCAGTGATCATTTAAAGACAGGTTATCATGAAAACTATACGGCCTGGTTAAAACCATCCAGAAGCTAAAGCAAAAAGACAATTTTGAAGACCAAACAATCTCACTTGCCTAACTTTGCAAATGGCATCTTGCACCTTGCGTCTTGCTTGGATGTTCTGGCCAGTCGTGCATCTCCCTATTTTAGTAAATTCCCATGTGTGGCATGAGGGGCACACATTTAACAGGAAAAGCAGCCAGGTAAAGTATGAAAGCCCTTAACATTTTACAAGCAAATGCATGCTTGAATATAACCACAGAGTGAATATGTATTGCAATATGTTAAATTAACTGAAACTCAAAAGAAAAGGCATGAAATATTTATCGGTCAATCAGTACCGCTTGTTCCATAGTGGGTTGCGGGGGAGCTGGTGCCTATCTCCAGCAATCTATGGGCAAGAGGCAGGGTACACCCTGGACAGGTCGCCAGTCCATCGCAGGGCATGGACAAGCATGCACACACTCATTCATACACCTAAGGGCAATTTAGAGTGACCAACCTAACAGGCATGTCTGTGGACTGTGGGATGAACCCGGAGTACCCGGTAGGAACTCACACATGCACGAGGAGAACATGCAAACTCCATGCAGAAAGTTCCCCAGCTGGGAATTGAACCCAGGACCTTCTTGCTGCAAGGCAACAGTGCAACTAAGTGTGCCACTGTGCAGGCCATAAACTATTTATAAATAACAATTAATAGTATTAGTAGTAATAGTGCGTAGTTAGAGTGGTATGCTGAGAAATGTACTTTTTGCAGATTCTTCTTCTGCTACCTCTTGTTGAATACAGGCAGATGTTCTCTATAGAGGCATCTAGTGTTTCCAAGCAATCATATAAAAGGTAATAACATATTGATGACAAAACCTGTCCCCAAATGGACTGAATATTCTGGGACTGACAAAAAATATGTTTCCTCCATTTACATATACATTTATTAACAACTTAACATTAAAATGTCTTCATTAGGAGCAAAATGGAACGGAAGTCAAATTCCTTGTTTGTGTGCACAAACGGAAAATAAAGCTGATTTTGATATTACATAATGTTGTTACAAACACAGGGAACACATATACAAAAAAATACAGATGAAACAGTAATTGTGTGAGGACATGTGAGGGCATGCTGTGGTTGACTTAATTGTGCTTCACTCTCATTAGTTTAATCCTTGGCTGGAACACACACACACACACACACACACAGACACTTCTGAGTTATGCATGTGTTTTATTGTACATATTCAAATTTTCATTCATGGAGAGGGTTGCTTATTGACTTTGTTGCTTTCCGGTTCACGGTAACAAAAAAAAACAAACACTTTGATCTTCTCACCCACAATCTTTTTCCCTTTTGTATGACATACAATAAACAGGTCTCACAAGCCAAGCTAATATGAAAGGTAGACAATTTAATTTTATACTATTGACACCACTTACCCTTAACAGTAGCTCCCACACCTCGTCCCTCATTCTCTTTATGCCTTCTTTCCTTTCTTTTGTTAGAAATATAACTCTTTTCCTGAAGTAATATATTATTTTCCCCCCAACCCCACTAAGCCTCTCTGTCCCCCATGCTCTTTCTGTTCAGATTTTGTAGTGCTAATCACACAGAGAGTATGAGTGTGAAAATAAATCCTTCAAGCTATGATGACTGTCTATTCACGGTCTCTTGAAAAAGTGAATGCACTGAAAACCTTTCAACTATTTTGTTTCAGGAGTATGTGGCTGAACTGCATGCTTATTTGTCTCTTTACACCTTTGTGCAATTTTGTGCATGCTTGAGAAAGGTCTTATTCTGTTGCCATTGGCATTGTGTTGTTTTTTGTGTTTTCGTCTAAAGATTTTTAAGCACATTTAAATGTCAACATGCATCTAAATATTGGCGACATTATTGTGTGTGTTTGTGTGTGTGTGTGTACCTTGAATCTTGGCCACATCCTCAGGCCTCTTTATTGACTTTTTATTTGTTATTGTTGCATATTTAATGTATCAAAGCAGTTCAGTAGCCTTTAGGGAATGGTAATGATGGAATGGTATCTTCTAGTGGATTGTTCCCTGAGAAATTCTGGTTCATGAAAACACCTTAATCAAATGACATACCCACCACAGCTGAGTCTTTTGAACACAGATTGGTCTATTCTCAGCTCCTCCAAGATAATAGAGCTTCTCAATTATTCTTGCTAAAGATGCTGTTTCTTGTGCTCACTGACATATTCTTACAGATCCAAATCAGGTCGGTAAATTATTGAATCAATAAGTACAGTAATAATAATAACAAATGATGCCCCTCTTTGCCTCCAAAGACCAAATCCCAAATCCACCAGTTCATATTTCTGTCAATGAATGCAATGAAAGTACATGCAGTAAACCTCTCTACTTAAAACAGGAACTAACCTCCCAACCTTTGGCAGCCACCTTCCATCTTTTGATTGGCAACCAAAAGACTCAGACTCAGACAGGCTTTGCCAAGTATTGTCTCAATTGTTGCACTAAAGAATAGTCTTACTATTCTTACTTTAACATCTATCACCTTTAAAAGCAACTATTAAACTTATTTCATTTTCATAGAACAACTAGAAAAACTTTGCAAGCACTTTTGATAAATTTTTTCTTATCTGTAGATGAATATTTGGGCTGCATTGCCTGATGAGAAATTCATCTCAAGCAACACCAACACATGTGTAGATGAATAATGCTCTTGACTAATGAAAAGAAGTTTAAGGTTTTACTCTGAATGGCCCTAAGTCTCAAGCCCTAAGGGGAGAGCACGGACGAATATGTGTTGCTACTGCAAATTAAATCTGAAATTCAAATATAACTCCCATACGTGTGCATAGTGCACAGTGAGTGTCAAGTTAAAAAGTCACCAATATCACATCCCCAATCCACCTCAGGGGTAGTCACAATGTCATACCCACTATGATAGGTAATATGTGATTATGGAACAAATGTTACATAATAATATGAAACAAAGCAAAGACAGCTGCAGATGCAGCAGGAGTCCATGGTGCACATAGAGTAGAAGAATCTGTTACTTAGTAGGTTTTGAAGCAGATATAATAACATGTTTGGGATGGTGCACAAAAAACTGCTTGTATTGGATTTGAAATGCCTGCATTAGGATCAGGACATAGAGATCACCTGTTTGGGGATTTTCTCTCAGGAATTCCCTACCTGTCTCTTTACTCAGGCGAATGCTGTGAATTGTGAGCCATACCCCTTTGATTCCAAAATCTCAACAACGTCCTTTGAAATGACTAACAATAATATGGCTAGTGTGGTTAGCACCTATAGGGAAACAACTCATTTGAATTTCATAGTGTTGTGGTTATGAATATGAATATATTATTTAATATTAATACTTTAATATTTTAGTAAATAATATTTCGGTTTGTTAAGGGTATTAGGACAAAATTGAAAGGGATGAGCCAAGCTCTGACATTTTTGAACAGCAAAACTGTGCACACACACGGAATGAATTCACACAATTGTAAAATACAAGAATTTATTAACAAAAATAAGTCAACTCAAAGTCAAACATATTTCAATCAACAAACTCTTTGCTATGCTAAAACTAAACTACCAAGCAGAATTAAAGAATAGGGAAGACTAATGGGCTATGTACAATATAAACAAGTTGATCAAAGATGGTTGAAAACCATGACCAAAGGATGCAACATTACCATGCAATGTTATTTATGTTTGAGAACCAAGGATTATCTTGAAGAATCTGGAAGTGAAGTGAAGTTAGTCTTGGAACTAACTTAGGCAATAATTGGTATACCTTTAAACAACCATTCACAATGCAAGATCAGATAAAACATTATTTTAATAAAATAATATTTTAAAGAATGATTTGCTGAATAAAACCAACTTTCTGGATGACCAATTCTCAACGGTGTTTAATTAGCTGCCTTTACCTATTAAAATAATATTTAAAGAAATATTATTAAGGAAATAATAAAATAATATTTAAGGAAATATTATTTTGAATAAGAACCAAATCTTTGAGAAATTGGGCTTAATGGTGTTTAATTAGTTATCAAGTTTAGTAAAATAATATTTAGGGAAATATTATTTCCTAGATTGAAAACTTGCTACCTCTTTGGGTAACTGGTCTTTAGTAGGCAAGCACGTTCTTAGCTGTTAGCTTACCTTAATTACCCCATTCATGAATGAATACCGGATACACAAACAGCAATTCATTCCTACTTAACTTAGTGCATATGATCGCGTGATCATATGACACTCTTGGATCCAGTTTGAAGAGTTATGTCTGTTTGCCTGCAAAGAGACATTAGCTCACTGTGTCCCTCTGTCCAGTTCCTCTGGGGACCTACGTGGAAGAGGTCAGTTTGTTGCAAAAGCGGGGTTTTTATTCGGACAGTGACGTCACGGGAAGTCCGCTGTTATTCCCTGTTCCTGGCTGTGCTGGAAGTAGGTTAATGCGATTTATTTTGAAAGTTCCAGAAAAGTTCTTATTGGCCTTTCGTTTGTAACCCATGGCTGTGGTCCCAACATAGACTGTAAAAACTCCTTGCACAATTTGGTCATTTAAAATTAGTTATTTACCGACTGGGAAATAAAAACATAATTTTTGAACTCTCAGTTCCAAATTAATTTTAAACTGACCAGTATATCCTTTTAAAGGTGGATAAAGATGTCTTTATCCAGGTGGCTGATTTCTGTGGAGAGAAAATTCCATAAAATGTAACTTTTGTGAAAGGCTCTATTTAAGGTTTAAAACGTGAAACCTGGATTTTACCCTAAATATGTAATGAAAAGCACGGAAAAAAAAATTTAGTGTCTTTCGAAGCCAGACAAATTTTCCTTTTAATGGGCTTGGCCGCAATCAGAGTCCTTGGCAAGTGCCCTTCTACGAAATTGCCACATATGTTTGTCTACCTCTTCACAGTTGGCCCATGTAACAAATACAGTTGTTTGGGTTTCATGTTTGTCTTCCACAGTGCATACACTTTGCAGTGAGATTGTTTGACAACTTACCAGGTTTTAAGATTCTTAGAGAATGTCTGTAAAGAAAATCTGGTTTAGTTTCAGATGTCTTTTTCCCCTTAGACTGTAGCAGAAAAGCCAAATGAACAATAAGCTGTGTTAAGATGGCTCGAAGACTGTATGTTTGAAAATGAATAACACTGTGGTTAATCAGTAAAAAAAAAGAGGAAAGTAATTACAAGTAATACTGTATGTGGACTGTTCCATAATTTTTGTGAAGCTGGCAAATTTAGGCTACCTCTGCGGTAAAGACAAGAAAAATAATGAGGAAAACTTATTTAAGAAGTACAAGAGTGGTGGTATCATGATTACCTTAACAGTGAAGAGTAATTTCTACGTTTGCTACAATCCAACAACATTATAATTGGTAGTTAGGATCATAGAAAGTGGTTGTCATCCAGTATGAATGCAACCTTCATGTTTCTGACTAACCCAGAGCCCTTTTACATAACCACTGTGTCTTACTAATGAAATAAAACCTATTGAAAAATAAAGCTGTCTTCACCTTTGATTCACACAAGAAGGCAGGGTTGTGTCAGTGTGTGCATATTAATTTGAAGGTGCCATTGTAGAATCAGCAGAGTGGTAATACTAATGCTGGTAAGAGCAATGTACTACCTATTGCCTCCCCAGTTCACATATGCTCACCAACTCAGGTCTATTACAATTTTTGCTGCTGGCTTGAAGGCAGAACCACAGAACCTGGAACCAAACAATCTGATTAAAACTTGGACTGAAACAGTTCCTTAAATGTTTTGAGTGTCTTGATTACTAAAATTCCTTGAGGCAAATTATCTCTCTCGGGGCTTCGTTGAGTTTGTTTACCTATTCAGCACACTATTTTCCAGCCGGATGGTTATTTGTGTTGCACAATGCACTCACTTTTGCTAATAAAAGCCTACGCTGCTAATACTCGGATGCAAATATGGAGGGAGGTGGTGAGGATCAAAAAGAAGCACAGGAAAAACAACAGAAAGTGTCAAAAGTGTGGGATCTCTTTAAACTTAACAGAAAAGAAAGCATGGCACAGTGAGTGTTCTGCAAAATCGAATTAGCATTACATAATAGCATGTCCTCGATGCTGCAACACCTGAGGAGGAAACATTTGCTGCAGTCTTTTAGTTATGAGGCTCCTCTCTATCAAAATATGCCAGATAATTTCCTCTTAGCAGCTTAGTTATGCTACTATAGGCTTAGGTGCTGGAGGACATATTTACAACTTTTCTTCACTCTGCTACGTTCTCCTACTACTGAACTCAATTTATGCGTTATATGCAATTACTGCTGCCATTAATTTTATGTTTTCTGCAATTTGTTTCTCTTCATCAGAATCTACACCTGGACTGGCATTTCTGTATCACTGGTTGGCGTATTGCTGCCAGTACAACTTGTCTTTTTGTGTTTAACTTTTTCTCTCCTTGACATAGCCATGGAAGAAGCTACTCCTGTCAACATGCTCTGTTTGCACTAATGCAATCTGTTTTTCATCCCATATATAACACTACTGGTTTAGCACTTCTCTTTATAACTTTGTTTATCTAGTAGATAAAGCCACTCAAATATTTACAGCTGCAATAAACTATTTTTACAATTTTTATCATAGAAGTTCTCCTGGATCAGTTTGTGCTTTTTGCGTGTCTGTTGACACCAGAAGCGAGTATACTGTTTTGGTCTGGCTGTATGTGATTTTTGAAGTCAATCCACTGCTGTTTCTTATTTGAGCTGCCAAGCAAAGTAGTGACAGTGCTATAAAGATTGATCTATTTAAGGGGAAGCCGGCTTTGTGGCTCGGCGCTGGAAAGAAAGAGGTGAGACCTGCCGGTAATGAAACAAGGCGAAAATACAATAGTACAAGTTGTGGTACTTCATTTGTTGTCGGCACAAAAAAACCTTTTCCAGGAAAGTAATTCCATATCAATAAATGTAAGACCAAAACTCTTCTATCAGGTTCCAAAAGAAATTGTTTTCAAATACTGTTTAGAAAACTTTTTCAGAGCACTCCAGTCTTTATAACTACAGTTATACCCACAGGGGCTTTGAACACACAGTAAAATAATTAAAGACATGATCAAGGCAAAGATTATATACTGATCAGTTTTCACACCACAACAAAACCAAATTAGCTAAATGACAGAAAAACCTGAATCGACAAGGGCAGAGAAAGAAGCATGAATACTGCACAATCATTTACAGATCAATCTGGCATATAAACATTGATTACTAAGTTGAGATGCAAACATGAATATTCATGATCAATCCTAACTAAGCTTTATATTTTAAGTAAACCCCACAAAGAGCTTAGCAGACTTAAGACAATAACTTGCAGTCTGAAGACTCTTTTAAAACACCTGTTGTGATTATGAATCTGAGAATATTATTTAATATTAATATTTTAATATTTTATCAAATAATATTTTGGTCTGTTAAGGGTTGTCCTGTGAATACCAGCCCAGTAAGGCGATGGTATTAGGACAAAATAGAAAGGTGTGAGATGAGCTCTGACATTATTGAACAGCATAAACTCTGCACATATATGGAATGAATTCACACAATTTCTTAATATACAAGAATTTATTAACAAAAATAAGTCAACTCAAAGTCAAACATATTTCAATCAACAAACTCTTTACTATGCTAAAACAATCCAACTAAACTACCAAGCAGAATTAAAGAATAATGAAGACTAATGGGCTATGAACAATATAAACAAGTTGATTAAAGATGATTGGAAATCATGACCAAGAGTGATGCAACATTACCATGCAATGTTTATGTTTGAGAACCAAGGATTATCTTGAAGAATCTGGAAATTAAGTTAAATTAGTCTTGGAACCAACTTAGACAATAATCAACAAACCTTTAGACAACCATTCACAATGCAAGATCAGATAAAATATTATTTTAATAAAATAATGTTTTAAATAATGATCTGCTGAATAGAACCAACCTTCTGGATGACCATTTCTCAATAGTGTCTCATTAGCTGCCTTTATTTATTAAAATAATATTTAAAGAAATATTTTTAAGGGAATATTTTGGAAAAGAGCCAAATCTTTCTGGAGAAATGGGACTTAATGGTGTTTACTTACTTATCAAATTTAGTAAAATGATGTTAGGGACACGATATTTACTGGACTGAAAACTAAACCTTTCTGGGTAAATATTATTTGGCATTAAGCACGTGTTCTTAGCTGTTCTGAAGCTAACAAAGAAGATGATATCTTAGCACCAGGATTAGAGTTGCCAACCGTCCCTTGAAAAACGGAATCGTCCCGTATTTAGAATAAAAAGTACGCACGTAGTCCCGTTTTATTAGGTGGATCAAAAATCTTCACTAAAATGTCAATAGAATTAATAAATGATGGGGTGCTTTATATTTAACATTACGGTAAATTCATTACCAGCCATATCCTGCTCTGTGACCAATGAGCTGACAGAATATTTCGACTCACCTCATTGGCCAGCAGGTACCGTTGCTAAGGATAGATACAGGTGTTACGTCGATTCGCGTTTTCCCATCAGATACGGTTTCCCCAGCGTCCCCTCGCCGCTTACGTGAAAAAAGGCCCGTGTTTGTTCAGCGCTCGTAACCAGCGCGCCGTGCTTCCGCCGCAGGAAATCTACGGACACCGTGAAAGCTCAAACAACGTGTTTCGGGCAAGTTGTCCCACTTTTTTACAACTGTGCTCTCATGATAGATAGATAGATAGATAGATAGATAGATAGATAGATAGATAGATAGATAGATAGATAGATAGATAGATAGATAGATAGATAGATAGATAGATAGATAGATAGATAGATAGATAGATAGATAGATAGATAGATAGATAGATAGATAGATAGATAGATAGATAGATAGATAGATAGATAGATAGATAGATAGATAGATAGATAGATAGATAGATAGATAGATAGATAGATAGATAGATAGATAGATAGATAGATAGATAGATAGATAGATAGATAGATAGATAGATAGATAGATAGATAGATAGATAGATAGATAGATAGATAGATAGATAGATAGGAACAGCAGAGAGGTGGATGCAAGTTCTTCAGGCAGCTGACATCCCCAACATCCAGGCTATTGTACCCTTTGTCCTCAGCATCCCTTCTTCTAGTGGGTTTGTGGAAAATATTTTCTCCATCATGAAAAATAAGTGGACAGATGTGAGGAACAAATGTTCTACAGAATTAATGAGAAGTGAGCTAATTGTCAGTCTAATTAATGAAATGTCCTGCTCAGAGTTTTACTCGGTAGTCCTGAAAAGCAAACAACTCCTTGCAGCAGCAAGAGCTCAAATGAAATATAAATGGAAAAAATAGGTTGTTTCTACATAATTCAGCACTGCAGTTTTTAGTTCACTAGTTCAATATTTTTTTTCACTACACCTGTACAGTCATGGCCTTTAAGGCACAAGTGTTTATGTTTACAACTTTTCTACAGACTTTTTGTTTGTACTAAATGCACTATTATGAAAATGTTTTGCATTATACTGTTATGCTTTTTTATATTGTTTTAAGTTAAGCAGGATGGAGGTCTTTTCAATAGTGTTTTTTTAATTTTAGAAGGATATTTGTTTTTGTCTAGTAATTTTATTTTGCAAAAAGAATAAATTATTTTATAAATTGCTGTATAATTGTTTTTCTATGGATATTTGTATCAGTCAAAACATGCATCGAATTAAACTTGGGTTCGAGTCAACATAATTTCACACAAAGAAAAAGGGTGAAATAAATCACCAGGCCGGTAGAGGTGCAGACAGTGGAGTTGGATAGCCCTACCAGGAGGTGTCCCTTATTTATTTATCAAGGAGTTGGCAACCCTAACCAGAATCAAACACACACCTTTAAAAATACCGTCAATAAAAGGGTTAAAATGCATAAGCGCGGACGGCGCGTTATGATCAATCTTCTATTTAAAATCACCCTTTAAATAAAGTTTGTCTTAACTTTAAAAACACACCGACAAAGAACACAAAACTGAGCACGTGTGCTGCAGATAGCCTGCTAGCACCAAGATAGCTGATTTTCACACAAACAAAACCAAACTTCATGAAATGAAAAACATTTAGATCATTTCATCCTAAATATCTCTCTGCCCAAACTCTAACCCCGTTTGAATTGTGTTGAGGAGGAGTTGTCCGGGCAACGACGACGTTTGAAGAAAGCTCCGTGAACAAAGGTTTGGCTTCCAGCTAACCTCCGTAGCTGTGGATGAAAGACGGCTCGTTCTGTCTGCCAACCAACTGCACATTACTGTAATCATGGTGATGCGGGGCCGTTGTCCTTCCTTCAGACTCGTCTTGTAGAGACCGTGTCTCTGCAGGGAACTCTGGAGCACAGTTTGCTTCTGCAGGTGTTATGATTTGGGGTTGTTTGGTTTTTGGTTTCGGGTTTTTTCTTTATATGTTCTTCACAGCTCAAGTTTTGAATCATGCTTCTGTTTATTATGTTCCTGTTTATGTTTTTGTTTCATGTTTTCTTTAGTTATAGTTCTATTAGTTTGTTTCCTTGGATTTCCGTTCTGTTCAAGCCATGTTTTGCTCCTGTCACGTTGTGTTCTCTGTTAATCAACTTTATTCGGTTCACCTGCACCTAGTTAATCTGTCTTGCTTCACCTGGTTCACGCTCCATTTATACACACCTGTTCTGTTTACACATAGCGGAAACATTTCTCAGATCATGTCTTGTTGTTCAGTTCATGTCACCTGTTCATCATGCCAAGCCTGTCTTGCCAACCTGCCCATGTCTGTTTTTGCTGTCAACCCTGTGAGTGAGTTTTTTGTTATTAAATATCTTTTGCACTTACCATCATGCTGCCTGCTAATCTGCATTCTGGGGTCCTACATTGCTCAAGTCTTAACAGCAGGCCTCAGAGAGAAAGTAAAGCAATGCTTATACCTCAATTTCCCTTTATTGAATGAATACCGGATTCTTTCAACAGTAATTCATATGATCGCGTGATCTTATGACACCCTTGGATCCAGTTTGAAGAGTTTATGTCTGTTTGCCAGCAAAGAGACATTAGCTCTGTTCCCCCCTATCTGGTCCCTCTGGAGGTCGTGTGGAAGAGGCAGGATGTAGCAAGAGCGGTGCTTTTATTTGGACAGTGGCGTCACAGGAAGTCCGCAGTTACCCCTTTTCCTGGCTGTGCCGGAAGTAGGTTAATGCAGTTTATTTTGAGAGTTCCAGAAAAGTTTGTACCGGAGTTTTAATGTTGAAATCCATGGCTGTGGTCCCAACACACCTGTAAGTGAAAGATCTGATCCCTTGGCCTCTACAAAATAAATATTTGTCCCTTTATTTTTTGCTAAAATTACTGCATCAAATTGTTCAGTTGATTCTTTATTTTCTCGGTCTGCCATTTAACTGGTCTTCTTTTTTACATGTGCCTTTTCTTGTGCCTCCTAGCCATTATCATCCTATCGTGTTTTCCATATTCTGACATGTCCTTTGTTTCTCCTTCTTCGTTCCTAATTTTTTTAGACCTTCATTAAGCATTCATCTAGCTAATCTAGATAACAATTTGCTCCCCTTTCATCTTTAATTTTTATCAACAACATACATGTTATACTTCTTTCGTTTTATATGTCTGATAATAAACTGTGTTTATCATTCTTCCTCTCTATTCCTTTTCTTATTTCTATCTCTAAACATTCCTTGACTTTTTACCGAAAGCAACAGCACCCACTGCTGTTTCAATCCTTTAATGCAGCAATAATTTACTTTAGTTTGGCTCCTAACTCCAGGGTAGGAGAACAAAAGGCAATGGTTCTGTATGTTGGTCCCACGGCAGTAACTACACTATACTATTAACATTAAAGCACAATGGGAACAATTCCCAAACTGTGGTACAATTGATTTAGGGAAGGGCAATTCCTGAAAACTAGGAGACGTTTCAAATTATTTTGCATGATGAGCGTCTGTGGACAAGGTTTGCTTTTCATTTATTACATAAGCTAAAACCCTAAAAGGTGGTTTGATATGCACAGTGTTAAGGAATAGACACAATGACAGATAAAATAATGTTTTAAATTACAAAACAACCATTCTACTTCCCACCTACATTTATAATTTATTTAGTGCGGTTCTTGAAATACCAGGGAGCTCCTCTTCTTAAATGCATGCTTCATTCCATATTTATATTACTCTCTTTGATCATTAACTGGCAATTGGAGCTTATTATCTTACAGTAAAATGATTATTTACAGGGTAAAATAAAAAAGCTCTGCTTCACAGAAATGTCAAACATATTTTGCTCAGTTTCTGAAAAATGTGTCAAAGTACAATGAATAACTCATGAGCATTGTCCTCAACAATGTCAAATCTCATCCAAAAGCTTTCCGCCTTGTTTTGAACATTAAGAATTGAACAAAAAATCTAACTTCTCAAAAAGCATCAAAAAAACAAACTAAAACAAATCTGGCTCCGTGAAATCAGTGACTGCAACATTACTTGTTAGTTGACAAGGTATATAAAGAAACAATGTAAATGCATCAGTGTTTGCACAATCTATGTATTTTCTTATCATATGCCAGCAGAAAGATAAAAGCTAAAGCCTCGTATTAGCTGTCAAACCACTGCATTTGGGAGCTTCATGCATTGAGGTTGTGATAATAAAAAACTAAGAAAAATTGTAAGAAAAACTGACAGCTAAAATAAGAAAAACTGAATAAACCAAAGTCTGACATCGTGTCTTTTTGCAGAAGGCCAAGAATAGCTGTGTCATCAGAAACATTCTAAGGTGATTCCTACACACTCATTTGTGTACAACGTAAAGAGAACTTGGGAAGCAATACAAACTTCTAAGTGCTGATGGAGGTAGATAAAAATCTGCAAAACAAATATCTGCAGCTGTCATTTTGTTGAAAAGGAGCTCATATGCTTCAGTTTTAAAATGAGCAGATGACACAAAATATTTGTATAAGTAGAGATAATAAATAATTATTCTCATATATATAAAGATGTCACTGATGTTTCACAGAACGGTTGGAAAGCTGCTATTTAATTTACCAATATATCATAAACAGTCTGTTCTTAGATTGATTTGATTCAGATGATTTGATTTCATTGTTTTAAAAACTGAATAAACCAAAGACTGATCCTTAACTTGAATGTATTTGTCTAGATATGTCATTGTGTTTTTGCAATGCAGACTGCAGTTGTCCATCTTAATGAGAGTACTATATCCTTTGACACAAGGCTGAAAATACATACCAACAATTTTAACAAAAGCCTTAAAAACTGTAACATTGTAACTTTCACAAAAAGATAGGTAAAAATCATAAAAGAAACATATTTACGTTTACCTCATTTTTTAGGAGAATTTGAAGGTGAGAGAAAAAGTGGAAGTTCCTCTCCAGTGACAGCACAAGACGACATAACAGAAATAAACATAAAAAAAAACAAGACATTGGAAAGGAAAGTAGGGGATTTTCTTTTGCTTTCCTCACCTGAAGAGGAAAACCTTTTTTTTACTGAGGGAATAAGGTGGGAACTGAAAGGAGGTGTTCTCAAATTTTGTTTCTCCCTTCCTATTGTTATTCTGCTGATTGTGCGCGGGCAAAAATGTTTTAGTATGAAAACTATTTAAGTGGCAGACAATCTTTAGAGTCCAACATTACCCTATTTATACTCAGCTAAATTTTGTTGTTGCATTTAGTGTTTGGATCCAAAACTTGTGTTTGTGTCTGCATGGGATGTTTGACTGTGTGTCTGTAAGGGGGAAGGGAGGGTTAAAGATTAGTATAAAGATTTCTCTTTCTATTTTATGTCATGCTAATTTTGTCAGTCTGTCTGGTTTTCTTAGATGTTACATAATGTGTCACTGTTCACTGCTGTACAGTGCAAAAATGGTTTTTCTGTCCTGGACGTCGCCACATACATAACTTTTCTGATTAGCAAGATTTTGACTCAGCTGTGGGTTTTGGTGCATGTCAGCACAACTATGCCTGGAAAAAAATGTCTTCTAATCTCAGGTGATGGACTGAAAAGCACACACATAGTTACATCAAGTCATATGTTTTGTAACTGGAACTACAATAAAAGTATATATGTGCGTAACATCAGTCACTGACTGTCAAGTCAGAAAATAGGTCCTTCAAATGTCTGATCTATCTGGCTGCCAAAAGCCCAAAACATGGATGGACAGGCTGTTAAATTGACTGACAGACTACAAAGAGAAAACCTGAGAAAGCAAGAAAAAGTGAGGGAAGCTCACAGCCCAAGGCACAAAGAGCCACACAATTAGCTTTTCTGTCTAGCTGAGGTTGGATTACAAACATTTGTTGTGTACTCTTAGTTGGATTTCCTAATTATCTCATACTATGCCAGAAATACAACAGGTAGAACTGTAATGGGTTATGCTAAGAATGACAAGTTTTAGAGCACACGTCAGTACACATCTGAACATTGCACATAACATGTATTGTGCAGATCCACTACATGAGCTTTTGCAAAATCCCCAAAACTTTGAGCCATTTGATATAACAATTTAATGGAAACATAAAGAATAGAGTTCCTAAATTGGTTGCACTTGCAGCTTGCAGCAGGGGACTAGGTATCATCTAGCAGAAGGTAGGAAGTCCATTCAGTAAACCGGATATGTGCTGGTTCATTGGTGTGCTTCTCCCTTCTTCCTAGAAACAGCCTTCCATGGCAGAGTGTATGCCAGCTTAAATTTTACTTATACCATAAGGTGGTCATACCTTACTGATTTCCCATAGAGCAAAAACATAAACCTCTGGTCCAGAGCATACACTTTGAGTCTGTGTAAAAGGCACAGTGTCTGCTGTAAACATGAACACATGCGATCCTGATAAACTCTTCAGTGGACCTAGGTGAACACCAACATACTTATAGGTGAAACCCTGACAGAGGTGTGTACTCTGTATGACTACAGGACTCTAATATGGAGTAGACCTAGAATTTAAAATCGACTCTTTAATGCTTGCTAACTTTTACATTTAGATTGTGTCATCACTCCGCTGTGTGGAGTTTCTGATCTTATCTAAACGAGTTAATGAACTCGTGTCTTTGTGCAGAAAGCCAAGAATAGCTGTGTCATCAGAAATGAAAAAACTAACTTTCTAAGGTGATGCCTACACACTCATTTGTGTACTACGTAAAGAGAACTAGGGAAGCAATACAAATCTCTAAGTGTTGATGGAGGTGGATAGAAATCTGCAAAACAAATATCTGCAGCTGGAAAGCTGCTGATATTGTCACGGTTCTGTCACGGTTTACTTGGAATCGGACCTCAGAATGCAGACAAGCAGGCAGCGTGATGGTAAGTGAAAACAGGTTTTTAATAACAAAAACTCACACTCGGCAGGAGGCAGGAACAAAACAAGACTGGCAAGATAATCAAAAAAACAAAACTTGGTTTGAAAATAAGACATGAGCATGAGAGTGAAAGATGTTTCCACGAAGACTAACAGAACAGGTGTGAATATATGGCGTGAAAACCAGGTGGAATAAGGATTAACTTGATTAAGATTAACTCGAAGCAGGTGAACTGAATAAACTTAATTAACAGAACAAAACGTGACTGGAGCAAAACAGAGACTCTTGAACACAAACTAGAAAAACATGAAGCAAAAGCATAACCAGATCCGAAAACCAAACTTGACAAAACATGAACAAGACGACAAAACAAAAGCATGACCAGGAAAATAATCAGAAACATGATTCAAAACTTGAACAGTGAAAAACATAAGGAAAAACCCCGAAGCCAAAAACCAAACAACCCTACATCCTGACAGATCCCCCCTTTAAGGGCGGATACCAGACGCCCACAACAGTAAAAACAAAAAGAAAACAACCCGACCAGGGCGGGCGGTGGGGGCCTTGGTAGGAGGGCCAGAAATAAAAAACAAAAACAGAGTTCAGGCGGGCGACCAGGAGGTCGTCCCGAGCAGGCACAGAGTTCAGGCGGGCGACCAGGAGGTCGTCACGAGCAGGCACAGAGTTCAAGTGGGCGACCAGGAGGTCGTCCCGAGCAGGCACAGAGTTCAGGCGGGCGACAAGGAGGTCATCCCGAGCAGGCACAGAGTTCAGGCGGGCGACCAGGAGGTCATCCCGAGCAGGCACAGAGTTCAGGGGGGCGACCAGGCCTGCACCAAAGACGTGGAGTGCCGACTGAGCAGAGTAGAGGACTTCCCAGACACTCTGTGGAACTCCAGAGGCGTGGAGCCTGGCGAACCCTCAGAGGCTGAAGCAGAGCCTGGCGAACCCTCAGCTCTGGGTTCAAAAGCCAGAACGAGGACAAAACGTTCCTTAAACTCCTGCAAACTAGGAACAGGAGCTGAGGTGTCGGCCGGACCCTCAGTGACGTGAGCAGGAGCTGAGGCGTCGGCGGGACCCTCCGTGATGTGAGCAGGAGCTGAGGCGTCGGCCGGACCCTCCGTGACGTGAGCAGGAGCTGAGGCGTCGGCCGGACCCTCCGTGACGTGAGCAGGAGCTGAGGCGTCGGCCGGACCCTCCGTGACGTGAGCAGGAGCTGAGGCGTCGGCCGGACCCTCCGTGACGTGAGCAGGAGCTGAGGCGTCGGCCGGACCCTCAGTGACGTGAGCAGGAGCTGAGGCGTCACCGAGACGAATACAGAAGACCAGTCGTCCTGAGGATCTTTATTTGGCGTGCAGTGAACCTCAAGCGCTGCTCCAGCTCGTTAGGTGTTGCCCCAGAACTCCGGGCTGGAGCGAGCGCAGACGGCATAGGCGGAGGTGCAGCGAGCCTGGGAGACAGTGCTATGGCAGACGAAGATGCGGGCTTACTTGCTGCAGCCCTCACGTCAGCTGGCAGGGAAACCACCTCCTCGCCAGGCGACCGGCTGGGAATCCCTGCATGACGGTGATTCTTGCGGCGGGAGGAAGATGACGGCTTTGTTGCCGGTATCAAAGCAGGTGGGGAACGTCGGAACTGAGGCGGAGGGACAGAACAGCCCTCCCAAACTCTCTGGCGCTGGGCCGCCTCACGCTCCATCTGTTCCAGCAGCAGAGGAGACGGCAGAACCTCCAAATCCGTCGGCAGAAGTCTCATCGCCTCCTTCATCTGCTGCTTAACCCAGCGATCCCTGGCGCTCTCCTGCCTACTGTCCGCGAGGTCCATGTTTGGCGGAAACATTCTGTCACGGTTTACTTGGAATTGGACCTCAGAATGCCGACGAGCAGGCAGCATGATGGTAAGTGAAAACAGGTTTTAATAACAAAAACTCACACTCAGCAGGAGGCAGGAACAAAACAAACGGGCTGGCAAGACAGGCATGGCATAATCAAAAAAACAAAACTTGGTTTGAAAATAAGACATGAGCATGAGAGTGAAAGATGTTTCCGCGAAGACTAACAGAACAGGTGTGAATATATGGCATGAAAACCAGGTGGAGTAAGGAGACAGATTAACTTGAAGCAGGTGAACCGAATAAACTTAATTAACAGAACAAAACGTGACTGGAGCAAAACAGAGACTCTTGAACACAAACTAGAAAAACATGAAGCAAAAGCATAACCAGATCTGAATACCAAACTTGACAAAACATGAACAAGGCGATAAAACAAAAGCATGACCAGGAAAATAAACAGAAACATGATTCAAAACTTGAACAGTGAAAAACATAAGGAAAAACCCCGAAGCCAAAAACCAAACAACCCTACATCATGACAGATATTTAATATACCAATGTATCATAAACAGTCCCTTCTTAGATTGATTTGATTTAGATGATTTGATTTCATTGATTTATATGAAAATTTGTAAATAAACAACTTTAAAAATATGTTTATAATAATATGTCTCAATATTTAGTTACTTGGTTTATATAGCAGTATAAAATTCATGTGAATTTTAGAATTCATCTTTTTATTTACAAAAATAAATAAACAATCTCTAAATTTAGGTTGTTTTCCCCTAACAGTGGTTTTTTTTCTTTCTGATTGTTAACCTAAGAAATTAAAAATAAAATAATTCATTTAAATGTTATCTTCATAGTTATTGCAATATACTATCTTATATTGTGATTCTGTAACATTATTCAAAGTAAGCTGTAAACCAGGGCTAATTCTAGAGGGCTGGTTCCAAACCTTTACGTGACCCTGTCAATCTGTTAACCAGCTCTACACTCTGCAACTGTCTTGCAATGCAAATGCATTGCGAATGCAAATGAATAATTACATTTGTAATTAACTTTCAATGATCCAACCCAGAATGCTATTATTGAAGAGGTATCAAAATAAATAATTGCTGAGAGGTTTCCAGGTCTTCCAGCTGCTCCCCTTCTATCACTGCAGTGAAATCTCTTGGGCTCGACTCCATCCGTCTCTCCACAGTGGGTTAAATGAGCCAACCAATCTGATCTGATGGCTTTCCAAGGAAAAGCAAATTGCCAATTTATCTGGCAAATCAAATGAGATGAAATACTATATTATGGACAGCAGATGGCAGGCCTTCAATTTACCTAAAATATTTTTTTGTCTCCCAGAATGTGTTGAAAAAGTATTTAACTGAATTATCAGGTCTATTAGCTTGATTTGATTAAACAATCTGGTAATATTTTATGTTCTGATTTAAATCCGTTTAAATATGTTTTGAATAAAATCTGACCTTTTTGTGTGTTCTAAACCCCACAGGCTTGCTGGATTGGCACGGTTATTATGGGTCTCCTCCAGCCCATTTGACCCAGACAATTTAGAATGGAAGCAAATTGCCAGTTTTGGCGTCAGAGACTGCTGAGTCAGCTGGGTCATTTATGAAGCAATTGCTGTCTGTTTTCTTTTTTTTTTTCCTGTGAACTTCCCACAGTCACTGTCAAGGCTCCACAACAAGTATCAGTCCTGTCAAGCACCCATTCAGACAATGTGCCTTTCCATCTAACAGTTGCGGTGAGTGTTTAATTAAATGACAAATCAATCCAAAACACATCCAGCAGAGAGAAAAACAACGACTTGAAATGCTTATTATATAACAAACTGCAATTGCAGACCAGCTTTAGCAGAGTTCATAACATATTTTCTCTCTTTAGCTATATTATATATCAGATAATTATATTCCATGCAGTAGGTGCATCCTTTTAGAGGTAGGTATCTTACAAAAGAACTATATTATATGTTCCTGTAGAAGTGCATGCTGCTGAAGTCAAAGCTGCATCCTTTCATGTAATACACAATATAATTATTCAATTTCAATTCAATTCAATTCAGTTTTATTTATATAGCTCCAAGTCAATGCTGTACAGTAGGTCCTGGTTAGAGGGGGCCAGCAGGACCACATCATCTGCAAAAAGAAGAGACAAAATCCACTGGTCCCCAAACCAGACACCCTCCAGCCTTTGGCTGCGACTAGAAATCCTGTCTATAAAAGTTGTGAACAGGACCGGTGACAAAGGGCAGCCCTGCCAGAGTCCAACATGCACTGGTAACATGTTCAACTTAGTGCTGGCAATGCAGACCAAACTCCTGCTCCACTTGTACAGAGACCATATGGCCCTTAATAATAGGCTCCCCATTCCGTACTCCTGGAGCAATCCCACAGGGCACCGAGAGGGACACAGTCGAGTGCCTTCTCCAGATCCACAAAACACATGTGGACCGGTTGGGCAAACTCCCATGAACCCTCGAGTACCGTGTAGAGGGTGTAGAGCTGGTTCAGCGTTCCATGGCCGGGACAAAAACCACACTGCCCCTCCTGAAGCCGAGGTTCGACTATCGGCCAGACTCTCCTCTCCAATACCATGGCACAGGCCTTACCAGGGAGGCTGAGGAGCATGATTCCCCTATAGTTGGAACACACCCTCCTGTCACCCTTCTTGTGAAGGGGAACCGCCACCCCGGTCTGCCAGTCCAGGGGCACTGTCCCCGAGTGCCACGCCATGCTGAAGAGGCGTGTCATCCATGAGAGCCCCACAACATCCAGAGACTTGAGATACTCAGGGCGGATCTCATTCACCCCCGAAGCCCCGCCACCATGGAGCTTTTTAACCACCTCAGTGACATCAGCCTTGGTGATGAAATAGTCCAACCCCAAGTCCTCGGTCTCTGCTTCGACCAGGCGAAGCATGTTGGCAGGATTGAGAAGATCCTCAAAAAACTCCTTCCACCGCCCGATAATGTCCCCAGTTTAGGTCAGCAGCTCCCAACCTCCACTGTAAACAGTGTTGACGAAGCACTACTTCTCACAGTATCTGTCAGCCGCCTCAGGAGTCCCACAAGCCAACCACAGCTGATAGGACTCCTTCTTCAGCTTGAAAGCATCCCTCACTGCCTTTGTCCACCACTGGTTTCGGGGATTGCGCCGCAACAAGCACCGCAGACCTTGCGGCCACAGCTACGGGCGGCAGCATCGACAATAGACGCAGAGAATATGGTCCACTCAGACTTAATGTCTCCAACCTCTCCCAGAATCTGGTCAAAGCTCTCCCAGAGGTGGGAGTTGAATACATCCCTGGCTGAGTGCTCCGCCAGACATCTCCAGCAGACCCTCACTATAAGCTTGGGCCTGCCAAGTCTGTCCGGCTTTCTCCTCCTCCAGCGAATCCAACTCACCACCAGTTTGTGATCAATGGACAACTCAGCCCCTCTCTTCACCCAAGTAACCAAGACATACAGCCGAAGGTCTGAAGACACGACAACAAAGTTGATCATCGACCTCGTGCCTAGGGTGTCCTGGTGCCAACTGCACTGATGAACAACCTTATGCTTGAACATAGTGTTCATTATGTACAATCCATGACTATCATAGAAGTCCAATAATTAAATACCACTTGAATTCAGTGGCACTAAGTCTAGCAAGGACCTATGGCATGCACTGGGGCGGTTCGCAGGCGAGTGTGAAGCGGTTGGGATCAGCTCCTCCAAGTCCGGTTCTCACCGGAAAACGGTGGCTTGCCCTCTTCAGGTTGGAGGGGAGTTCCTGCCTCAAGTGGAGGAGTACAAGTATCTTGGGGTCTTGTTCACGAGTGAGGGGAGAATGAAGCGGGAGATCCACAGACAGATCAGTGCAGCTCCCTAAGCAATGGGGATGCTGTGCCGGTCCGTTGTGGTGAAGAGAGAGCTGAGCCAAAAAGGGAAGCTCTTGTTTTATCAGTCGATCTACGTTCCTACCCTCACCTATGGCCATGAACTTTTGGTCATGACTGAAAGAACGAGATCCCGGATACAAGTGGCTGAAATGAATTTCCTCCGTAGGGGGGCCAGGCACTCAATTAGAGATAGGGTGAGAGGCTTGGCCATCCGGGAGGGGCTCGGAGTAGAGCTGCTGCTTCTCCACATTGAGAGGAGCCCGTTGAAGTGGCTCGGGCATCTATAATGGATGCCTCCTGAACGCCTTCCTCGGGAGGTGTTCCAGGCACGTCCCAGGAGATGACCCAGGACACACTGGAGGGACTATGTCTCTCAGCTGGCCTGGGAATGCCTTGGCCTCCCCCTAAAAGAGCTGGAGTAGATGTCTAGGGAGAGGGAAGTCTGGGTGTCTCTACTGAGTCCCACGACCCGGTTCCGGATAAAGTGGAAGACGACAAATACGAGTACAATTCTCAACACATGTCGTCTCAAGACACTATACAAAGTCAATTCAATCGAATCATACATATTTCAAGTCAGGTTCATACACTCCATAATTCTAACTATCAAACAGTACGGTCAGATTTGTATCATTCAAATTGGTTAAAATGTTGTTGTTTTTTTTTCTAATGAAAACCAGCAGATTGCATTGAGTCAGTGGCTTGCAGCATTCACTCCTCCTGGATGTGCATGAAGCATCCAGCAATCCCTCATACTGAGCACGCATGTAATGACAGTAGAGAGGAAAACTCCCTTCAGTGTATTTGTAAACAACTGGACACCTCAGATACATTTCCACAGAGAGAACAACAAGTGGTACTCAATCAAGCACCATGCACTACAAACATCATCCTTTTTCATAAAACCAAATCAAATCCAAGCCAGAAATATTTGAACTATGGATGGAGCTGTCCTGTGGGTCCTTCTGCACCTGTTTGGTGCTAATTTTAAACATGTACTTGAGGGGAACGTTAGAGCTTGTTTTGATGACGTTGAGACATGCTCTTAAAAATTCTCTGAAAAGACAAATTCTGGTGGTATTCTGAATTACCGTAACTGTAATACTCATCTTCCCCATCTTGATCATGGGAAGCCATTGTGCTCTTGCCATAAGCCTATTTTTACCTCGCTACATATCTTTCTGCAACCTTAGGTGCGACCACTAACTATTTAACTAAAATCGGAATCACATTATACAAAAAATACACAGAACATTGAAAAGGGGATCATTATTGGGTAGTATGCACAGAAGCCATGAGCTGCAGAGGATGTTGTAGATGCTAATTCTATCTTTACATTGTCTCCAATCAATGATGTATGGGTGGAAACTGTATTTTAACTGTTTATTTGTTTGTTTATAAGTCAGTGTCAATAACCAGTGTTATATGTTTACTCACTGAGCAAAATGTACCATTTGGGACAAAAATGACCATTCTGTTCAATTCTAGTGTTAAGATTAGACCTACTATTGTACTAGACAATCCCCCCTCTGAGCAACCTGCATCTTCTGCTGTCCTAAACTCGTTTTTAACAGCGATATAGTGAGTGTGTGGCTTAAAAATACAGAACTCATAAATCCTGAAAGCACTTTTTTACAAGCAATCTTTACGAAGAAACAGTATTTTCTGACACATCCGACAAATAATGCTGTATGTCACAAGATCACAAGAAATAACGGTGAAATAACATAGGTTAAAATCAGATAATATAACACAGTTATTCAAGTTACAATTGATCAATAGAAACTAGATGCAGCAGTTAGATTCTAATCTTTTTCAGCCAATGGTTGTAGATTTGCCAAAATCAAGCATTTTAAGATTAATTTAATCATTTATCTTATCTTGTGCTATAATACTCAAGGCCTGATTGATTTTTATATGCTGTCATTTTATTACAAATGTGCATCACGTTCATCATAAAGCATTAGTAGCTAGATAAATTACGGACAAAGTTGCAATTAGTTACAGCAGTTTAAAAGGCTCTGGTGCATGAGGAAGAGACACACATCTGTAGTGACTGAGGGCAAAGTGTATGATAGAAAGAGAACAAGATGGTGACAGAGTGCACAAGGAGAAGCAGCGAGTGGGTAAGCCAAATTAACAAGCCATGGGTGGGGGATTGTGTGAGGTAATTTAACTACTAGATTCAGCCTTTAATGTGTTTCACAAGGGCATGTGCAGACACTGAACCTGTAAAATGTGATACCTGAAACACTGGTGATTTCCAAACCTCAAACCAATGACATGATAGTTAATTTAATTGTTTCTGGATTTGCCATCATTTAAATCTGAATTGTTTTGGAAAAAAAGAAAAAAATCTAGTTCAAGTAAACAGTTTTAAACAGACTTTATCCCAGCTATTTATTATCTATTATTAATCATCTGATTCTATAAGTCAATACAATGGGGTTAGCTGAAGTATACTCTTTAAATAGGGAAGGTGCTGGCATATGCTGCTGACATTTTCACAATGCCTCAGTAAGTTTCAGGTTTTTATTCTGTCAGATGTTATGATAACAGTCTTGGTGCAGATGTAACAAAAAAAAGATCAGTACCAAGACTTTATGAGCAGTGCTGATCCGAAAGGCAAAAACTGGGTCATATCAGCAGCAAAAATAGCCCTAATCAGGAAATACACTGAAATCTGTTCAAGGCAAAGATGTAGCTACATACTACTTTCTGTTTTGTTCGTTTAGTCTCTTACATTTTACAAATATTGTAGTTGGATACCTACAGCTAATGATTCCAATCTGTTTTTCTTCCCCCTTTTCTGATGCTACGTATTAAAATGCAATCTCTCAGACCACCAAGTGCTTAGAAAGTTAAAATATAGATGATCTAAATAACAATATACACTAGAGCTGAGTATATTAGAGACAATAACTAATATACATGTTTTCTGTTCACTACACTAACCATTGCTTAGTGTAGTGAACCACAGTTACTGCATATTTTAATATAAATTAACAATTTACCGGATAATAATTTGGAAAAAGTAAGTAAAAAAAGACAGAAGAAGATCTCTATCATCTGTTGAAGTGCTCTAAGAAACTGTGTAACAATATTCTCACCACACCATGACTTTCTCCTTTCTTCTCCTTGTTATTTTGTATAAATTGCCATGTTGTACCATGCTAACCTTTCATTTTGTTCATTCTGTGTAGAGTTAGATCCAGGGGTGTGGTGTGTGGCATAGCAGTAGAACAACTATTATTACATGACCCAGTTTTGCACCCAAGTTTGTAATGATACATCTTTTATAGGCAGACAGTCCTGTGAGATCACTACATCATTACAGCCTGGCAGCCATTGGGTTAAGATAAAAACTTAATAAGATAAAAAGATAAAAACTGTTTACTTTTCGTTGTGTTTGAAAAAGTTAGGTACCTTCTCCAACAATATCTAGTGTGCATTTTCTGTTGTCTTCTGTTGATCTCGAGCAATGATAGCTGGATGAGTTATTTTTTGTGCATGAAAAAGCAATTAAATTAAACTATCATTAAGATACACCTGCACCTCATGAATCTGTTGATCATTTGTTGATTTGTTTTTCAGGATTAATTTAAAGTTGCTGAAGAAGTACTCAGAATGGTAGACTGATGTTTTGAAAAACCTTCAGAATGTAAAGGATATAGTGAGATAGTAATCTTGACCGCGCTGATGGCAGGAATGAAAAGCCCTCTCTTTAAGATTTTAACCTATGAACAATCTGACTTTTTCAAGTTGTAACATTACTTAACTTTAGAATCAAGTGTGCAAACCCACACAACACATATTCCACCATGTCATTATTTATTATTGAGAAATTAACATTGTTTTACAAAAATGTTTAAACAACAGCAAGGGCATTTAAGGTATAAAAGGCTGAAACCAGTGTATCTTTTTCCCATGTTTCTGCACTTAAGCACAGTCCATTTTATGCAGGTATCAGCATATAGAGTGATCTCCAGCATGTAGAGTGCATTTTGAATCAGTGGTTTCTCTTGATCTGCTTTCAAGCAATTTGCCTAAGGTTAATTAAAAAAAATGCTGCAGGGCACACAGACACCCTTCTCATTCAAAATTAAAATGTTTAGCACTTGATTTTAACTTGCAGCAGGAAGCCATCATGCTTTGAGATCTGACTTGGTCTCAAAGCAAGTGCTGCCATGTGCTTCCAGGATTGTCTGGTATTTTCTTTCATGTAGTTACTGTGCACCTAATACATTGAAAGCCTAACAGTGACCTTCATCTGTCAGTTAGTGCACTTTGTTGGGTAGAAGAGTGTCTGACGAGCTGCATTTAACAAGACGCACTGAGTTGCACTGACAAAGTCTTTGATTTATTGGACTTCAAAAGTCTAAGATATTTTCTTCTCTACAGAATCAGCAGGTCTTTGTGTAGTTTTTTCCCAGTACTAGAAGATGACCTCTTTTATGTCTCTGAGTTGAAAAGCCCGTAAAACAATAACCCTCTACGGGACCCTAAATGTCCAGAGAGGCCACAACCAATTAAGAGGAATTGGTCTGTCACTGTTCATTCTGTAAACTGTTCAGAAGCAAAAAAGCGAACAATTAACAAAAATGGTAAAGATGCTATAACCAGACTAAAGTGCTCTCAAGTGAATGTGTACAAGATGGCTGGAGATTGGTTTTATTCTTCTCTGGATGTAAGCAATTGCTTTCATGCGCACCCCACTGCCCCTTAACACTTTTCAGAGGAGAGTCATTTGAAAAGGTGTTCTTGTTTCTACTTCCCAGGAGTAGCATTGTATTTTACTGTATTAAACTCCAAATTGGCCACTTGAAACCTGCCTAAACCCTTCTATGCAGATAATACATTAATTTGTTGTATTGCAGATAAATCAGCTTAAATGTACAAACTCTTATCAGCTAATAAATATTAGATGTAAAACTGAAACCCATATGTAAGACTAATTTTAATAAATCACCAATGCTATGCTTATTTTTGGAACATTCTGGCATTGATGCTTGTGACAACTAAACATTTATGTCAGTGTTGTGGGTTTGAAGGCAGGACGGGTATGCAAACAAAGTCCAAAATGGCAGATCCTGAATATTTTCTTAAGGAGTTTAATTATCTGTTTTCACAATATTGCATTATTTTTATTATATTTATTACTAAACAGCCATTGAGCTACACAAACAAAAGAGATTGGTAAAAACTTTGAATCCAAGAATGCACAGCATTTACCCATTTTCAGAACAGCCCCAGGAAGAACAGAATCCAGCTTGAATCCTCATGACATCATAGTACAAAACTCTGGTGAATACTCTGTTCCCTCTCTTCCCCTGCAACAATCGACTTGTTGCATAGGGGAGACAACCGCGTGAACATCTGAATGTTCTGATTATGCCGGTCAAGTAAAGGGCTACTTACATGATCCAAGGTAGAATACAATCTGATGTTTGTGAACCCGTCAGTCGAAAACCGGACAAAATAAGACGAGTTGTCTTAATATTTCGTTCTAAGCTTCTGCAGAAAATGAATCTGAACCAGAGATTCCCAAGGAAGAGACGGTGTCTCTAATCATAGGGGTTTTCACCACTGCCTGAAGAAGACAGCATCAAAAACGCAGCTCTGCATGCCTTATGTTTACAGTAGATGCAGAAACTTCAAACACTTGAATCGTTGATATAAAAAGTGGTGTCTGGTGTTGGGGTCATCCATTTTGGTAGGACAGACTGACTAGGCTGCGCAGTTCGACATGTGCAGCTTGACAGGAATCGCAGCTCTAACGTCACCCGGGATTATGAAACCAGCGGAAACCAAACTTTCGTTGCCATTTCAAGCGTGTTTCACGGGACGACGCAACGGAGGCGCATATCTGGAGAGGGAAAATCTCATTGGCGAACTTTCTCTCCACACGGCCATTCCCGGAAGAGCTTGAAAGCTGGAAACCTGTCTGATACAACAAAGTCAGAAGATTCATAACCGATCGAAAACAACTTGCATATTTCTTCATTAAATTCTGCAAACAACAGTTTCAAAATTGTGAAAAAAAACAAGTGTAGAAAATGGTAAAATGATTGCACGACTCAAGTGAAAAACCACAGAGGTTCGTTGCCAAGGAGATGAGTTTCCTCCTTGTTGATTCAGTTGACTGCAACGGTTCCTCATATTTTGCCCATTGTAGACGGATGAGAAGTTTACCGTTTCTGAGTTGATCACAGACGCACGACATTCTGGTTTTCCTCCCCCTTTTCCCCCATCCTCCAACCAGTGAGGAGAAGAAGTCAACGTCAAAGTAATTTTGTTCTTTTTATATTAAATTGGATAGATGTATTTAGAGGTCTGGGCAGGGTGAGGCATAGTTTAAGGTGGTTTAGAATCACCAGTAGTTAATCCAATGTATTAACTTGTTGCATGCAATACTGATTGTAGTGTTTTATGCTGAGCTGTTTGATTTGGTGTGCTGCTGAATCGTGGAGCGCGGCTGCTATCAGCAAGGTGCATGTTCATGTTTTTGTCTGGCTGATCCCAAATCAGCCAATAGTTAGAAGTTGGACTTTTAAAAGTTTTTCATTCAAAGCAGCTTCGGTCTGGGCCTTGTGGCCTGACCACTGCTTTGTCCCAGTTTTATTACTGGAGTTTTTCCATCGAGTTCCAGCCTCAGAGTTTTATGGCACCTTTGTTGGAAATTTGGGGTATTCAGCTGTTAGTGGCTAAAGGGGCATGGCCAACCGTCTACCAGCTGATAGCTGCCATCCAGATGCATTAGCGCACCAAGAAGGTGCAATGGTTCTGCTCCACTTTCCAAGTTACCCTAAATTGCACCTTTTGTCAATAAAACTGCTGGTTTGATCTTAATAAACACTCAATGCACATACAAGGGTTGGACAATGAAACTGAAACACCTGTCATTTTAGTGTGGGAGGTTTCATGGCTAAATTGGAGCAGCCTGGTAGCCAGTCTTCATTGATTGCACATTGTATCCAAAAAACATAAAACCACGGCTGCCCAAATTACGGCAGAATTAAATGTGCACCTCAACTCTCCTGTTTCCACCAGAACTGTCCGTCAGGAGCTCCACAGGGTCAATATACACGGCCGGACTGCTTTAGCCAAACCTTTGGTCACTCATGCCAATGCCAAACATCGGTTTCAATGGTGCAAGGAGCACAAATCTTGGGCTGTGGACAATGTGAAACATGTATTGTTCTCTGATGAGTCCACCTTTACTGTTTTCCCCACATCTGGGAGAGTTACGGTGTGGAGAAGCCCCAAAGAAGCATACCACCCAGACTGTTGCATGCCCAGAGTGAAGCATGGGGGTGGATCAGTGATGGTTTGGGCTGCCATATCATGGCATTCCCTTGGCCCAATACTTGTGCTAGATGGGCGCGTCACTGCCAAGGACCACCGAACCATTCTTGAGGACCATGTGCTTCCAATGGTTCAAACATTGTATCCTGAAGGCGGTGCTGTGTATCAGAATGACAATGCACCAATACACACAGCAAGACTGGTGAAAGATTGGTTTGATGAACATGAAAGTGAAGTTGAACATCTCCCATGGCCTGCACAGTCACCAGATCTAAATATTATTGAGCCACTTTGGGGTGTTTTGGAGGAGCGAGTCAGGAAACGTTTTCCTCCACCAGTATCACGTAGTGACCTGGCCACTATCCTGCAAGAAGAATGGCTTAAAATCCCTCTGACCACTGTGCAGGACTTGTTTATGTAATTCCCAAGATGAATTGACGCTGTAATGGCCGCAAAAGGAGGCCCTACACCATACTAATAAATTATTGTGGTCTAAAACCAGGTGTTTCAGTTTCCTTGTCCAACCCCTGTATATATTTTCTTTTATTATTATTTTTAGAAAGTCATTTTACTCCCTTCTGTAGAATAGTGCACATTTAGTTAGGTGAAGATTTTTGGACCAGAATAGTAATTGTGTTGCTATGTGGTCAATAAATGTTCACATATATAAAGAGAAGTGTTTGTGTTTATTTCGTGCAAGAGTGATTTGTATGTCAAAATAAGATCAAAGTTCCCCACCCATCGGTGGAGCAGCTGATTAAACAGTGATATTTAGCATGGTAATTATTAATGATAATTAACTAATTGTAATTATTTAGTGTTTTGAGCCCATAATCACAACACCAGAGGACATCCCTGATTTCTATTTGTAAGCAATGACTTTTGGTTAAGAAAACTGTTTTCCGGAATTATGATATTTGTAACGGCTGGTGGCCGTATGTGTGTGTTTGTGTGTTTTGTACCATCATCAACAGACTGGCCAGCCGATGTCGCTGCGGAGCGCCGTTTTCCTCCGCTGGTGCCGCTGTTTCTGATGGGATCGGATTTCTTCTACCTTCCTATTGGACCTTCGCTGGTTGATCTCTTCTTCGCTGGTTACTCTCTTCTTCCCTGGATACTCTCTTCTTCGTTGTTCCTGACGGACTCGGATCTCCCTGGACGCTCTTCACTCCTCCTGCTGGACGTCTCCGGGAGCTCATGTGGAATACTCATTTCCTGGTTCTTCCAAATTCGCAACCAATCATTGAAGAGATCACTCTATATAAACTCTGCATCTGCCACTAAGGGCAGGTGTGATTTAGAGTGAACAGCTCGCCCCTTCTGAGCTGGGTGTCTTGACACATTAGCTTGCTTGGATTGTGTGCTTACCTGCTTGTTGATTAACTTGCTTGTTTTATTTTGTTTGCTTACCTGTTTGCTGGTCAGCTTGTTTGCTTTGTCGGGAATATTTTTCCCACTTGACTCTGAGGAGTTTGTTTAAAGCTTGTTAAGCTTTATCTTGAATTAATTGTTTGTTTTGTTGTTAGCTGGGACTCTGCTTTAAGTAACGGTTGAGTTACCTTGTCCCTCCTTTTGAGGGATTATTTTGTGTTAAACTACTGGTTGTTGGATATTTTGTTTAAATTTATGGTTATTGTGTATTTTGGGTTTTACCCCTTTTTATTTTCAAAAGGTTTGTACTTTGTTAAGTACCCTCCTTTTGTTTGTATTCTGTTACAAATAACAGAAACTGAACTGAAAAGCAGTAAATTACTCTTTCATTCAAAAATCCAATAACGCCTGGTCCAAATGCTTACTTCCCCCTACCCCTAGACCGAGTGGGGTCGTAACAATATTTAATTATAATTGTTGATAAGTATTCATTAATCAGTAATCATAATCCTTACAATGGGCAGACACAATTAGGTTAGGTTTGATTGTGTTTTGCTTTGTTTGTGGTGCTAAAAGCTAAAATATTTGAGTGCTAGCAGGCTACCTTCCCATGATGCTACAAGTGTTTTCTTTTTTGTTTTTTTTCAAAGTTATGATTAACTTTATTTCAGAGAGTGGTTAAAACACTAATGGTCCTATAACATCAGTTTGCTGTGTTTTTATCTGTGTTTTCCCTTCATCTCCTCTCACTAATTTATTTTAAATATCTTCCAGTGTTCCTTAAAAATGTGCAAAATTATTTGTTATATGCTAAGCTAAAATGAGTAAGTGCTAATGTTAAACTATAACCAATATTATGTTTGTATGTTCAGCGATCATCCCATAACACACCACTGGTGTGTTTGTTTTACTGATATTTAAAGTACATGTGAAACTTAGGCCCTGTTTACACGTCAATGTTTTCTGGTGAAAACGGAAAAGTTTAGTTGTATTTCTACTGTTCGTCTACACAACAGCACACTTTTTCTCTGAAAATGGCACAATTTGTAAACGGGTTCCAGAGTGTAATGGTTTGAAAACGTCCTGGTCTCTGTTTTCATGTAGATGGTAAAAATTTAATCTTTCTCATGGGCAATGCGCAGTAAGACTGAAATCAGTAGAAATGAATGCATACAAGCACAATATAACAGCTGCCGACCAGTTTAAAACATACAGAAGTCAAAGATATTAACAATAACAGTGGCAGATTCCTTGTGCAGCTGACTCTTTTGAATCTAACAACAGTTCCTCAACAAAGTCTTTGGAGCAGGAAAAGTGTGCATATGTTGTTGAGTTTCAGACAACGTACCGCCTACTAGTGGTGTGGCGGGGGAATTACATCAACTCCACATCGCTACTGTTGCTAATTGTAATCAAAACATCATGTAGACATATTAACAGAAATGAAAAGAAAATCCAGTTTTCAATGGATTGTTGTCGTGTAAATAGGGCCTTACTTTGTATTAACCTAACCGTTAAACTCAGATGTGACATCATCATTCCTGCCATCAGCGCGGTCAAATTTAATCTATTTGTCTGCCATCTTGTGAGTGCCAACTGCCCTCAAAATCTCATCACTCCTTGTGACTGCTTGCTAACAACGTTTTTTTAACCGTCTCCTGTTTGGGAGAGTAGCACTCAGAATTGTCCGAGTGCCAAGAAAAAGCCCAACAGATTTACTTTCAGAAGTGGAGCATTACAGCTAACGCTTTAAAGCTCTGCTTGATATTCATAAAAATAAACTTTATTAGAAACTGCTTTGGGATTATTTTAATTGTTACGGACATGGAAACAGAAATGAAAAGGAAAAGAAAAGAAGCACGAAAGAGAGAAAGGGGGGCAAAAAGGAAAATGAGAGAGAAGGAGAATAGAATGGAGGAAAGAAAGAAGGATGAAGAGAATACAAGATAACACCCTCCTTGCATCTACACCTGCAGAAATGTTCATATTACCAGCTTTTTGTAGCTGGTAATATGTAGCTGCCCCACCAAGCAGCTACTGGGAGTGAGCCAGCACATACCAAAGCACCCCGCCTCGGATACCGATACAACTCTTAATAATCTATTGTCCACAAGGTTGTTGATGTTTAATTTAGCAAATCATTCTTTTAAATATTATTTTATTCAAATAATGTTTTGTTTACCCTTCTGATTTGCATTGTAAACTTGTAGTACAAACACGACAGTTCTTAATTAGTTTTACAACTAATTTGGCTAGTTCTAATTTCCTTAAAAACATCTTGGTTCTTATACATACATTTCCTTTAATTGTAGTTTATTAGTTTTCCTTATTCTTTTTATTTTTACTTAGTTTAGGAGTTACTAGCATAGTTTAGAGTTTTTAAATTGAAATATTTTCACTTGGAGGTGGATTATTTTGTAAATAAATTATTGTATTTAGAGATAAGTTGTTGTGTGTTTATCATTCCGCATATACTGTATGTGCGCAAGGCTTGCTGTTCCAGAACGACAGAGCTTGAAGTACCTCTTTCATCTATTGTTCTATGATAGTACATCGCAGTAAGCTGGTATTTACAGGACAATACCTGACAGACCAAAGGTTGTTTGGCTAAAATTGAATAAGCAAATCTATTGTTGTACAACACAAGAATTTGAAAAATACCTTTATAATCAAATAAGATCCCAAAGTGTACTATATTTAACAGCTCTAATTTCTTAAAGTTCTAATTTCCTCTCCTACTAAAATCTGTCTTCTCCCTTATTTGTTCCTTCCCAAACTGACATTTTGTTATAACCTTTTTAGACATTACTAAGTCATTGTATCTGTGTTATATAAGATGTAAGGAGTAATGTGTACTGAGATCATGTTGTGTTTATCATGAAACGTCCAATGGTCTATTGTTTTCAAAGTGATCTTTCCTTGAGTGCATTATAATGCTTGTTTTTGTGGTTGTTGTGTGAAGCTGTTTGAAGTCTGGCAGCTACAGTTTCTGCTAAGTGATAAGACAGATTCCTTGATGAAAGAGTAAATAAGAGGGAGACTGAAAATAAGAATGTTATCACGTTCTTCTCTCACACATCTATGAATTTTGTCCCAGATTCACAATTTTTTTTTAGCACTGAGCTGTTTTTTGCATGATCAAAGTGAGTTGAAAAATAAATAACAAAAAGCACAACTCTGTCAAAAAAAGTACGAAAAGACTTTGAAGAACATAAGGTACCCAGCAAAATGTAAAACAGCTAAGAGGTAATTACGTAGCCCCAATAAATTAATACGGACATGAAATTTGAATATTGAAAACATTTTTTAAAAATAGGAGAAAGTAGGAGAGAAACATTTCAGCTTCTGCATAAGAATAAACAGCTTGCATATTTATTCATTAAATTCTTCAAACAGTTTCAAAATTGTGAAAAAAAAACAAGTGTAGAAAATGGTAAAATGATTGCACAACTCAATGTTTAATATGTTTGACCTGTTTAGGTGTTCAGTAAAAGTTACCCTATACTTAGTGTAAATATACAAGCATACACATCAGCATGATGAGCTAGATATGATAGGTGCTACATGCACTTTACAGAAGGTACTAGAATATGAAAATGTGGTTTTTAGTATAACAATGGCCATCAGTGGGCTCTAGATGGACAAACTGTCTACTTTTAAGGCTAGGCTTAAAACTTTCCTTTTTGATAAAGCTTATAGTTAGAGTGGCTTAGGTTATCCTGAGCTATCGCTGTAGTTATGCTGCTATAGGCTTAGGCTGCTGAAGGACATAATGACCACTTTCACCCTCTTCGCTACGTTCTCACACCATTCTCCAATTTTGCATTATTTGCTGTTATTTCAGTTTTTAACTTTGTTCTCTCTCTTTTCTCTTCCTAGAAGGTACACCTGGCCTGGCTCTGTGTCTGCCTGTAACACCTTTCTGGAGAGGGGCATCGTCCAAGCTTCTGCTGGCAACAACTTAATGCTCACCCTCTACTGATGATCCACATGGCCCTGTCTTTCAGTGTTTAACCCTTTCTCTCTCCTAGACATGGCAATTGACTGAGCTTTTACTGTGACTAACTATGTGCTCTCTTTCAGACTCTAACCTTGAAAACTGGCTCAGAGTTTATCTGTTCTTTCTTTCTAGGTGAAATGACTAAAGGAGCTACATCCATTAACATTTACTTTTCCTTCCCATAGAAAGTATTCCTGGATCAGTGCTTCTTTGTTCTCTTTGTGCCTCTGCTCAGTTCTCTCAAACCCCTAGTCGGTCGTGGAAGATGGAGGCTCACACTGAGCCTGGTTCTGCTGGAGGTTTCTTCCTGTTAAAAAGGAGTTTTTCCTCTCCACTGTCGCCAGTGACGCCAGTGACTGTCCACTGTCTCTACATGCTCATCTGAGGAGGGAATGCTGCAAGTCACTGACTGGATGCAATCTGCTGGGTTTCCTTAGACAGAAAAACTTTGTATTCAATTTGAATAAATAACTGAATCTGACTGCACTGTTCAATGATTAGGATTAATTGGAATGTATGTACCTGACTTTTGTGAAGTGCCTTGAGACGACATGTGTTGTGCTATATAAATAAACTGAATTGAATTGAAAATATCCAAGATATTGTGGCAAGTTGGATATTTTCAATTCAATTCAGTTTTCAATTCAATTCAGTTTATTTATATAGCACTAATTCACAATGTCCAAGATGTTGTGGCAAGTCCCCTCCTTGAACCGCCACCTTAATGTGGTGGAGGGGTTTGAGTGCTCGAATGATCCTAGAGGCTATGTTGTCTGGGGCTTAAATGCCCCTGGTAGAGTCTCCCATGGCAAACAGGCTCTAGGTAATGGGTCAGACAAAGAGCGGTTCAAGAACCCCTCATGACGACTACAAAATCAAGGCACGTGACGTCGCCAGGTACGGCGGAGCCGGGGTCCCACCCTGGAGCCAGGCTTGGGGTTGGGACTCGTCGGAGAGCGCCTGGTGGCTGGGTTGCTCCTCGCGGGACCCGGCTGGGCCAAGCCCGAACGAGAGAGGCGAGACCATCCCCCAGTGGGCCCACCACCTGCAGGGGGAACCGTGAGGGACCGGTGCAAAGAGGATTGGGCGGACGAAGGTGGAGACCTCGGCGGCCTGATCCCCGGATGCTTAGGCTGGCTCTAGGGACGTGGAATGTCACCTCGCTGGGGGGGAAGGAGCCCGAGCTTGTGCGGGAGGTGGAGCCCACAGCGTGAGCTCTGGAACCCATCTCCTCGAGAGGGGCTGGACTCTCTTCTACTCTGGAGTGGCCCACGGGGAGAGGCGGCGGGCTGGGGTGGGTTTGCTTCTCGCCCCCCAGCTCAGCCGTCTCGTGTTGGGGTTTACCCCAGTGGATGAGAGGGTCGCATCCCTGCGCCTTCGGGTTGGGGAGAGGTCTCTGACTATCATTTCAGCCTACGGGCCGAGTGGTAGTGCGGAGTACCCGGCCTTCTTGGCGTCCCTGTCGGGGGTGCTGGATAGTGCCCCTCCTGGGGACTCCATTATTCTGCTGGGGGACTTCAACGCCCACGTGGGAGACGACAGTGACACCTGGAGAGGCGTGATCGGGAGGAATGGCCTCCCCGATCTGAATCCGAGTGGTGTTTTGTTATTGGACTTCTGTGCTAGTCACGGATTGTCCATAATGGACACCATGTTCAAACATAAGGGTGTCCATCAGTGCACTTGGCACCAGGATACCCTAGACAGGAGGTCAATGATCGACTTTGTTGTCGTATCATCAGGCCGCATGTTTTGGACACTCGGGTGAAGAGAGGGGCTGAGCTGTCCACTGATCACCACCTGGTGGTGAGTTGGATCCGCTGGGGGAGGAGAAAGCCGGACATACTTGACAGGCCCAAGCGCATAGTGAGGGTCTGCTGGGAACGTCTGGCGGACCCCTTGGCCAGGGATGTATTCAACTCTGACCTCCGGGAGAGCTTTGACCAGATTCCGAGGGATGTTGGAGACATAGAGTCCGAATGGACCATGTTCTCCGCATCTATTGTCAATGCTGCTGCCCGTAGCTGCGGACGTAAGGTCTGCGGTGCCTGTCGCGGCGGCAATCCCCGAACCCGGTGGTGGACACCGGCAGCAAGGGACGCTGTCAAGCTGAAGAATGAGTCCTATCGGCTGTGGTTGGCTTGTGGGATTCCTGAGGCGGCTGACGGGTACCGTGAGGCCAAGCGTGCTGCGGCCCGGGCTCTGGCATAGGCAAAAACTCGGGCCTGGGAGGAATTTGGTGAGGCCATGGAGAAGGACTACCGGTTGCCTCGAAGCGATTCTGGCAAACCGTCCAGCGCCTCAGGAGGGGGAAGCAGTGCTTCGCTAACAATGTTTACAGTGGGGGTGGGGAGCTGCTGACCTCGACTGGGGACATTATTGGCCGGTGGAAGGAATACTTCGAGGATCTCCTCAACCCTGTCATCACGCATTCCCTGGTGGACACAGAGGCTGGAGACTCGGGGTTGGACTCTTTCATCACCCAGGCTGAAGTCACCGAGGTGGTTAAAAAGCTCCGCGGTGGCAGGGCTTCGGGGTTGGATGAGATCCACCCTGAGTACCTCAAGTCTTTGGATGTTGTGGGACTGTCATGGTTGACACGCCTCTTTAACATTGCGTGGCGGACGGGGACAGTGCCTTCGGATTGGCAGACTGGGGTGGTGGCCCCCCTTCATAAGAAGGGTGACAAGAGGGTGTGTTCCAACTACAGGGGGATCACACTCCTCAGCCTCCCTGGTAAGGCCTACGGCAGGGTATTGGAGAGGAGAGTCCGGCCAATAGTCGAACCCCGGCTTCAGGAGGAGCAGTGTGGTTTTTGTCCCGGCCGTGGAACACTGGACCAGCTCTATACCCTCTACGGGGTACTCGATGGTTCATGGGAGTTTGCCCAACCGGTCCACATGTGTTTTGTGGACCTGGAGAAAGCATTTGACTGTGTCCGTCGTGATGCCCTGTGGGGGGTGCTCCAGGAGTATGGAATCCGGGGCCCTTTACTAGGGGCCATCCGATCTCTGTACAAGCAGAGCAGGAGTTTGGTCCGCATTGCCGGCACTAAGTCGGACCGGTTCCCGGTGCATGTTGGACTCTGGCAGGGCTGCCCTTTGTCACCGGTCCTGTTCATAACTTTTATGGACAGGATTTCTAGGCACCGGGGGGGGGTCTGGTTTGGAGACCAGAGCATTTCGTCTCTTCTTTTTGCAGATGACGTGGTCCTGCTGGCCCCCTCTATCCAAGACCTACAGCATGCAGTGGGGCGATTCGCAGCCAAGTGTGAAGCAGCTGGGATGAAGATCAGCTCCTCCAAGTCCGAGGCCATGGTTCTCGACCGGAAAAGGGTGGCTTGTCCTCTTCAGGTTGGAGGGGAGTTCCTGCCTCAAGTGGAGGAGTTTAAGTATCTCGGGGTCTTGTTCACAAGTGAGGGAAGAATGGAGCGGGAGATCGACAAACGGTTTGGTGCGGCTGCCACAGTAATGGGGGCGCTGTGCCGGTCCGTTGTGGTGAAGAGAGAGCTGAGCTGAAAAGCGAAGCTCTCGATTTACCGGTCGGTTTACGTTCCTACCCTCACCTATGGCCATGAACTTTGGGTCATCACCGAAAGAACGAGATCCCGGATACAAGCGGCGGAAATGAGCTTTCTCCGTAGGGTGGTCGGGCACTCCCTTAGAGATAGGGTGAAAAGCTTGGCCATCCGGGAGGGGCTCGGAGTAGAGCCGCTGCTCCTCTACATCAAGAGGAGCCAGTTGAGGTGGCTGGGGCATCTATACCGGATGCCTCCTGGACGCCTTCCTCGGGAGGTGTTCCAGGCACGTCCCACCGGGAGGAGGGCCAGGGGATGGCCCAGGACACGCTGGATGGACTATGTCTCTCGGCTGGCCTGGGAAGGCCTTGGGCTCCCTCCGGAAGAGCTGAAGGAGGTGTCTGGGTAGAGGGACGTCTGGGCGTCTCTGCTGAGTCTGCTGCCCCCGCGACCCGGTCCCGGATAAAGCGGAAGACGATGAGTACGAGTACGAGTATGTTGTGGCTAGTATACCACACAACCAAAGGACATACACTGCCTGGCCAAAAAAAAAGTCGCCACCTGGATTTAACTAAGCAAATAGGTACGAGCCTCCCATTGGATAATTACTGCATGGGTGATTATGTTTCAGGTGGCAACAAGTTAATTAACCCCAACTGGTGCAATGAGTTACTTCTCATTTCTTAAACAACCATGTCGAAAGACACATCCCGTGGTCGTGGAAAAGATGTCAGTCTGTTTCAGGAAGGTCAAATCATTGGCATGCATTAAGCAGAGAAAACATCTGAGGAGATTGCAGAAACTACTAATATTGGGTTAAGAACTGTCCAATGCATTATTAAAAACTAGAAGATAGTGGGGACCCATCGTCTTTGAGGAAGAAATGTGGCAGGAAAAAAATCTTTATTGATTGTCATCAGCAATCAAACATTTGGCTATGTTTAATAGTGAAAGTGAGAACATTTCCAAACGTACAATATGAAGGGAACTCAAGGGATTGGGACTGAACAGCTGTGTAGCCTGGAGAAAACCACTAATCAATGAGGCTAACCAGAAAAAAAGTTTCAATTTGATAGGGAGCATAAAGATTGGACTCTGGAGTAATGGAATAAGGTCATATGGTCTTATGAGTCCAGATCTACCCTGTTATCAGAGTGATGGGTGCATCGGGGTAAGAAGAGAGGCAGGTGAATTGATGCACCCATCATGCCTAGTGCCTACTGTACAAGCCTGTGGGGGCAGTGCTATGATCTGAGTTGGTCAGGTCTGGGTTCAGCAATAGTATGTGTTCAAAGAATGAGGTCAGCTGACTACCTGAATATACTGAATGACCAGGTTATTCCATCAATGGATTATTTCTTCCCTGATGGCACGGTCATATTCAAAGATGACAATGCCAGGATTCACCAGGCTCGAATTGTGAAAGAGTAGTTCAGGGAGGATGAGACATCATTCTAACAGATGGATTGGCCACCACAGAGTCCAGACCCCATTGAGAGTCTTTGGGATGTGCTGGAGAAAGCTTTGCACAGTGGTCAGACTCTATCATCATCAATGCAAGATCTTGGTGAAAACTCAATGCAATACTGGGTGGAAATAAATCTTGTGGCATTGCAGAAGCTTATTGAAACAATGCCACAGTGCCGTTATCAAAGCTAAAGGTGATTCAGCGAAAATAGAGTGTGTGAGGTTTTTTTTATTTTGGTGGCAACTTTTTTTTGGCCAGGCAGTGTAGATCAAGTGTGGAAACAGCATTGCCTTTCTATGCAGTAATTCAAGCACTGATTATGATAGCATATCAGGCAGCATCAACACCTGACAATGAAAAGGTGCAGAAATGATAAGGCTAATGGTTTTGTACTTTAATGGTGTTTGAAACTAGCCTTGTTTTAAAACAACACAAAGATACAGGTTTGTTGGGGTTAGTGCAGTAGAACTAATAATAATAATAATAATAATCATCATCTTTATTGGTCATTGCACATGTAAATTACAACAAAATTTGTCCTCTGCATTTAACCCATCCCTTACAGGGAGCAGTGGGCTGCCATTGTGCAGCGCCTGGGGAGCATTCTGGGACTAAGGGTCTTGCTCAGGGACCCAGAGTGGTAATCTGTGGGATACGAACCTGGCCCTTTGTGTCCCCTCTGGAACACAAACCTCCTGTTCTAACCACTAGGCCACCACTCCCAAAACACAGACTCTGAAGTTATTCACAACAAATCATCTCCTAAATGGTTCCTGATGAGAACTTGAACTCAGACTTTCTAGAATCTCCACCCTACGGTCTATCATGTTGAGCTATTGGCTCACACTAGTAAGAAAATGGTCATCATTTGCTTCTCTTTTCTGTACCACGTAAGGTTGCTTATGGCTGTCCAAGAGTATGTCATAAGGCAATAAATCTCTATCAAGCCTTTAAGCAAATTAGAAGAGAGGTCATGATGTTTATTTCTACATGCAGTGGGGCTTGTAGCACTAGTCCCCAACCAACCTTTCAGCATTAAATTTAAAACAAATAATTAATACATGAAAAGGGAATAGCAAACCATATTCTGTCAAAAATGCCACAGTATTCCCAAATAATATATGGTGTCCAGAAAGCCAATTCAAATCAACAAAGAAATCCTTCGGGAAATGTTGGATTACTGGCGTGATGAGAGTAAAATCTTAATTCACCAATCAGTTCCCAGCCCCCTTACAAGTTGTGTTAGACTGCAAATTAACACCATTGCTTGGTATTTAGCATTTACTGAAACATGCCAATGTCAAACAATGGATAGGTTTGGGGACATTTTCAATGAAAGTTTAGAAGGGGGCAAAACCAATGTGAATGTGGCCACCAACTAAATCTTGCTTTAGTTATAAGGGTATACAAAGTAGGCCTTGGATCACAATGGGCTTCTTGTATGGAATGTAATTTGGTTGAATAAATTCTAGGTATGTCCCAATAAATACATATCTGGGCACCCTGCTGTGATACTCACTCACTGGATATAGGTAAGGACAACTGCACATGGACTCAAAGTTAAAAGGAACCTTATCATACTCGTAAAATCAATCAGAGGTTTAAGGTAACTAAGGAACTATTTATTCAATTTGATGGGCTCAACAACATCCGTGACAAGTTAAATGACTTCCTTGTGAAGGCACTAACCTTGGTAAACAACAACAACAAGAAAAGACTAACGAAGAATATTCAACCTCCAAGTGGAAGCTTGAGTGAGGCACAAAAGACTAATAGAGCAGAAAACGAATGTGAATGGAAATATCTAATATTCCTGGAGATCCTTTTTAGATAACAGGCAGAGAGATAGATATTTACAAATTGCAAGAAGATGCCTAATGCTACTGGAAATGTCTCAGCCTTCAGCACCTCACACATCAGTTCAGTTTAACAAGGTGGAAATAGAAAAACAACAATAGGGGAAATAAATACTAAGTTTAGACAAATGTCTTCAGTGTCCAAAAGAAAATAGACACATTACATATTTATGTACATAAATGTTTTATTAAACTCTTTGCAACCACACAAGTAGACAACAATAAAGTGGTCTATCAGACAACCCTCTAAACAAAAAAAGATAATTGTTTGACATAAAAAATTTAAGTTACCCACTGGCTGCATGCCAAGAGGAATCAACTTTACACAGCTGCAAACTCACCTGAGATGCAGAGGTTGAAATGGCACAGTTCATCGCACAGGGTCTCTGGACTCTCCAGATCCCCCTGCCCTCCTTTTCCTCCTTCTCTCCTCTTCTTTCTGGGTGACATCCTCTTAACCATCTTCATTACACGTTCCACTTTATCCATCCTGGACGACTAACTTCCCCCAAGTACCTCGAGATGTTGTCTTTAGATCTGGATCTCTTCCTCCGTCTTGTTCTTTGTTTCTCTGTTTCTTGTCTCACCTACCCTTCTGTTGTTAGCTAAAATAATGTCTTGTCTCAATTTTTTTTTTTCTGAAGGCTAAGTTTCACCAGCCTACCTACTTGTTCTCTAGTAGCATTACCTAAATCCCTTCTCTACCTCTCTCATTTTCCTTCTTTCTCTCCACGTTTTAAGTTTTGTCTCTCTCCAGAATGCCTGGTTTTACATCTCACTCATCCTTATTTCTTCTGTCTTGACTCCTTCTGTGTTTATCTTCTCCTCTCTCTGCTTTGTTCAGCTTACAGCAAATCTGATGATCGAAATGCTGAGAGAAGTGAGACACTGGGAAAAACGAATGAAGAGAGGGAGAGGAAGAGGCTGCACATTCACTCGCACACCTCCTTATCCTTTCCTCACCCTCTCTGTACAGAACAGTACACCACCCCACTGCATTACCACCACATCCAGCCACTGAAACTCCAAGGCAATTCTTTGCATTGCTGAGCGTCTCTTAAAAGGGAAATATAAAACTACTGAAGACAGCAATGGGCTAGCCTTCTATCTCAGGTTTATTATCCATCTCACACACAAATACACACATAGTCTCTGTCATTTTTGTCATGCACATAATTGCAAGCAACCACAACTAACTAGTTTAATCTATCCACCATATTTTTCTGGCTGATGTTTTCTTGTTGTGAATACCTTTATGCTGTATTTCATCTTTACTCCTACATTGTCTTTCTACCATTCTTCTTTATTCTGCCCAAGCTGTTCTTACTTCTTGTAATATTTTTCCTGCTCCCTTCCTTCCCATCCCTGCCTACCCTAGTTGTTTTAGGCTGAATTCACAAAAGCCATTGAAATGAGCAGAACTCTATGACACTATTTTTCATAGTAATGTTTTCAGAAACAACAGCTACTCCTCAGCTGCTGTGTTGACGAGTCTCACTTTGAAATGGTAAAGAAACCTCATCCTCTGGGAAAAAAAACAACTGCTAAATATTACAGCCAGAGCCTCTTCTCAATGTTCTTTATAGAACAAACTGGTCTGAGTTATACCTAGTTCTATAAAAATAATATTGTTATAGAACTAGGTATTCAATTAAACCAGCGCCATATAATAATATAGACAGATTCCAGACAAACATCATATTTATGATACAATACAGTTAAATTCAGTTGACTGTACGATGTCAGTTGAATTAAACAATAAGTTATTAACAGTAAAATTTAAATTGATATTGTCAATATACCTTTCTTTATAAAATCCCCAAAATTTAAATGTATAAAACACACATATACACAAAGATAAGGTGTCTCCTATTTTCTATACCACACAAAGCAAATATTGCAACAGTGACCACATAATATTATTTAATCTCATGCTATGCCTCCAGGAGGCTTGAAATTGAAAGTGAAACTGGTGGCATATACATACATCACATACATACATGCAGAGCCTATTCACTAAACATAAACAGAAACCTATATTGCATTATAACCTTTACAAGTGAACTTAGTGTGACCTTTTCTAAACTTTTCAATGCACATGTCCGACTGTTCAATGTTTCAATATTTTTTGCACAACCTTGCCTGTCATCAAAACATGTCTTTGATCCACGACTTTACCAATACATTTCCTGGTTCAGTCAGAATTGGTATTTAAATAGTCATCCTCATCATGTTCACATTTTAACATCATGAGACCAAGATCCAGTCATTGTGCCCTTGCATAAACAACACAGGCCTGTTTTCATCTGCATGGACGAGGAAACGGATGGGGTACCTTGGATAGACTGGCCTTCACTTTCTTCAGACTTGAATCTCATAAAAAACCTATGGGATCAGCTGAGTGTATATGTTTGCATCAAAACACATCAAAATTTACAAAAATACTTGACAGGACCTGATGTTCCACAAAATGCACTTAATGTTCTCACATTTAGACCCAATCACGTTTATAAATGCACCAGTATACCTGGCAAGACAGGAAAAAGTGTTCAAGTACCTTGAAAGGTAAGGAACCTTTTTGCATATTGGATTTATTGTAGTAGCCTAATAGATGGAGCCTTTAACTACTATTTGTCATGGTTTTTTCTTTAACGGCTCTGACCCGCATGCAGACAACACTCAGGAGACAGGTAAAAGTTATTCTGTTTATTTTCTTCCTTTTAAAGTGGCGTTCAGGGTTGGACTGGAAACAAGAAACTCCGCAACTGAAAGGGAAGGACATCAGGTGAGTATGGTTCCTCTTCTTTCAAGTGACAGATAAAGATCCTGAGTAGTTATTTTGCTTACAGGTTTTGGCAGCTGGTTTTGGCAGCTGGTCCAACGGAGGAGAGGTACGTTGAGGTTTGGAGAGGAGATCCAGGAAGGCCTCAGAGTCCGGGTAAGTGGGGAGAGTTTGAAGTGCGGCTTCGTTGGCCGGGTTACTGCACCTGAAGGTGTCCTTGAGGATAATGGGGCGTCACGGGCACTGGGTGTGTGAGTGTGGTGGAGGGTGAGCAGGATTCGTTGCAGGCATTCGGGAGGAACCCAAAACATGTAGCTGTCAGTTGGAAACTGAACCGAGGAATCTCGCTTGGATGTTCAAATCTTCTGGGCTTTCGGAGAGACTGGAACGTGGCAATGGGAGCCAGAGCTCAGATGGAACCTGGAAGGCGCACACAAAAAGTAAGTGATCTTTCTAAGGTTTGTTCAAGGATACAAGACTAGATCTTGGACGGTTAGTTACCACTATGGCAAACACGCAGTACTGACAGCCAACATCTTTTATACTCCTCCTTTGATTGTAGTGATGGATAACACCTGTGCTCCTCCAGCCTGAAGCTCAGGCGTCCTCTGTTGAAGAAGCCATCTTAATAGCAGGTAAAAAAAAACACAGGATCTCCACACCCCAACACTATTGTTCTTAGAAAACACCTAACTCAAAAGGAATACCTACTTTAATGACTAGATGTTTTGCAATGGTTGAGCAAAAAAAAAAATCGTTTCCATAATGTGAGAAAAAAATTTGATCAATTCAAAACTTTTAAGATCAGGTTGTTTTTTAATCTTTTTATAGCTCCATCTCAACTGACCCCCGTGATTTCTCTTTTATTTTTATTTTTTATATGTTCTGTTTTCTCCAGCCTGTTCTCTTCTCCTATTTAATCTCCGGTTCATGTCCCTCCATAATAAGCTCATCATTATCTCTGCAGGAAGAACATAGGCACACAGCACTGTATAATGTTTTAGCAGGTAGGGATGCAAAGTGAACATTTCAGCTTAGCTCTCTTGCATACAGAATTACACGTACTCACACAGAGAGCACCTTGTATTTTAACAACCCTACATTTTGCAGTCACAGACAAACACACTTTGAAACTGAGGATGTGAACACGGGTAGCATTGATGAGAAATCTCCCCAGGGGTTTAAGAGATGATTTGTAATCACTGACCTGGAAAGATTTAAAAGTGTACTTTGATCCTTTGGTGAAATGTCCGGTCTTTGAAAGGTGTGACATAATAAAAAATTGTTTCCTAACTGGGATATTAAAAGCCACTCCATAATAATTATTGACCATTCTGTGTGCCATGAGTCAGATGCCTCTGGAAAGCTATTGAGGAAATAATCAAGAGCTTGTTTCATTATAGAGATAGATGATAGAATGTTATTCTATCTTGCCTTTTTAAGTACACACTTTTTAAATGCCCATGAACCAACAGATGAAACACATTTTGAAAACTTTCTAATTACAAACATCTTTAAAACCGTTTCATTGCAGCATCATTTCCTAGACGTTTCTGTATAAAAACCAAATTTTATAGATTAACAAGAACTGGGGGGACACTGAACTCAAACTGTGTGTGAAAGGGAGGTCAGCTACAGATAAACAGGGATCTTGAACAGAAAATGAACAGTCCTAAGATTTATTTTAGTTCTGCAGGAGTCAGAAAGGCAAAAATAGATTCAATTCAGCATGTGGTTTTTGTCAGCAGATTCCCAAACTTTAAACCATTTTTTCATGACAACTGTAGTGTGTTAAGGTGAATTCAAACCACTGCTGAAATGATATACAAATGTTTATATGTTGTAGGTAAGTATACTGTAGTCATTACTACAGATCTGACAGTCACATTGGCCAACACACACATTTCTATCATACAATGCCATTTTAGAAAAGGCATCTGTTTAGTCGAAGTAGTTTCTTTGGCCCAATTGTGTGGTGGGGTATCAGTGTAAAAACATCAGAAGGCTGTTCCATCCATCCATCCATCCATCCATCCATCCATCCATCCATCCCTTCTTGTCTTTGCAGGGTGGCAGGGCTAAGACCTACCTCCACTAGGCAAGAGGCGGGTAAAACCTGGACAGGTTGGCACACAACACAAACAACTATGTACTCACAAACTGTACCTTAGGGCACCAGAGTCTGACTCCAGTCCTTGAATGCTGGTGGCCTGCAACTTTTAGATGTGTCTCTGCTTCATCTCACCTGATTTGAAAAATTTGCTAATTAGCAGGACTCTCAAGAACTTGACTGCATGTTGAGGAAGTACCTTAGCCATTTGATTCAGGGGTGTTGAACCATGAAAAAACTGAAAAGCTGCAGGACACTGGTCCTTGTGAACTGTATTCTGACACACTTACCTTAGGACAATTTGGACACCAAATAACCTAGTTTTGGACTGTGGGAGAAAGCTGGAGTGCCTGGAGAGAACCCATGCATGCATGGAGAGAACATTAAAACTCCATGCCTGTAATGTCAATTGATACTTTTTCCCATGGCTTATCTGTAGTGGGGCATGATTTGGCAACTTTACCTCTGAACTGGCAGGTAACAGGAGGCAATAATTGAGTGTACATGTTTATCCAATTTTGGCCAAAATGGCAGAAAGTGATTCTTTAATGACCAGATCAGGTTCCTTACTATCCTCAATTTCAACAGTCTGTGGCAGTCTGAAGAGACAATAACCAGTCACGTTTTGGTGACCTGGGTGGTACATCATATGTGAAGCAATGCAGTTGGGCTGACCATCTGACAATTGTCTAGCACATTTTGAGGAGTGCAGGGTTGTAAGTGCCTGGTGATCTGTGTAGAACAAAAGGGCATCCTCAGAGACAGGTTCTCCACCTTCCACAGGCAAGACAGAAGCAAGCGCTTGACATTCAACTGTAGAATATTTGCTTTACGCTCGGGAGTGTTCTGGATGCAAAAGTGACTACTTTCTCAATTTGCTCTGAATGCAATTGCATCAGCATATACCCATAATCAGAAGCATTTGTCATCACATAGGTTGGCAAGTCTGGGTCACACAGATCTCTAGCTTTATTTGTTAAGTTACACATTTTCTGTTGGCCTTATATTTTTACACATTCTTGATCACCAGATCTGGAATTCTGCTCTTTTCATCAAGAAACTTTGCCATACAATAGAACACACGATTATGTTTTACCTTAACTTTTGTCAACACTCTGTGCTTTGTTTTTGTGGAGCTAGATTCAAAAATGTTGACCCTTTGCCACAAGGGTGAAGAACCGCTTAAAAAATCCACCAACATTTAATGGATCCTTGCTTGGGCAAAACTTCTTAAGAATTTGTAAGTTTTTCTGAAAAGTTGCCAACACACACATACAGGCAGACAAACAAACTCCTGAATGTACATTACACATGGAAAGAGAGTATATGTGCTCTCCGCAATAATGGAAACAGATGAACTTGTATCTACAATTACCTCATTGTTTCTGCAGTGTTCATCAGTACTCACAGTAATGTACAGTGCAGACTATTTTGTTTTGCACTCCGTTGTTCATGTAAAGTATTGTAAGCTCACTTATTACTATTTCATGCACCTCCTTTAGAGAGGATTAGCACACTTGTGAAAAATGTCCCACTTTTCCAGATTTGTTGCACTTTACTTTCACAGCAGGGCCCAAAGGCTTATTAGCACGGTGGTTAGCAGATTCACAACAAAAACAAGGAAGGTGATTGTACTAGTGGAAGAGGCCATGGCAGGGACATGTGTAGGAGAAGCTTTATTTGTGTCCCTTCAGCGGCTTGTGGACGGTTGCCTGTGTATGGCCAGTACCAGAGCATTGAATTACCGTTTCAACCGGTCACTTGTGCTCTTCGGCGGACGTTGTGCCCATCGGCAATGATTTTTATCTTGGACACAATATGTTCTACTTGATATGTTCAGCATCATAGGTTTCACCTGTATTCAGCAGTATGTAGAAAAGCTTTAAGCCCCAGTGCCCGGGGGCATAAAAGTGCACATTTTCTTTTTTTTTTCTTCTCAATATGTAGGATGTTGGGTGTTTAGTTTGAGTTTCTATTCATTCTTGGCTTTCTGTATTCTTGGTGGTTTGTTGGGTTCTTTTCAGTTATTGGCTTTCCATCGTTTCTTTTGAGCTTGTTTAGTCATTTGTTTTAAGTTTTAAAAGTTGTGCTCTGTTTAGTTGGTTGACCTGTTCCCTGTGTATTCATTTAGTGTCCATCTCTCAGCCAATCTCCTTAGTTCACTCCCTGCCATCCCTCTTAGCTGCATCAAGTTACTAAACAAATACTTATTTCCTTTCCAGTAATCAGCTTAGTTTACTTGGTTCTTTGCCAGATTAATCTGTCATCCTGACTGTTATGCTCTGAGACTATGCTCTGTTTTATTTTCAATTAAAATAACTCATGACAATTTGAGAATATAACCTGACAAGTTAACCAGCTAGTATCAGCTTGCTAGACTTCCAGTAAGAGATGAAAGAAAATCAGCCTGAGTCGTCATTGTCCCCCTTGTCTCTTCTTTTCATTGAATGAGCTTAGTCATAGCTACGGGGAGCAAATAAATGAGTTTGCAAGCTAACGGGGAAAGTTGCAAGAAACTAGACAGAGAAACATGAGACTTGTTTTGCAAATATTTTATTTATAGTCGTAATGTCACAAAAACCAGTTCTGTAAGTTGCAATGTCTTACCCAGCATGTTTAACCATTATTGTTGTTGGTCTAGTTTAGCAGGAGTGCCAATGAGTAAATGCAGTGCATATAAATAGAACTACAATGAAAGATAATTTAGAACAAATATTTAACAGGACTTTAACTCAACTTATTGTGTTTTGCGATTTTTTAATATGATTCTTTTATACATCCGTTGCTGAAAGCATCACCAACACACAAAAACATTCCAAAACTAATTTGCGATCATTTGATCTAAATTTGTTTGTTTTTGGACCCACTTGTTCAATTTCTGTAAGACTGAAAACATAGGGACATGTGACCGAAACAACTTACACGGCAATGATATAGACGTGTATGGATCGCCATTGACCTATTGCCCCTTTTCCATTAGTACCTAATCCATTCAGGTAAGGTTGGGTCGGGTCATTTTAATTCGGTTTGATTCATTTTCCATTATAATTGAGTACCATCTCAATAGGGGTGGGATAGTTAATAGGAAGGCGGCCCCACGGTTTGAAGGGATGTGATTTAGAGGCAAAAAACACAACAACAGCCTAGACTGCTGCTCAGTTTATGGCTGTTGTCAGACTCAGAATAAAAGAAGAGAGCCGAAGAAGGCTCTGGGCATACAGGGAAGACATGCTTTATCAAACAGAAAATATAAACTAGAGGATGTGTGAAGGCAAGTTAATGATACCTGCTAGCTTGCTATAATAGTGCTCATATACACAATAAGCCCAGCGTAAAACTATTTAACAGCTGAAAATAATAGTTAGTGAAATATGCAGAAACTAGTGACGTCACCCTCTAACCAATCGGTGACTGATAGTTTTCTGACTGTTACTAATGGAAAAGCCAAGGAAGAAAATCGACTTGTAGTAAACCGCTCTGAGTAGTCAGGAAGTCTTGGATGAGAGGCAAAACGACATCAAGAAACTAGAAAAGTCCAGTTGCCCTCTACTTAAGCACTAAGGATTTTCATGTCCTGCATCACTGAGAATCTACACCAGATTTCAATAAACCTCTTCCACAGGATGAAATATGAAATGGTATGACGGTGAAATGATTCTCTAGCATTATGTTAATGTCAAGGGGTAGTGTTCACACTAAAGAGTAAGTTTGTTGACTTAATGTAAAATTTGTTTTACTGCTAAGTAGTTAGTGCAATCCAGTCCTAGTCATGTTCAGTATTCACAGTTTGGCCCAGGAATCGGTCATGACGTTAATATGGAGGGGCAATAGTTTTTATACAGCTTTACATGAGGAAGATTGCTTTGCTCTGTTGTTTAAAAAATGTTCAATAACACAGACATGTTGCTTGTAGCTTGCCAGTTGTAGAGATCTTCAGTCATATTTACATTTACAACCCAGATTATCTATGTTTTGGGTGCCAGAAGTAAGTATACAATATGCTGATTTGCTGGTGAAAAAATTTGTCTAGTCCATCTCTTTCACTGAGTGGACAGTTTAAATACCTTCTGAATTCACATTGGCAATTTATTTTGTGGAGGGGGCAGCAGCACTGACCCAATTGATTCAAGGGAATTGGTTCACTTTAGTGAGTGATTCAGAATAACCTGAATCTATAACAGTAACCCAGTTTAGCACCTCATTTTTGAATGTCACAAACATTACCACGACGAGTATGTTTTTTTTTTAGGAGTAATACTGCTTTTAATTGATTGCTTTTTTTTAGTGATTAGTGAAAATTTGAAATTACAAAATACAATTGAACTGAGCTTATACTGCATTTTTGCAATACATGTGACTCAAGTGTTTTGCAATCAAAACACTTGAGTCACATTCACTTAGTCCCACCTACAAATGCATAAATTCATACACAGACAAAACACAGATCTGTAGGCAACTTAGCGTTTAGCGCCCCACACAGAGCTACATTGACATATGGCAGGGGAAAAAGCTGAAATTGAACCATAACTTTCCAAACTGCTAGATGACTAGCCACATAAACACACTGATACATAGATATACTACTTTAGGTGAATAATATTTTATCCTTTTCTGTATGCATTACATTGCACTGACTAGAGAAAAATGTTTGACCTATGGTTATATTTAGATTTTGTTGAAAGACACAGCTAAAGAAAATGTGGCTGACAGTGCACATTCAATGAGCATGATGCTTATTGCTGCATACTATATAAGGGCAAAATTGCAGTAATGCTGTGGAGACTAAACTTTCAATGTTGCTAGAATGTTTGTTTGGAATGAAAAAAACCATTTATAAATGGAGAAAAGTGGGTCTGCAAAATAATTCAATCAGTTAACATGACTTTATCTCTGCACAAACATTACAAGACATGCTTCATAGAGTTGAACATAAAGGAATACATTTGAGGACTTTGGCAACTCATAACAGCACTGAAATCTGGATGTTTCCGAGCTCATCTTTGAACACCTCTATCCCAATATAGCCTCAGACGTGTGACTCTTTTTTTATGGAAAGAATCATCAAAACCTTCATACTTGACATCAGACTTTGCTGTGTCTTCTCTAAGAAAGCTTTCTGTGGACCTAAAGAGAGGCCTAAGAGAGAACCATATCAAAATGTGTCATATTAGGAGGGTTACGCAAGCCTAATGTTTTGTCAGCTTCTATGGGAACAACCTGGCTCTTGACACTGGGTCAAACAAAAATGCTTCACAGACACAACTGTCACTGTGCTTTCTTGCATCAGGCCAGCTATCCTCCGAAGTGGTATGTAGTTGTTGAACATTTTTTACCATGTTGAAAAGGCATCACTGGTTCCCCATTTCAGACCTTTTACTCTCTTCTTCTCTCTTCTCTACCTACCACAACACAACAGTTATTTTTATTATGCTTATGAACTTCATGTTGAATAGGTTTTTCTCTTTCTACTCTGAAGGTTGTCTGCCAGAGCTGGTTCTATGGCTGTAACAGAATAGACAAACAAGAAGACAGTTCTCACAATAACTTGCTGAGAAGCCAGTTCTCACACTCTGTCTCGTAAGTATTTTGCATTTCTTTTTTGTCCTTGTGTAAAAGACATCTGTAAGTGAATTCAATACACTGAAACGGGTGGATGCATTTTTTCTCATCTTGCATAAGATTACTTTATAAAACCTCTGACTGATTCTTACCAACAGTGCTTGAATAATCAGATTTTTCCACAACACCTTAAATCCTAAAAGACTTGAAGCTTGTCACCAAAGATAAATGATCAAGATACCAATGATAAAATGCAAAAACAATTCAACCTAAAAAGACTCACAAATGAGAGAAACACAGAGATGGCAATGAGAGACGTTTATTAGCTTCTTTTGGCACTCGGACCACGGTGGAAGACACGGATGCTGATAATCACATGAGCTTGAATGAACATCTTAGGGTTAGAATTAGAGAAGTCTTCCTCTCGGGATTCTGAAACTGGTGATGGAATGGAGGCCTGAGGAGATAAGGGAGTCAGAAGGAGCTTGAAGCTTGATGATGGACATAGGGTGGAGGAGGGTCGAAGCTCCGCTGAAGAGCAGGAAATTCTGCGTGTGAAGATCTTTTAATGCGAAGCCTAGAGGGGTGATTGGCTGAAGAAGAATGCGGACCAGACGCGGATTGGTTGGAGTGGAGAACGTAGTGGAGTAGTTAGATGGAGCCGGAAGTTGAGGTGTGTCTTCCAAGTTGAATTTTGTCTAAACTCCATTTCAGCAATTATAAGTCAATGCAAAGTCAAGCTACATGTTTGTCCAGGAGTGAATGTTGTAAGCCAGTCCCTCGATGCAATCTGCCAAGTTTCCTTAGATAGTAAGCTATTTAAACAAGTTTCAACAATAAACTAAAGTTGACTGCATAGTTTGAAAACAAGGATACATTTGGAATGTACATAAATGACTTGGAATATGTCTGTATAATTGGACTGAGTTGACTTTTGTGATTGCTGGAATACCAATAAAGTATTTTTCACCAATTATTGAGAAGGATCTAAATAACTTTTGACATGCAATTTCTTAGTGAAATGTTAACAAAAATATAAAATCATATTAAGAGTGCACCACAGCTTTTTTAGGAATTGTCTTTTGTCTTTAGCTCAGTGAAAAGTTTCTTGCTAAGGTATGTAGTTTCCAAACATGCAGCGCATTCTAGCAGCTTATGAGTGAACTTTGGGCATTGTCTTAGGGATGAAAAGGGAAAAGTGTGTATGACCAAGAGAATAAAATTTTGCCCCAATTATGCTGATACAATGCAGGTCTATATACTCCATCTGGATGTGTTCAGGTGCTTAAACCACATCCAAAGCGAATGGATTAAAGAACAGTTACCAATTATTTTTCATGTTTAACTAAACAAAATGTCATGTCAACGCATTGTGCAAAGATGCGCACTTGCAAACAAAGAGCATCTGACTTATTTTGCTGTTACTTGGCAATTTGGAAAGTGCCTCAAGTTACCTTGCTGCATCTGACTCTACCACAGGCATTGTCCCATTGTCCCATTAATTCTAAGTTGACTTTCTGATCTACAAGAGTTGGACAATGAAACTGAAACACCTGTCATTTTAGTCTGGGAGGTTTCATGGCTAAATTGGACCAGCCTGGTAGCCAGTCTTCATTGATTGCACATTGCCAAAACAAATTCCTTGTATGTCCAAAAACGTACTTGGCAATAAAGCTTTTCTGATTCTGATTCTGATTCTGATTCTGATTGCACCAGTAAGAGCAGAGTGTGAAGGTTCAATTAGCAGGGTAAGAGCACAGTTTTGCTAAAAATATTGAAATGCACACAACATTATTGGTGACATACCAGAGTTCACAAGAGGACAAATTGTTGGTGCACGTCTTGCTGGCGCATCTGTGACCAAGACAGCAAGTCTTTGTGATGTATCAAGAGCCACGGTATCCAGGGTAATGTCAGCATACCACCAAGAAGGACGAACCACATCCAACAAGATTAACTGTGGACGCAAGAGGAAGCTGTCTGAAAGGGATGTTCGGGTGCTAACCCGGATTGTATCCAAAAAACATAAAACCACGGCCGCCCAAATCACTGCAGAATTATATGTGCACCTCAACTCTCCTGTTTCCACCAGAACTGTCTGTTGGGAGCTCCACAGGGTCAATATACACGGCCGGGCTGCTATAGCCAAACCTTTGGTCACTCATGCCAATGCCAAACGTCGGTTTCAATGGTGCAAGGAGCGCAAATCTTGGGCTGTGGACAATGTGAAACATGTATTGTTCTCTGATGAGTCCACCTTTACTGTTTTCCCCACATCCGGGAGAGTTACGTTGTGGAGAAGCCCCAAAGAAGCGTACCACCCAGACTGTTGCATGCCCAGAGAAAAGCATGTGGGTGGATTAGTGATGGTTTGGGCTGCCATATCATGGCATTCCCTTGGCCCAATACTTGTGCTAGATGGGCCCGTCACTGCCAAGGACTACCGAACCATTCTTGAGGACCATGTGCATCCAATGGTTCAAACATTGTATCCTGAAAGTGGTGCCATGTATCAGGATGACAATGCACCAATACACACAGCAAGACTGGTGAAAGATTGGTTTGATGAACATGAAAGTGAAGTTGAACATCTCCCATGGCCTGCACAGTCACCAGATCTAAATATTATTGAGACACTTTGGGGTGTTTTGGAGGAGCGAGTCAGGAAACGTTTTCCTCCACCAGTATTACGTAGTGACCTGGCCACTATCCTGCAAGAAGAATGGCTTAAAATCCCCCTGACCACTGTGCAGGACTTGTATATGTCATTCCCAAGACGAATTGACACTGTATTGTCCGCAAAAGGAGGCCCTACACCATACTCTTTCTGTTTTACTTTATTCCTGCTTTCACAATAGAACATCAATGATTTCTTTTGGCCCATTAATAGTTGTGGTCATATGACATACAACTAACCAGCAGGCAGGCTATACCTAATCACTGATATGACTATGATTATGTATTGGCCCTAGTGGTCCATAAACACAGGGGGCACAGGGAATTCCCCAGGTTCTCCTGACTAGCCCCTCCAGGCCTGGACACTCAAGGTTACTCAAGTGAAGTTGCTTGACTCTCGATGGATGACCCGATGAGCACATCAAAATATTACTCAATTGTTTGTGTGGAAACCGTAAGTATACATCTGTACAATTTTAATACTCACATTTAAAAGCAACTTTAACAAATTATGTTTTATTTTGCATTAAAGCATCCCAAAAGTTTCCCTTCACCCAAGTCATGGGAATAAATGAATCTTCCAAAAACAATTATTTAAAAACAAAACAAAACTAATTCATTTAAACTTCAAATACACAATGACCTTAGCTTTAACATTGCCTGCAAGGGTGTTTTCATTTTCATTACAAAGTATCTACCTTATTACTTGTATAATGAAAACTGCAAAAAATATTAGCGACCTCAAACTTTAAAAATGTATCTGTAAAATAGCTGAACATGCATATAAGGTGTGTAATTTAGAGTCTTCTAGTTTTTATTATTTATTTTTATTTTTATTTTATTTTATTTATTTCTGAGAATTGAAAACATAAAATAACATCAAACTACAAACTGTTGAAAATAAATACCTTGCATACCATACCATTTTTGAAAAAAGAACCCCTTTTCTGATGCCTGGGGGATGCTGAAAGATTTATCAGAAGATAAGAGAGAAAGATACAGGATGAACTGAACCAACATGTACTGGCTACAAATGTCGACATATCATCATGTGGAAGTATGAATTGATCATTTCATTTCGACAATTAATCTAACCTTTATATGCATTCACACCAGTGCATTCGTATATGCGCATATACTCACAAATCAAGATTGACTCATTTGTTTTTCTTTCATTGATACTTGATTAAAAATAAAGCTATACAGGTCCTTCTCAAAAAATTAGCATATTGTGATAAAGTTCATTATTTTCTATAATGTAATGATGAAAATTTAACATTCATATATTTTAGATTCATTGCACACTAACTGAAATATTTCAGGTCTTTTATTGTCTTAATACGGATGATTTTGGCATACAGCTCATGAAAACCCAAAATTCCTATCTCACAAAATTAGCATATTTCATCCGACCAATAAAAGAAAAGTGTTTTTAATACAAAAAACGTCAACCTTCAAATAATCATGTACAGTTATACACTCAATACTTGGTCGGGAATCCTTTTGCAGAAATGACTGCTTCAATGCAGCGTGGCATGGAGGCAATCAGCCTGTGGCACTGCTGAGGTCTTATGGAGGCCCAGGATGCTTCGATAGCGGCCTTTAGCTCATCCAGATTGTTGGGTCTTGAGTCTCTCAACGTTCTCTTCACAATATCCCACAGATTCTCTATGGGGTTCAGGTCAGGAGAGTTGGCAGGCCAATTGAGCACAGTGATACCATGGTCAGTAAACCATTTACCAGTGGTTTTGGCACTGTGAGCAGGTGCCAGGTCGTGCTGAAAAACGAAATCTTCATCTCCATAAAGCTTTTCAGTAGATGGAAGCATGAAGTGCTCCAAAATCTCCTGATAGCTAGCTGCATTGACCCTGCCCTTGATAAAACACAGTGGACCAACACTAGCAGCTGACACGGCACCCCAGACCATCACTGACTGTGGGTACTTGACACTGGACTTCTGGCATTCTGGCATTTCCTTCTCCCCAGTCTTCCTCCAGACTCTGGCACCTTGATTTCCGAATGACATGCAGAATTTGCTTTCATCCAAAAAAGTACTTTGGACCACTGAGCAACAGTCCAGTGCTGCTTCTCTGTAGCCCAGGTCTGGGGAATGCGGCACCTGTAGCCCATTTCCTGCACACGCCTGTGCACGGTGGCTCTGGATGTTTCTACTCCAGACTCAGTCCACTGCTTCCGCAGGTCCCCCAAGGTCTGGAATTGGCCCTTCTCCACAATCTTCCTCAGGGTCCGGTCACCTCTTCTCGTTTTGCAGCGTTTTCTGACACACTTTTTCCTTCCCACAGACTTCCCACTGAGGTGCCTTGATACAGCACTCTGGGAACAGCCTATTCGTTCAGAAATTTCTTTCTGTGTCTTACCCTCTTGCTTGAGGGTGTCAATAGTGGCCTTCTGGACAGCAGTCAGGTCGGCAGTCTTACCCATGATTGGGGTTTTGAGTGATGAACCAGGCTGGGAGTTTTAAAGGCCTCAGGAATCTTTTGCAGGTGTTTAGAGTTAACTCGTTGATTCAGATGATTAGGTTCATAGCTCGATTAGAGACCCTTTTAATAATATGCTAATTTTGTGAGATAGGAATTTAGGGTTTTCATGAGCTGTATGCCAAAATCATCCGTATTAAGACAATAAAAGACCTGAAATATTTCAGTTAGTGTGCAATTAATCTAAAATATATGAATGTTGAATTTTCATCATGACATTATGGAAAATAATGAACTTGATCACAATATGCTAATTTTTTGAGAAGGACCTGTATAAAAATCAACCTTTCTTTATCCATACTCTTTTAATAGGCTGTGGAGTGTCGGTGGTTTTAAAAGCTCACAGCCAAAGATAAACTCCTCCGTTTTTCCCTTCATAGCTCCATTTAAGACCCTGAGCTGTTCCATTAGTTCCATTAAAGATGTATGGTGTCTAGTAACAGAAAACTGCCCTGGGCTACTTGTTGAAATTATGCAGAACACTGACATTCCTAAATACAGTTCGGTTTGCTTGTTTGTCTGTTTTTTTAAAGCACAATTTTACAAAAGCTACCAATAAAAATTTACCATAGAGTATTTTCACGGTTGATGTCAATAAGGTATACTGTTATGTAAAACATAGGTACAAGTAGATGGAAAGAACTGCCATATGGCATTTTTATACCCAATTTGAAGTTATTTTTATTTGAAAACCAAACTAATACATACAATATCCACAAATGTGTGTATTCCCTTCTAGTTATGGTAAGTCTAATTAAATAAGATGGGTTTATCATGAATACAAGTAATGTTGACTAATCTATAGATCATATAGCAGTCTCTTCAACTGCCATGTTGCAAGTAGGGCCAAGTTGGATGTACCTGGGCAACAAGCTGTGGCTGATGCTGAGTTTTGCAGTGCAAATATCTTTTTTCTACAACTCAGCACCTAGCCTACCTGAAGGAGAACAGCAACATCTTTAACACCGAAAAACATGCATTCTCACTCTACCCTAAACTATACTCTCAGAGAAAAGAAAGATGGATTCAGAGAGAATGGATTACTTTGTATAGTGCACTAAACAGTGATTGCTATGTAATAACTAAATTCACAATGCCTAGAGTGAGTACAAGCATGACCCAGAAAACTATGGAATCGCAAGCACAACAATGCTTTTCCTCAGCATTACCTGCACTTATAGAATTTTATAGGGCTCACGTTGTGGGTTTCCATGTGGCTGGTTGGTCTGATGTGCAAGTTCCACTGCTCTTACTAGCTGTCAACACCACCCACAGATGCCAGTAAGTAATGCTGAAGGCACAGATACACTAGGCTTAAAGACCATTAAAAATACCTCAGTGTGTTCTTTATGAGGTTGCAAGAATCTAGCTGCCATATTAATTGTAACTATATCAGAAACAAATAAACTATATTAATAAATGTCAACATTTCCGCTGGTTATCTATATTTTCTGGCAAAAACGGAGAAACTGAAATAAGTTGAAATTAGTTGTTTTAACAAATTTTAATTTTTATCCAATCTCCCTTGCACAGTAACTATCAGTCGTTTGTGTATTTGATTTTTAGTTAATTACATTAAAATGATTATTTTGAGTACTGTGCACCTTTCACAACTTACAGCTAAAATGTAAGTTGTGTCATTTAAGAAAATAGAAGAAAGACATTGGTAGCTAGACTTTATTTATTGCAATTATTGTTCACCCCTTATTAGTATATTAACAGCTTGTGTGCATTTTTCACACAAAAATACAAATACATGTAGATAAATACATTTGCATTAGAAAATAGAATTATTATCTGAAACAGTGATGCATCACACAGCAGAGAAGAAAAGAAATTACTTTGATCAATGCAAGATACAAATAAATAATAATATTTTGATGCTGGGTTTGGAAAGTAAGTCACTGACTTAGGACAATATGATTTTGTTTGTGATATTCTACAGATCTCCTGGTGTTCAAACTCCTTACTGAGTAAACCAAAAAAAATTATTTACATGTGACGATTGCCATCTTTTTTGAATCTGAGCATTTCTTAGCTTGATTGCAAATTCCCTTTGCTTTTGGTGCAAATCGCTTGGGGTATGACACCTAGGGAAGTAGAGTTGTCAGCACAGCCTTGTGTCATGTAGCCAAACCAACAGAAACAAACTCGTGACCTATTTTTCGGCCTACTCTGCTGTGAATTCACTCAAGACTGACTGACTGGATGATTAAACACATGTATGTCATTCACCAGCTGAGCCAATGCCCATCAGCTGTGTTAGCTTAACATTACACAAAATACTGTAAATGTGTCATGATTTGTAGGTTTTTGAGTTTTGCTTTTGACCTTGCTAATGATTGTGTATTTTCTCCAGGTGGTGCTTTACAGGTCCTTCTCAAAATATTAGCATATTGTGATAAAGTTCATTATTTTCCATAATGTCATGATGAAAATTTAACATTCATATATTTTAGATTCATTGCACACTAACTGAAATATTTCAGGTCTTTTATTGTCTTAATACGGATGATTTTGGCATACAGCTCATGAAAACCCAAAATTCCTATCTCACAAAATTAGCATATTTCATCCGACCAATAAAAGAAAGGTGTTTTTAATACAAAAAACGTCAACCTTCAAATAATCATGTACAGTTATGCACTCAATACTTGGTCGGGAATCCTTTTGCAGAAATGACTGCTTCAATGCGGCGTGGCATGGAGGCAATCAGCCTGTGGCACTGCTGAGGTGTTATGGAGGCCCAGGATGCTTCAATAGCGGCCTTTAGCTCATCCAGATTGTTGGGTCTTGAGTCTCTCAACGTTCTCTTCACAATATCCCACAGATTCTCTATGGGGTTCAGGTCAGGAGAGTTGGCAGGCCAATTGAGCACCGTGATACCATGGTCAGTAAACCATTTACCAGTGGTTTTGGCACTGTGAGCAGGTGCCAGGTCGTGCTGCAAAATGAAATCTTCATCTCCAAAAAGCTTTTCAGCAGATGGAAGCATGAAGTGCTCCAAAATCTCCTGATAGCTAGCTGCATTGACCCCGCCCTTGATAAAACACAGTGGACCAACACCAGCAGCTGACACGGCACCCCAGACCATCACTGACTGTGGGTACGTGACACTGGACTTCTGGCATTTTGGCATTTCCTTCTCCCCAGTCTTCCTCCAGACTCTGGCACCTTGATTTCCAAATGACATGCAGAATTTGCTTTCATCCGAAAAAAGTACTTTGGACCACTGAGCAACAGTCCAGTGCTGCTTCTCTGTAGCCCAGGTCAGGCGCTTCTGCCGCTGTTTCTGTAGCCCATTTCCTGCACACGCCTGTGCACGGTGGCTCTGGATGTTTCTACTCCAGACTCAGTCCACTGCTTCCGCAGGTCCCCCAAGGTCTGGAATCGGCCCTTCTCCAAAATCTTCCTCAGGGTCCGGTCACCTCTTCTCGTTGTGCAGCGTTTTCTGCCACACTTTTTCCTTCCCACAGACTTCCCACTGAGGTGCCTTGATACAGCACTCTGGGAACAGCCTATTCGTTCAGAAATTCCTTTCTGTGTCTTACCCTCTTGCTTGAGGGTGTCAATAGTGGCCTTCTGGACAGCAGTCAGGTCGGCAGTCTTACCCATGATTGGGGTTTTGAGTGATGAACCAGGCTGGGAGTTTTAAAGGCCTCAGGAATCTTTTGCAGGTGTTTAGAGTTAACTCGTTGATTCAGATGATTAGGTTCATAGCTCGTTTAGAAACCCTTTTAATGATATGCTAATTTTGTGAGATAGGAATTTTGGGTTTTCATGAGCTGTATGCCAAAATCATCCGTATTAAGACAATAAAAGACCTGAAATATTTCAGTTAGTGTGCAATGAATCTAAAATATATGAATGTTGAATTTTCATCATGACATTATGGAAAATAATGAACTTTATCACAATATGCTAATATTTTGAGAAGGACCTGTATTAGTTTTTCCCTTAGATTTAGTTTCTTACTTATTCATGTATTTTGTTTATGGTTTATTTAAGTTATTTTTATCTGTAAGACATTTTCTTAAGTCAGATTGTGTCCTTGTATTTCTGTTTAGTTTCAGTCATGTTTTAATTTCACTCTTTGCCATTGCAATGAACCTCATTCAGCCCACCTTCTTCATGTAATCGGTCTTACGGCTTTTCAACTACGCCATGCTTCCGTTCTTTTTACTTCAGGCTGGAGTATACTGTGAGTATACGTTGCCTCTGCCTGCCTGTCTGCATTTGGAAAACCACATCTTGACAAATTGCAGGGAAGAACTGAAAGGTAGGATAAGAGCAGATTCATCCACTTATGAAAAACGTGTAGCATAGTTTGTGGGTGTAAGGGATAAATGAGGACATGAAATAGCCAGCAGTTTTTTGTAGTTGGACAACTAAGCAAAAGCAACTGTGGTAAAGGGAATAAAGTGAGGACCATGTTGTTAAACTTGCTGATGGTTACATTTTTAAAATTCTAGGGCTTAAATATTAAAATATTTAAGCCATTCATCAGAAAGTAAAAAGAAATACTTAATACCAGTGAAGGAAAATATAAACTCCCCTCTACTGCCCAAAGCTGTATGTTAAGGTTGGCAACTTAATAAAGCACAGCCTAATAAAAAAAAGATCACTGTGATAGTGAAAGTTGAAAAATTCTGGTGTCCCATGTATTATGGATGATGCATGGAAAAACAACCGTTTCAGTGCTTTGTCTGCATTAATGAAGGTATCGCTCTGGTATTAAAAAAAATGCTTTGGTTGTAAAAACTATCTTACAAAACTGTCTACACTCTGACTCTAAAGATTACGATCATGGCTAAAAGTTTGAGATTCCAGATCCTAGCAGCTGGGAGCTCTTCTGGAATCCCAAAAAGGAGATCTGGCTTTCCTTCCTAGTCTTATTGCTACTCTACCCTAACTTGTAGACTTCAGAAAGAGGTAAAAACTGGATGGATAGTGGAGCATTTTTCAGGTTTTGTATCCAAGCATCCATACTGACAGAACCTTTTAATGTACATATCTTACACACTGTATATGTAAAAGCTTGAATTAGCAAATTTCAGCTCTACTTGTTGACTTATGCAAACAATACATCATTTCTTCTAAACCAAAATAGAAGCCTGAGAGGAGGAAATGCCAAAGAAAGATTTCTCTGCAGACCGCAGATCAAGCGCTTTTTTTTGTGTTCAAGGCCTGGCTGGGATGCTTTAGATGATTAGTCCAAATGGATGAGTAAACCTACCAGTGTACACTGTACTTGATGAAACAGAATTTAAACTTTCATTTAAATCCTTGCAGCTTAAAGTATAAACCAATGTTAAGAGGTAGTTTTAAAATTAATTAATGATAAGGTAAGCTTTTTATTGAGGAATATTTCACTGAGAATTAATGCATAACAATTACCAAAAGAGAAAGTTGTCAAAACAACCAAATGGTCTGTCATTTGTCTGTTCTATGTTCTACTTTGGTGCTCGTGATCTACTTTGAAATTACTTAGGTTTTATTTTTTTACTTATAAAATGGGAACAAAGCATAATAACTAACAAAGTCGTAGTTCCACGTGACTGTATTGTATCTAAATGTTTGCTTCCTCCCTCTCTTGTCCACCAGTCGGTCCTTTGTACTTTGTTCTTCTGCCTTCATGTCAAAGCATGACTGAAGTCTTTTGAGTGGTGTGGCAACAAAGTTCTCAATCGCATTGTATTCCATAGTTGATTAAATTGACAAATGACATGCCTATATGATTAATGACACCCTGATTAAATAAGCATTACATTTCCTGAAGCCCATTTCTACATGTGGTCTCGTCTGTGGAGCTAATTAATGTCAAGCAGTTTCTTTTTTTTTTTACATCTCAACATGAGTGTGACTTGGCTGCTTCCACAAAGGATGCAGTGGGTGCTGTGCTCTGCCTTTGAACATTTTGAGTTTTATGTGTTTCCTTGTTGAGCTAAAGAAAGGGTCTGAAGCTCAAGTTCTCAATGGTTGGTGTCCTGCAACTTTTCTACTTCTACACACCTGGATCAAATGCTTAAATCATTAGCAAGACTGTATAGAATCTTAATGTATACTGAGGAGACAATTCAGCAATTTTATTCCAGTATGCTGAACAGTAACACATCAACTAGTTGCATGACACAGGCACTTGAGGACTGGAGTTTGAGAGCTCCGAGTTGAATTCAAGTAGGGCTAACACCACAGATCAAGGCAATTCACCCGTACCCAAACATACTGAAGAATCAATGTCTTTTGTCAGACCCAACCTCCTTAGCAACTGGAACAATGTAGCCAGGTAACAACATTACAAAATCTGAGACAAAAGCAGGTAAAAGGAGAAGAAGAGTTGCTGTTGCCCTCATTTGAAAACTTTGTCTTTCATGGAACACAAAGACACAACTGCTGCATTGCATCCCTGTTGAGAAATAATTTAGCTGTTTCTTTTCAGTTCTCTTCTTCTTCTTTGAGTATACCGTTGACAAACCAAAAGAATGATATATCCTAGGAAGCTTGAGTAAAACTGCACAAAATCTGAGAGGATTGCTGTGGTACAACTGATCCCAAAACAGTTTAAACACATAGTGCCAGTGGTTTGTACAGTGGGAGGAACTGAGAGATGTGTTAAGACCCTCAAGTCACAGTGCACTTCGCAAAGCCCTCTGCATCTAAGACAAGATGTGGCTGAGGCAGGTAATCACATGTCTACACAACAACCAGGACAGGAGGAGGATCGGGATTAGGACATGATGAATAACAACAAGGACAGTCAAAGGCCAAAGAGGCGCCTTGACAAAATAGTGGCAGCGCTGAGCCCAGTACTGCGGGATGGTGCAGGAAGTCTTCAAAAAAATTCATTGTAATCTATTTTTTCTATTTTTATGTTTAGAACCAAAGCTTAAAGATGTTGAGAATTGAGCATTTCATGTAAAGAATAATTTTCTTTCCACTGCAATAACATATATACACATGGATATACAGCTATCACTTGTCTTAAACAACTTCTGACTCACATAATTAAGATGTCAGCACATATGTACAGTACAAACTGCATAATTATGTAAAACAAACTGCAGAATTCAGACCATGTCCAAGAATCAACTATATTTTGTCTTCTCTTTTCAGTCATACTTTGAAACTTACTGAGAATGCGTGTGGTTCATGGCGCAGAGAAATATAGAGAAAAGAACAAATTAAGTAAAAAATAGGCAGACTGTATCAGGAGATCAGGGATCAATTACCACCTACCACATCCACTGTTTGGACCAGGCTAAAAAGACATTTTCCTGGCCAAATATTATGTTAGAAAATAACCCTGGTAGAGAGATTGCAATCTTGGTATTACTCTGAACCTTCAGGTTGGAGCTTGTGGAGGGATGTTAAGCATTTTGGATTTGTTGAATTTTATCAGGATTATGTTTTAATCATCCATGTTTAAACTCCTGTTCATTTCAAATTAAGTGGCAACTTAAAATAAAATAGATTTACAACATAGACTCCCTATTTACCCACTTGTGCAGGCAAAAGAGGCACATCCTTCTGTCAAAGCAATATTTTATGTTTATTTTAGCAAGTATTTTAGAAAGATTTCCATTTGCATTGTGAGGCACAGATGAAAAATATTTTATTTCAGGAAACCATGGCTTTTATTTTGCAAGAGAGACTTTTTTCTTATCTTCCAAATACCCTCGGCAGGACTCATGCAAGATGCAGGCTATTTATGTTAGGGATACTAATTAGGAATACCTTATTTAAATACTTTAGTAACATTTAATAGTTATATAGTGAAGGTAAATAACATTAAAATACAGGCTGAATATGTTGAAAAATATATATAGCGTCTCTGTTATCATAAGAAGCTATTCTATGATTTAGTTTTTGTCTCCTAGTGGATGCACCTGGATGTATTGATCTTGACTCACTTTGGAACTGCCAGGCTGGATTGGATTCAAGTAATTCTGTTAGTTCACAGCTCTTAGAAAATGTCAATCTAACCTTGTGTGTGTCAAAGAAGAAAAGCTGTATGATTTAAAGAACGTCCTACTTAGCTCAATGTTGCCCTTCATCACAATATAGTGTTTTTTGCATTTTGGCTGAAAGGTCAGCCATAGGACTGAGTGATATGTTTGGAAAATTAGGATTCTTTTGGAATTTTCTTTTAAAATGCATTAAATTACACTCTCTCTGTCATATACATAAACATATTGTTGACTTTGCACTGCAGCTCCATTTCCCGCTAACATGCAAGAATGTACTTTGTCAGCATAAGAAATAAAAAAACATCTCCAGAAAAATTACCCACTATAACTTCACTACAGCCTCACACACGAACTTCCTGAGTGACGTTTTGGATTCACGTGTGTTCTTGCTTTCTGAAGAAGTTAAATGGGTCATGAGAAGAGCAGAGTGGTGTGTGCAGCTGAGATAATGTTGAGCTGTCTGTCACATAATGCGGCACTCCTGAGCTCTCACACATGCACCAACACACTGACTACTCAAAGTTTAAAGTCCTAAATCCAGAAAGCCAAATGAATAGACAAGCTCTGTTTAAGAAGTCACATACATTACAGTGTACTTTAAAGAAGCATGGCATACTTGTGTGTACATGCAGGTAGGTGCATCTGACCCAACAAATGACAATAAACATGCCACTATTTTTAAAACATATTTTGCATCGTTGGGTCGACAGTTGTGGTAGAAATGCCTTGTTACAGTCACCGATTGTCAAAACCAAGTGAGGCGTCTAACCCATCTTCCCAACTTTTTTGTGTCATCCAACCTTCTTTCAAAGCTTTGAAATATATAGAAAGAAAAAGACCAAAATTTTTCTAGTTTACATCAAGTTCAACCACTCCAGTACCACATTTAGGTAGATTTATGTAAAAATAAATAATAAAAAGAATAACAGGCCAAGGTTAAGTCAATGCAGAAGTACCTCAAACTGCTAGGCCACTGAAAACCATTAAGTGCTGGCTAAAAGGCAGCTTCGAATCATCAATGAATCTAATTGAAAGAACAATAAGACTTCTAATTAAATAATAACATGTTTCTCAATCTGTTCCAGACATGTTTTTTTTTTTTTTTTTTTTTTTTTTTTACAAAGGCCTGTTATATAAAACAAAAATATTACCAAGGTAGCTACAGGTTCAAATAGATTTTTTTTAGTAGGTTTACATAATAGGACTGCACGGTAGGATACTTGATAGCCTTGGAGCATGGATAGGTTCTGGATACATTTTGAGATCCTGATTAGATATTAAAACACAGAAACACCACCTCTCAAGGTCCAGAAACTAGCAAAGAAAACAAAAAACTAAAAAGGACTGTATGATGTGCACTTTGAGTGTCCTTTTCTGTCCCACATTCCGTTTGAATCTGTATTTGCATAAAACACAGCTGTGCAAAACAGAACTGCCCTTCACATTCATGTTTATGGGATTATGGAAAAGTATATACAAATAATTTGTATTAACTAAAGGTATCATTCTATACTATGACACTGACCAGCAAATGGTGTTCCTTTTATGAACACATCCATTAAAAGTAGCATAAGGAGCATCTGCATGCAAAAAGGAAAGCTGCAGACAAAAACTTAGCTGATGGTGTTAAAAGTGTATCTTTTACAAATTCTCTAATGTTGTCTTTCATTCACCCAGGCAGCAAACACTGCATTTGTTTTTGCCAAAATCCCAGTTGTTTCAAACCAATCAGCATCCCATACTGGCAGCTCTGCAGGATTTAGCTGTCATAGTACTTAATTTCATCAGATGTTTAGGTCTCTCCACAATAAACAAAGCGCCAAAATCTGCTGGAACAATCATTTGATCTGATTAGAAGAGGCCAGTCCACAGTAGGACATATTAGAGCTGCTCCTAAGCGTTCCTACTTTTTTGTCAGCTCTTTGGACAAGCAGATCACATCACACTTGTTTCAGCACATTCATTTTACTTTATTATAGTAAAATCTCTGCTGTGTTAGAATCCACATTCAGCCATGAAACCTTTTGGAATCTAAAATAAATGTAAATGTGATGTCATAATGATTATCTCAATACTTTTATGAATTTCAGGGTATTTTTTATCTGCACATAGCTTGTGTATGAGGGCTCGGGTTGATATTAACACAGTAAAGGTACGAGAGGAGATACTTTTGGCAAGCTGGACAGCAAACATTATTGCTTGCCAGCTTCATAGGTTTTACTGCCAAAATCCTTAGCTCTGGGCTAGACACTGGTATATTAGTCTTAGCATTAACATTTGCATTCAGGATTTGTTTCAGTAGCCTCTCTCTCTCTAAGGCACTGTCCACACTAGCCCAGATATGTATTTAGAGGAAACAGTCTGTTTGGTGGTATAAGCTAAAACGTTTTACAAACTTTTGTGGCTTCTGTGTGTGGACTGGAAATTAAAAAAATGTTGATATGAAGGCCCTGCTTTATTTTGTTGTGTTCTTTAGTGTACCTATTCTCTCTTAACATGATTTACCTACGTTCAACTTTATAGGAAGAGTTAACATTTTCAAAAATTTCTTGAAGAATATGAAAGTGCTATTACTAGATTTTGAAAAGTGAAATCACTAAATAAATGGAGGTTAACTGCATAGAGCCAGAGTACAGAACATGGAAAACATTTTTTTTTTCAAACTCATTTAAATATCGTTACACACGCGCACACACCCACACAGTCAAAAGCAAATCACCAGAGGTTATTGTGTTTAGTTATTTTAGATTTTTTGTTGAGAAACCTCAATTTCAAAAGCGATATCCAATAATAAAACACTGAAAACAATCATTTAAAGAATCAGCAAACTTTGTTCCTTGCTGTGCGAACTTTTTTGGCGCAGCTTTTTAGGTAACACTGCTGTGTAACAGTAAAATAATCTCATACTCACAGAAGATAAATTTTGTTAGCTTCTGGAAGCAAACAGCAGTATTTTGATTCAGATGTGAATTCTGAAATTGGCACAGAAATGCAAGATCAGTCTTCTGTAATACGAGGCATTCCTAACAAAATGTTTGCCTGCATTTTTGAGATTACCAAGAATGCAACAATAGCCAATGTCCATTTAAATTGCAAAGCTAAAACTAAGGAAATTTTATATGATCTCAAGGTGCCAAATTGCTGCTCAGCAGCAGAGCTGGCACTGACACTTAACAACAGGCAAAGATATACCCTCATCTTTCCCTGTGGCCATGTCAGAGGTCAAAATGTGTGTCTGTGTGATAGCAGCTCAATGCTGCCTGAGGTAAATGTGATATCTGCAAGGCAAGAAGGGGGTGACAGGCTTTCTAATTAACTCCATACTGGGCTGTTGTATTGGATAATTAACACAATGACCTACAGACTGAAAGTGTTCCTGTCTTTTTAACATTAGAGGGTTTCCTGTGTGCTTTTTGGGAGGGGGGTGGTGGGGGTTAAGGACATGTGGGTAAAAGCCTGTCATTTAAAAATAAAAATAATTAGAGTAAAAAATAGTGATGCAGATGAATGTGAAATTGCTGTAGTTTTTAAATGCATTTTAATGTGATCTTTGTTGCAGTAACGCAGAATCCCATGGCTCCATGACCAAGTAGGAGCAAGAATGAACAGAATGGGTTCAAGGATTGACCCTTGGGAACACCACAAATAACAATGTGTGTTTTGCACTGTTCTGTCAATGAGGTAAGACATGAGCCAATTGAGGACAGTGTTGGTGAGAAACAGATTTTGTGACACAATACAATGTGGCTTTTGTATGTTCTATGCTGTAGCTTGTACCCACAGAGATCTGCAGCCATCTGCTTACCAGGATTTTACCAGGCATGCCAAACTCAGCAAATCTGTATCAGAAACACAGAAAACTAAAAAAAGTTTCCATGTTTCCAAAAACCAAAACAAAATATATTTATTTTAGTTCTAACTGTTGGGATGACCAAACTTTTATGTAAGTGAGAATATTTCCAGATTTAAAGTGAAAGGTATGCAGCAAGTTAATTCAGGGTCATTGAGTAAAAAGTCATGTCTGGATTCTCCTTTTGATTTTTAACGTACTGTCTCCTGGGAACAGCTTGGAGTTGTGTTGTCGCACAGATGGAGGGATGGATGATACAGTATATAGAGCAAGTTAGGTAGTACTGTACGGGGTACTGTAAGATCAATATGCATACTTCCAAAAACAAAATTGGAGGATATTTAATAAGATCGCATAGAGAAGATAAAATAGATCTCATCTGCTATTTCTGCAGACATGGGACATTTTTGTAAGATGACATCATGTTTATTGAAATTCATAAATATTGAATTTCTTGACCAACAATAAATCATAACAATGTGATTTATTATGTTAGGAGTGATAATAACTGTCCTAAACCACCTGTAATGGAACCAGTTTCATCCAGTGGGTTTCTGCTGCCACCTACTAGCAGAGGTAGTTCCTGCAGGTTCTTACCAGCTAGAAGAAGAGTTAAGTTTCATTTTCACTCTCTGCCATGTGTTGTAACTAGGAGCATGTTGCTGTTTTCTCTTCTTTGTTTCAAGTGCAAAGCGACATCGTCTGTAAGTAAAAATTACATCTTTGCGACGTATAGTGAATAATTTTATGTTTATTGATGTTTCTGTGCTAGGTGTGTCGATTTTAATGTACCAAGCATTTATTTTGTTATATTTTCTGTGTTTCAGTTTTATACGTATCTCATTAAACCTGCTGAAAAGGAAACTGGACTGCTTATTAGTGGATGGATGGGAAAGTGTTAGCTACCTGAATAGCTGAGTATGTGTGAAGGACTACAATGCTCAGTGAGGCCAGGACAGTAAAAAGACGTTCCACGTGAACCATGGACAACGAAGTCAAACAACAAAAGCCAAGTGATGCACATTCGACGTCAAGACCTCGAATCAGGGCCTGCATATAACATTCGCTCAACAGTTTCTTGCTCATCTGTAAGCTCATCGACCAGTTTAGCTGCAGCTAAAGCTTTTGGCCCTAAGGCGGAAGCAACCAAAGCTAAACTTGAATTTCTAGATAGAAAGACTGACATTCAACTACAAAATACAAAACTTGAAACGTCATTACGTGCCCTCAGCTTGCAAAAACAAATTAAAGCAGTGAATGCCGAAGCAGCTGTCTTGGAGGCAGCTGATTTTGGAGCAGAGCAAATTAGGGAGCAATCAGGCTACATTGCCTTAACCAAACATGCACTAGCAAGGACAGAGGTCTATGTAAGAGAGCAGTCATTGCACGCCAGTCAGTATGTTTACAACCAGGAAAAGACAGTCTGACTTCCCTATCCTATTCAGCCTCTCGGAGACGACACGCAGGCTTATGCAGAGCCAACAGACTTTCCTCCCCTTCCGCTGGATAGGATGGGACACTAGATCAAACAACAATCTCCTACTTTCAGCCCAAATCCTGTTAGGGGGGGAACACTGCAGAACACTAACTACCCTACAAGTAAAATCCCTCAATCCTCATCTCTAAACCAGCTGACTTTGCAGTCGAAACCAGGAATACCAGAAGGTAACACTCTTGATCTAGCAATGTTTTTAGCTCGTAGTCAAGTAACAACATCTGGCTTAACTAAATTTGACAACACTCCAGAACATTACCAAGCTTGGCGAGCTTCATTCATCAGTGCCAAAGAGCCACTGGGACATAGAGATCAACCTCATGGTAAAATGGCTTGGTAAAGAGTCAAGTGAGCATGCTTCTAGGATTAGAGCAGTTAATGTTACACAGCCTCTTCTGGGGCTTAAAGTGATCTGGACCAGACATGATAAACTATATGGCTCTCCAGAAGCTATTGAACATGCCCTTTTCTCCAGAGTGGAAGCTTTCCCAAAAATCCAGTCTAAAGACAGTCATAAGCTACAGGAACTAGCTGATCTTCTCCAAGAGCTAGAGATTGCAAAGCAATATGCTAATTTGAAGGGATTAGCTTATTTGGACACTGCCAAGGGCATAAACCCAGTTGTAGAGAAGTTACTATATCAACTTCAGGAACGCTGGATGTCATGAGGTTCCAAATACAAAAGAGGATATGATGTGTCCTTTCCACCATTCTCCTTCTTCAGAGATTTCGTTGTCAAAGAGGCTGAGGATAGGAATGATCCCAGCTTCCATCTCTCTCTAGTCACCAGTACGTACAGGAAAGAAAGGTATGGCCCTTCAAGACATCCTATCACTGTCAATAAAACAAGTATAGCACAGAACCAGACATCCATATCTGCCAAAGCTACAGACAAGAACCTGCATCCTGAAAGGCATTGCCTTATCCATGACAAACCTCACCCGCTAATTAGATGCAGAGGATTTCTTAAAATGCCTCTTGAGGACCGTAAGAAACTCCTTAAGGAGCATATGATCTGTTTCCGATGCTGTGCTTCCACAAATCATATGGCAAAAAACAAGCCTCAGTGAGATGTTCAGAATGTGCAAATGAAAGACATGTCACGGCACTTCTCCCTATTAGTACAAATACAAAAGTGTTTCTTGGGAATGATGGAAAAAAGCTTCTTTCGAGATGACTCCAATAGCTGGAGCGCCCCTCTACCATTCCGTCATCCTCGTCGCAGGCTCCCTGATAATAAAGAGTATGCAGTTTAAACATTTTACCTCACTCGAACGCACTCTCCAGAGAACCCCTGAAATGAAAAGGCACTTCTTTGAGTTCAGGCAAAGACTGTTTGACAATCATCATGCAGAACTTGCACCCCCACTTGAAGAAGAGAAAGAGCGCTGGTATTTACCCACTTTTGGAATTTAACATCCGCACAAACATGATCAAATCCATGTTGTATTTGATTATTTGGCACAATATGATGGTGTCTCTCGTAATGATGTCCTACTGCAGGGTCCTGACCTTAACAACAGCCTCCTTGGAGTTCTTAGAGATTCTGAACAGGTCCAGTTGCAGTAATAGCTGACATAGAGCAGACGTTCCACTGCTTCGTGGTTCAAGAGGACTGCAAAGATATGCTCCGCTTTCTGTGGTATTGTGACAATCATCCAAACAACGATATGGTTGAATACCACGAGAGTCCACATATTTGGAAACAGCCCATCTCCTGCGATTGCCATCTATGGACTCAGAAGGGCAGCAAAGGAATTGGAGCAGTTTTGTGATAGCAAAACTGTCCAGATGAGGAAGAGGAATTTCTACATGGATGATGGTTTGCTGTCATTCACCACTGAATCAGAGGCTACAAAAAGAGTGGAGCAACTTCAGGAAATGTTGGCCATCTCCAACTTGCGCCTACATAAGATAGCATCTAATGCTGTGGATGTTATAAATTATTTCCCAGTTGAAGACAGAGCAAAGGACATTAAAGACTTAGACCTGTTTATAGATGATCTGCCAGCACAATTAAGTCTTGGTGTCATTTGGAACATTATGACTGACATATTCACATTTAAGGTCCTGGAAAATCCCAAAGCTTTCACAAGATGTGGGGTTGTCCACAGTTAACAGCTTTTTTGACCCCCTTAGGCTTTTTGGCACCAATCACTATCAATCAAAAAAATGATCTTCAGAGACATTACATCTGAAAATGTAGAATGGGATGCATCTTTGCCTCAAACAAAATACGACAAATGGAGTAGATGGCAAGAATCTTTGTCAGCCCTTAAAGAGCTGCACATTCCACGCACATATGCCTCATTTCCAGTTGCACAAGCCAAGATTAAAGAGGTCTTTATCTCCTCAGATGCATCAGTCTGAGCAATCTCAGCGGTTGCATATCTCATATCTCAGAACTACCCATGAAGATGGACATTGTGAAGCAGGTTTTATCTTGGGTAAAGCGAAGCTTGCCCCTCAACCTGAGCTAACTGTCCCTAGATTAGAGCTCTGTTCAGCCGTCCTGGGGGTGAAAGTTGCTGAAGCCGTTATTCACGAAATTGACATGAAACTAGATGCAGTCAAATATTTCACTGATAGCAAGGTCGTATTAGGCTACATTCTACATTCGCAATGAGAAAAGACGATTTTATGTATTCATCAGTAACAGCGCATCAGACAGGTATCCCAGCCTAGCCTATGGAGGTTTGTGCCCACAGAACTGAATCCAGCCGACTGTGGTTCAAGGTCAGTGGCAGCAGCAGAGCTTGTCAACATGCTGTGGCTTACTGGACCGAGTTCTCTCACAGAACCTAACGGGTCAGGAATCAGTTCTGAAGAGCAGCACATGCTCATTAACCCAGACAATGACAAAAACATTCGAGCAGACGCCACCAACATGGCCCAAGAGACTTCCTTTCCAAAATTGCTCTCAAGCTGTTTTCAACTTTATTTAAAGTGGAAATCTCTCCTGAAAGCAGTCGCCAGACTTATCCATATTGCTGGAACTTTCTCACACAATAACAGTGACAGTTGTCCTGGCTGGCATCATTGTAACAATGTATCTCTAACAGAAATGGACAAAGCAGAACGCTTGATCGTTTGCACAATACAGCAAGAGTGCTACTCACAAGACGTTTCGGCCATTGAGATGATGAAAGGGCTCCCTGAAAACAGTCCTATCCGCGGACTTGATCCATTCATTGAGGGTGTCCTGAGAGTAGGAGGACGCTTACGTAATTGTCACCTGCATAAGAACAAAACAAACCCTCTCATAATACCCAATAAACATCATATAGCCACCCTGCTTGTATGCTATTATCACCAGAAAGTGAAGCACCAAGGAAGGCATTTGACCGAAGGACCCATACGTGCCAGTGGCATATTGTTAGTTGGAGGAAAATGGCTCAGCAGCAGTATCATTCACAAATGTGTTCATTGTAGGAAACTACGTGCCTGGTCTGAAAACCAGCTTATGTCTGACTTACCTGAAGAGAGACTCCACCCTATGTGGGCCTGGATGTCTTTGGTCCTTGGGAAATCGTAACGAGACGCACACGTGAAGGTCAAGTAAACAATAAGAGGTGGGCAGTGCTGTTTACTTGTATGTCCACCAGAGCCATCCACATAGACGTTGTGGAAACGATGAGTTCTTCTTCTTTATTAATGCCCTATGAAGGTTGTTCTTGATTCGGGGACCTGCCAAACAACTTAGATCCGACAGAGGAACAAACTTTATCGGTGCCTCCAATGAGTAAAAACTGCCATCACAGAACCCTGATTCAATCATCAAAGACTATTTGAATGAACAGAGATGCACCTGGGAGTTTAACCCACCACACGCGTCTCACATGGGTGGGGCATGGGAACGAATGATTGGGGTTTCACGTCGTATTTTAGATGCCTTGCTTCTTGATGTCAAGCATTCCCAGCTCACTCATGAAATCCTGGTGACTCTCATGGCTAAGGTGACTGCCAAAGTCAATGCCAGTCCCCTGGTTCCTATTTCTACTGACCCAGAAGCACCTTTAGTTTTAACCCCAGCAATGCTTCTGACACAGCCAGCCTCCCCTAGTATGGATATTTAATATGGTGACATTCCTTAAGGATGCCAGGAAGGGACTGTAATGGAACCAGTTTTATCCAGTGAGTTTCTGCTGCCACCGACTGACAGAGGTAGTTCCTGCAGGCTCTTACCAGGAAGAAGAGTTAAGTTTCATTTTCTCTCTCTGCCATGTGTTGTAACTAGGAGCATGTTGCTGTTTTCTGTTCTTTGATTTGAGTGCAAAGCGGTGGAGGACCGATCCTGACAAAATTAAAAATAAAAGCAGAAATATATATATTTTGTTTTTCCTTTTCCTTACACATACGTTTTCATCAAGAAATGTAAATGTTTTCTTTTTCCTTTTCCTTACACGTGCCTTTGTTCTTTTTACATTTCTTCGTCTCTCTTTTTCCTTTACCGTATGCATTTCTGCTTCATTGTGCAAATAAGGAGGGCTGCCTTCTTCTCGCCAGCTCCTCTCCTATTGGTCAATATACAGGAAGGAGGAGGATCCATGTGCAGGCCGAGGGTGTGTCCCAATTCAGGGGCTGGATCCTTCCAAGTGCGTACTTGTGGACCAATTACATCAGAGCGCGGCGCGTAAGGTCTGTCAGATACTGCCGACAAATGTGTCCTTCTTTTGCCCGATTTGAATGACTTGTGAGTATCCTTCGCGGTCCATCTTTTCCCATGATTCATTGCGGGTCGAAGCGGTTTGGTCAAACAGGGGCAGCCATGGCGGACCGCACTGGCAAAAGCTGAGTAAACTGTGAAAAATTACACTTTCTGTGACACAAATTAACTTTTACAATGTTTTTAATGCGGGAATATAACTGTGTAGACGTGAAAAATCTGCTTAATTTATCAAGACATCGTTTAATTTCAAACGTGCTCCGACGTGTTCGCAGTTTTCCGCTCCCACCGTAGTAACTGCCGGCTTGCCTCGCCAGCCCTACCGGCGGTGAGGCGAGCTAGCCCGGTAGAGATCTGACCAGACTATCGACACTGAGCTCCTGCTGCCAGTCATCACAGTGAACGTTAAACAGTTTATGTTAATGTTATTTTAATGTATTGTGTCATTTGTTCATGTAAGTCGATTTGACATTACAGGTGATATTAAAGTTAACATGAATAAATGGACGATTTGATGTATTCTTACCGTATCGCTGGAGAGCGTGATTGAGAATAAATACCGTATTTTCCGCACTATAAGGCGCACTTAAAAACCTTTAATTTTTTCAAAAAATGACAGTGCGCCTTGTAATCCGGAGCGCCTTATATATGGATCAATTGGTTAATTGGTTGATCCATACTGGTTGTACACGGCGCTCTGTCAAAATGTTTCAGTACGACTGGTAAACTACAAAGCCGCACCGCTTGCAGCATTACGGCTACCGTAGTCAGGGGCGTCGCCGAAGTAATAGCGGTAAACACCTGTACTGTGCTTACTCCTAGTCCAACACCACTTGTGTGTGTATAACGTTTGAATGTACTGTTGCTGGAATTGCCTGAACTATATGTGATTAGAAGCTCAGTGTGTGGGGTGTATGTTTCGTGTGTGTGTATGGAAGATGTTGACATTACTCCTCCGGACAGAGGTGGCGCTGTGTGCTGCCGTAGCTGAGAATCAAGAGTGAAGGAGTGACGTCGGTATTATTGTGTGTGTGGGGTGGGTAGAGACGGCGACCGGAGCAGCGGTGTATGAGTCTGTAAGCCCTGTGTTTTTACGTGCTGCAAAGTCATTAAAAAGAACCCCGAATCTCGTCAACAACTCAGTGTTTTGATGCTGTTTCTTCATGCTCAACTCAGCAACGTATGAGTGAGGGAGTTAACCCCGAGGAAACTAGTAACTTTGGCCCTGGAGAAAGCGTCTCCCCTGTGTCATCAGACTACTGTCAGGGGACAGAAACAGGAAAGGTTAACAGTACTAACGTTTGATTTAGTGCATCAAACTGTTTCTTTTACGTGTTTATTGAATCAGGGAAAAGTTCCCTTTCACGTTTTAACTAACGTTTGATTTCAACTTCAACTTCATAGACTCCAATGCATTCCTAACATGCGGTTGGCTCTATTCAATAGAATTCTATGTAGAGGAGACCTTACCATGAGAGTGAATGGAGTTATCAGAACGCTGGTTTGTAGTGTATTAATAAAGTTTGACTGACTTATCTGACTGTTTTGTTGACATTCTCTTTAGCACAGCTCCATCTAGTGGATGCATAACGCAACCCCAGTCAAACGTTTGACTGCAGTAACTTCTATTCTATGAGCCTTATAATCCGGTGCGCCCTATATATGAAAAAAGTTCTAAAATAGGCCATTCATTGAAGGTGCGCCTTATAATCCGGTGCGCCTTATAGTGCGGAAAATACTGTAAGCTTTTAAATATTCATTTTTGATGAAGAAATGTGCTATATGTGTTTTTAAAAGTATATTTATAATTCAGCTAGCATTATAATTTGTGATTCCAGGTACAGCTGAAGAGAAATACACTTTCAAATCTCAGTAAAGAAGTGAAAAGTTTGAAAGAGCTTGTTTTAGGCATTTGCATAGAAATATTTTAATATGTTCTGCAAATTAAGACAAATGTAAAATTAAAAAATACTTTTTTTACACTGATGTTAAGCAAGATGTTTGTTTTTTTGTTGTTGTTTTTATTGTTTAGGGACAAAGGAGCAGACGGGCCAGTTTATTAAGTTCAGGGGTGAGAATGACCACCTTTTTACTGGAGCTAAAAACTCAGCCACCGTGGCTTGGAGGTACAATAACAACATTCTTTGCAGTCAGTTTATGTCCAGTTTCAAAAACTCCTATCTTTCTAACTTTCATAAATATCCATCCAGTGATTAACATACTTCTTTTGGTTTTCCCTCTTTCCATTTGCTTGTTTAGGACAGTTCTGGAGAAGATGGTCCAACAGGGGAAGGTCACCACCTTGCAGGACAAAAAAAAGTGGGACAATATGAAAAAGAAATATAAAATTTCTTCAGAACTTCTCATGTCACACACAAATAAAAAATATTTCTAAAAGTCTTATTGGTTTCTCTGTTTAATCAACTCTTTTTTTCTTCCTTCTAACTTTAGGATTGTAAGTATCCAGGGTCAAGAGAGGGAGTCAATGAAAAGCCCACTGCTGCTACCTGGCCCTGGTTTGTCCTTATGGATGAGATGTTGGGACAGAGGTCTTCCACAACACCTCCTGTCCTAATTGCCTCCCTCCCTGAGGACACTCCAGGGCCAAGCGGAGTGGTGGTCAACCAGATGGAGAAGGAAGACAGTGAGCCAGCAGGAAGGGGTCAGAAAAGAAAGAGGGACAGAGATGATGGAGTTGATCAGGGAGGATATGAGGGCACAGAGAATGGACAGACTGTTTTCCATGTTAGAAAGAATGGTACTGAAATAAGGTGCTATATAAGAAATAATATTAAGTTTTGTTCAGATAGTTTCTTAAAGTTTTAAGCTGTTCTAATAAATTTCAATATTGTTTTTGTCACCAATGTATTTATTTCCATTTGACCTAACAATACATCAACTTCATTTAAATTTATAAATATTAAATATATGTTTCTCCCTGGTCTTAAAGAGTCATAAAAAGTCTTAAGATTTTTTTATCTATAAAGCTATACATTTTTACATCATATCTCTTACATGTCATTTAGTTACAGTACAGACCAAAAGTTTGGACACACCTTCTCATTCAAAGAGTTGTCTTTATCTTCATCACTATGAATGCCAAGAGTGTGTGTAGCAGTAATCAAAGCAAAAGGTGGCTACTTTGAAGAACCTAAAATATAAGACATATTTTCAGTTGTTTCACACTTTTTTGTTCAATATTGAATTCCACATGTGTTAATTCATAGTTTTGATGCCTTCAGTGTGAAGCTACAATATTCATAGTCATGAAAATAAAGAAAACTCTTTGAATGAGAAGGTGTGTCTTTTGGTCTGTACTGTAACTAAATGACATGTAACAGATATGATGTAAAAATTTACAGCTTTAGAGATAACAAAATCTTAAGACTTTTTATGACTCTTTAAGACCAGGGAGAAACATATATGCAATCTCTTTTGAAAAAGTCAATGCCAAGCGTCCTGCACGGTGTTGGGCTGTAAACACAACCATTTGTGGACGTTGGGCCTTCATACCATCCTCATGGAGTCGGTCTCTAACCGTTTGTGCAGACACATGCACATTTGTGGCCTGCTGGAGGTCATTTTGCAGGGCTCCGGCAGTGCTCCTCCTGTTCCTCCTCGCACAAAGGCAGAGGTAGCGGTCCTGCTGCTGGGTTGTTGTCCTCCTACGGTCTCCTCCACATCTCCTGGTGTACTGGCCTGTCTCCTGGTAGCGCCTCCAGGTTCTGGACACTACGCTGACACAGCAAACCTTCTTGCCACACCTCGCATTGATGTGACATCCTGGATGAGCTGCGCTACCTGAGCCACTTGTGTGGGTTGTAGAGTACGTCTCATGCTACCACGAGTGTGAAAGCCCCACCAACATTCAAAAGTGACCAAAACATCAGCCAGAAAGAAATAGATACTGAAAAGTGGTCGATGGTCCCCACCTGCAGAACTACTCCTTTATTGAGTGTGTCTTGATAATTGCCAAATATTTCCCCCTGTTGTCTATTCTATTTGCACAACATGTGAAATTGATTGTCAATCAGTGTTGCTTCCTAAGTGGACAGTTTGATTTCACAGAACTTTGATTTACTTGGAGTTATATTGTGTTGTTTAAGGGTTCCCTTTATTTTTTTCAGCAGTGTATATATGTGTATATATATATATATATATATATATACACACCACCAGAACATGACTACTGTATGCAGGCAGGTATAATATCATAGATGTGATTAATGTTTGAGGGATATAACTAATTGTCATATTTTGTGAGCACCATCTTCTAATTCTGCATATTTCTGATTACATCTTAGTGATGTGGTCCAGCCAGCCCTTTAAACTTGATGACGTGGACAGTGGAAAGAGGCATCACAAATATATTTTTTTCCACATTCTGTTTAAAATGCTATTTGTAATTCTCAAAATAAACTGTGTTTAGAAATTTAAATGAAGTTGATGTATTGTTAGGTCAAATGGAAATAAAATACATTGGTGACAAAAACAATATTGAAATTTATTAGAACAGCTTAAAACTTTAAGAAACTATCTGAACAAAACTTAATATTATTTCTTATATAGCACCTTATTTCAGTACCATTCTTTCTAACATGGAAAACAGTCTGTCCATTCTCTGTGCCCTCATATCCTCCCTGATCAAATCCATTATCTCTGTCCCTCTTTCTTTTCTGACCCCTTCCTGCTGGCTCACTGTCTTCCTTCTCCATCTGGTTGCACCACTCCGCTTGGCCCTGGAGTCTCCTCAGGGATGGAGGCAATTAGGACAGGAGGTGTTGTGGAAGACCTCTGTCCCAACACCTCATCCATAAGGACAAACCAGGGCCAAGTAGCAGCAGTGGGCTTTTCACTGACTCCCTCTCCTGACCCTGGATACTTGCAATCCTAAAGTTAGAAGGAAGAAAAAAAGAGTTGACTAAACAGAGAAACCAATAAGACATTTAGAAATATTTTTTATTTGTGTGTGACATGAGAAGTTCTGAAGAAACTTTATATTTCTTTTTCATATTGTCCCACTTCATTTTGGCCTGCAAGGTGGTGACCTTCCCCTGTTGGACCATCTTCTCCAGAACTGTCCTAAACAAGCAAAAGGAAAGAGGGAAAACCAAAAGAAGTATGTTAATCACTGGATGGATATTTATGAAAGTTAGAAAGATAGGAGTTTTTGAAACTGCAAAGAATGTTGTTATTGTACCTCCAAGCCACGGTGGCTGAGTTTTTAGCTCCAGTAAAAAGGTGGTGGTTCTCACCCCTGATCTTAATAAACTGGCCCGTCTGCTCCTTTGTCCCTAAACAATAAAAACAAAAAAAAAAACAAAAAAAAAAAACCATCTTGCTTAATATCAGTGTAAAACAAGTCTTTTTATTTTATTTTACATTTGTCTTAATTTGCAGAACATATTAAAATATTTCTATGCAAATGCCTAAAACAAGCTCTTTCAAACTTTTCACTTCTTTACTGAGATTTACTTGCATTTGAAAGTGTATTTCTCTTCAACTGTACCTGGAATCATGAATTATAATACTAGCTGAATTATAAATACACTTTTAAAAACACATATGGCATATTTCTTCATCAAAAATGAATATTTAAAAGCTTATTTATTCTCAATCACACTCTCCAGCAATACGATAGGTATACATAAAATTGTCCATTTATTCAGGTTAACTTTAATATCACCTGTAATGTCAAATCGACTTACATGAACAAATGACATTAAAATAACACTAACATAAACTGTTAGAAATCACTTGTGTTTAACGTTCACTGTGATGACTGGCAGCAGGAGCTCAGTGCCGATAGTCCAGTCAGATCTCTACCGGGCTAGCTCGCCCCACCACCAGTAGGGCTGGCGAAGCAAACCGGCAGTTACTACGTTGGGAGCGGAAAACTTCGAACACGTCGGAGCATGTTTGAAATTAAGCGATGTCTTGATAAATCAAGCAGATTTTTCACGTCTACACAGTTATATTCCTGCACTAAAACATTGTAAAAGTTCATTTGTGTCACAGAAAGTGTAATATTTCACAGTTTACTCACAGCTTTTGCCAGTGTGGTCCGCCATGGCTGCCCCTGTTTGACCAAACCGCTTCGACCCGCAATGAATCATGGGAAAAGATGGACCGCAAAGGATACTCACAATGCATCCTTCAAATCGGGCAAAAGAAGGACACTTTTGTCGGCAGCATCTGACGGACCTTCCGCGCCGCGCTGTGATGTAATCAGACCACAAGTACGCACTTGGAAGGATCCAGCCCCTGAATTGGGACACACCCTCGGCCTGCACATGGACCCTCCTCTTTCCTGTATATTGACCAATAGGAGAGGAGCTGGAGAGAAGAAGGCAGCCCTCCTCATTTGCATAATGATGCAGAAATATATACGGTAAAGGAAAAAGAGAGGCGAGAAAATATAAAAAGAACAAAGGCATGTGTAACGAAAAGGAAAAACAAAATATATATATTTCTGCTTTTATTTTTAATTTTGTCAGGATCGGTCCTACATACAAAGCAGCATTGTCTGTAAGTAACAATTACATCTTTGGGACATATAGTGAATAATTTTATGTTTATTGATGTTTCTGTGCTAGGTGTGTCGATTTTAATGTACCAAGCATTCATTTTGTTATATTTACTGTGTTTCAGTTTTACATGTATCTCAATAAACCTGCTGAAAACCAAACTGGACTGCTTATTATTGGATGGATGGGAAAGTTTTTAGCTACCTGAATAGCTGAGTATGTGTGAAGAACTACAATGCTCAGTGAAGCCAGGACACCACCACTTACCACCCACCTATCTTACACATCCACTAGTGTCTGAATGATTTTTTGCCAGCACTGTGGCTCCCTGATTCTCATCTATTCTCAGAATCCACCTCTCCCTCTCATTCATTTCTGCTTTCCTATCAGCTTTGAGGAACCTCCAGCTGACTCTGTGATCAACTCTCCCCCATGTGCTGATGCCCTTAATAAGCTGTGCACTACTTTTCCAGTCTCGTGGAGATAACGATCACACAGACATTGCGTCCTTGGCTCAACTCACTTCCCTAGGGAGCCTCATCACACACACCCTTGCACAAATATGGATACTGCAAGATTCTGTTCACATTCACCACTGCTTGTCAGCCTTTGCTGTAGTGATTAAGCTTATCTTAGGATAGGATGTGGTAAACAAAGTGAAATCCAGTAGAGGGAATTCTTTCGCAAACAGCAAAGAACACAGGCACGAGTAATAGTCACACACATGCATGTTAAAATAAGACACTGACTTTACACGAGATGCGATGGATGGATGGATGGATGGATGGATGGATGGATGGATTTTTAATGGTACAAAACACTGATAACTCCAGTATAAATAATTAAAATGAAAATTGTAACATCTGAGCCAAGGGTACTATTATTATTAAGATCGTTCATTTTGTTATAATTATTACAGAATTGATAACATTAATAACATGAAGCAACTGTGGCTCAGTGGGAAAAGTAGTCGCCTTGCAATTCAAAAGTTGCTGAATATATGGAATGAAACTCTGAATATATGGAATGAAGGTCATCAAGGAATTATGGGTCATATTGTCCGTGGTCCTAAACAGAGAAGGGAAGGGCAGAAACTTCAAGTTTTTATACTATCATGACGTTGCCGCTAAATTAAATATTTTCCAGATGTGTTAAACAAGAAAATAGACCATAATATGTTGTCTGACCAGTCCGTTTATCAGCATTGGGCATAATTTCAAATTTAGTCTGGGGTTTTCGAAACAGCAGAGCTCGGTTCACAGATCGCCTTGGCTGCTGAACTAACCGAGCAGTTGGAGTGGGGTTTCCCCTTTCACTCCTGTCGTATGTCGGATAAGTACGCTGTCATTTCCCGCTATCCGTTACTCGTGGTTAAATTTCAGTTTTGTGGCGAATAATAGCAACTACCAGAATATAGAATATATGATTTTTCTCCTTAATTTTGTTATATTTTCAATTAATTTTCACATTTTGTAATCAACTCAAATAAATTTTTTATCAGTCAGTCATTTTCTACTGCTTATTCCATAGTGGGTCATGGGGGAGCTGGTGCCTATCTCCAGCAGTCTACGGGCAAGAGGCGGGGTACACCCTGGACAGGTCGCCAGTACATTGCAGGGCAACACACAAACAACCATGCACACATTCATTCATACACCTAAGGGCAATTTAGAGAGAGACCAATTAACCTAACAGGCATGTCTTTGGACTGTGGGAGGAAGCCAGAGTACCCGGTGAGAACCCACACATGCACAGGGAGAACATGCAAACTCCATGCAGAAAGACCCCAGGGTGGGAATTGAACCCAGGACCTTCTTGCTGCAAGGCAACAGTGCTACCAACTGCGCCACCGTGCAGCCCTAAATTTATTTGTATCTCCCCAAAATAATTTTGGGTCAAATTCATAGAAACAATGGCATGGTGTATACTGTGGTGATCAAACACTTTAACCATTCCTTGTACATAACAGAAAAAAAAATCTCTAACTTTGACTTCATGTAAACCTACCTTGTGTGAACTCTTAATTGTTTTTGATTTTTTTTCAGGCAGATAGACCACATTTCCAAATTTGAATCTCTCATCTTTTTAAATTGTAAAAATTTGTAGATAAAAGCAAAATAATCAAATTAAGTCTCTACCATCAGATAAGTGAGTTTGCAGAAGACTCGTTCTGGATAAAATCAATTGACAAACCTGTCAGGAGAAAGAATTAAATGTGTTAATAATTTTTTAGATGATGTCCACAAGCAGAGTTTGGACCTCAATCCTTTGATCTTAAGTGGTTAACATAATCCATCCATCAATCCATCCATCCAGTTTATCCTTTTGGGGTCGCGAGGGTCTACTGGTGCCTATCTCCAGCAGTCATCAGGCGAGAGGCAGGGTACACCCTGGACAGGTTGCCAGTCCATCGCAGGCCAACACAAAGACAGACAGGACAAACAACCATGCACACACACTCACACCTAAGGAGAATTTAGAGAGACCAATTAACCTAACAGTCATGTTTTTTGGACAGTGGGAGGAAGCCGGAGTACCTGGAAAGAACCCACACATGCACGGGGAGAACATACAAACTCCATGCAGAAAGACCCGAGGCTGAAATCGAACCCAGGACTTTCTTGCTGCAAGGGCTAACATAATACAAAGCAAAAATGTAACGCCAACCCAATCCCGCACACTGCACTTGGCACTACTAAACACTTATGAACACACTCCTTTTTCTTATATTACCATCTGGTAAGCTCATTTCACATATATAGCACAAATGTAGAAAAAATGTTTTTAGTAAAAACTTTATTTGAATTACAGACACAGTCAGCAAGTACAGGTAATTGATATCTTGGATGTCAAAACACCAGCAAATAATTAAATGAAGAACATGAGGAAGAAGGGGAGTAGACGATGTCAAGACATGAGGGTAGAGATGCCAAAAATGTTGGGAGGATAATGTGACACAAATTAAATATGAAAACTGAGTAAAAGTATAAAAAAAATTAGGAAGAAAATCATACATTTTATAATTTGGTACTTGCAGTTATTCACCTTAAACCTAAAAATGCATACTATCTCACTTTCAGCGGCCACAAACAGAAAACAGGTAGCAGAAATGACAGCGTGCCTATCCGAGATAAGGGGTTAGAGGTGAGATCCCATTCCAACTCCGCTTAGTTTGGCTTAGCTTAGCTTAACTTCGCAGGCAGACCGGCTTGTGAACTAAGCTGTGGTGCTCCCAAAACCCCAGAACATATTTCAAAGGTTGCCCATTGTTGATGAACTGACTGGTCACCTAAAAACCTTAGTTATACTTCAATGCTTAAAACATCTCGAAAGTTTCTGCGACAAGTTCAGAAAAGTATGAAAATGCTAAGTGTCCACGCTCGCCTTCTCTGTTTACGACTATTGGTGCAATGCACTGTGGGATATAATGCTGGCCCAAGTCCGCAGACAGTTTGATTTCACAGAACTTTGATTTACTTGGAGTTATATTGTGTTGTTTAAGGGTTCCCTTTATTTTTTTCAGCAGTGTATATATGTGTATATATATATATATATATATATATACACACCACCAGAACATGACTACTGTATGCAGGCAGGTATAATATCATAGATGTGATTAATGTTTGAGGGGTATAACTAATTGTCATATTTTGTGAGCACCATCTCTAATTCTGCATATTTCTGATTACATCTTAGTGATGTGGTCCAGCCAGCCCTTTAAACTTGATGACGTGGACAGTGGAAAGAGGCATCACAAATATCTTTTTTTCCACATTCTGTTTAAAATGCTATTTGTAATTTTCAAAATAAACTGTGTTTAGAAATTTAAATGAAGTTGATGTATTGTTAGGTCAAATGGAAATAAAATACATTGGTGACAAAAACAATATTGAAATTTATTAGAACAGCTTAAAACTTTAAGAAACTATCTGAACAAAACTTAATATTATTTCTTATATAGCACCTTATTTCAGTACCATTCTTTCTAACATGGAAAACAGTCTGTCCATTCTCTGTGCCCTCATATCCTCCCTGATCAAATCCATCATCTCTGTCCCTCTTTCTTTTCTGACCCCTTCCTGCTGGCTCACTGTCTTCCTTCTCTATCTGGTTGGAGGATGGATCCTCAGTAAAATGGATGAAATAAGAACATATATGGGTTCTTTTAGAGTACTTCGTTTGATGCGTACTTAGGGTTGGAACAATGGTTGAGCCACTGCCGATAAAGTTTCAAAAGCACCCAAAAAACACACCTACAGACAACTATGCATGTTTTGAAGCACATTACCCATAAGTCCTTGAGGCCAGTCCGACTTCAATTCCATATATTTCGACTTTCATTCCATATATTCAAGTTTCATTCCATATATTCGGACTTTCATTCCATATATTCAGAAATACATTTAGATCCATTTATATATATATATGGATGTGAATATAACTTCTAAACTTCTAAAAAATCTCCAGTTTTTTTTTACAAGAAAACCTTAGTCGTTCAACCACTGCTTTATCAAGAGCTGTTGACATAAAAGGGATCTTAGAAAGAGGCCTGTAAACTTTTAGCAGTGTTAGTTCCAAACTGCACTTTTTCAACAATGGAATCATAACCGCATTCTTGAAAGAGCCTGGAACAACACCTGTTAAAAGTAAGGTATTACATTATTCACTTTCATTGACAAGAAGCCGATAAAGTATTTTTTGTCAGGATTAGAGTCTAAAGCATTTTTGTTTCCACAAGCTGATGCATTGTAAAATAAACTGCTCAAAAAAATAAAGGGAACACTCAAATAACACATTCTAGATCTGAATGAATGAAATATTCTCATTGAATACAAAAGGAGAATGTCACTTGGACATGTTTTCATTTTATTAAGCAGAGATGGGATGTTAGGTAGTTTCACAGGATGAAACACATTCTGTGACTCGGGGTGGAGAACTAGAAACAAATTATAAGATGTTGATGGACGGATGTTTGCTCTGGCTCCTGATGAGACGGTGGATGGTCTCCTGAGGGATCTCTTCCCAGACCTGGACTAAAGCATCTGCCAACTCCTGGACAGTCTGTGGTGCAACGTGACGTTGGTGGATGGAGCGAGACATGATGTCCCAAATGTGCTCAATCGGATTCAGGTCTGGGGAACGGGCGGGCCGGTCCATAGCTTCAATGTCTTCATCTTGCAGGAACTGCTGACACACTCCAGCCACATGAGGTCTAGCATTGTCCTGCATTAGGAGGAACCCAGGGCCAACCGCACCAGCATATGGTCTCACAAGGGGTCTGAGGATCTCATCTCGGTACCTAATGGCAGTCAGACTACCTCTGGCGAGCACATGGAGGGTTGTGCGGCCCTCCAAAGAAATGCCACCCCACACCATTACTGACCCACTTCCAAACCAGTCATGCTGAAGGATGTTGCAGGCAGCAGATCGCTCTCCACGGTGTCTCCAGACTCTGTCACGTCTGTCACATGTGCTCAGTGTAAACCTGCTATCATCTGTGAAGACCACAGGGCGCCAGTGGCGAACTTGCCAATCCTGGTGTTCTCTGGCAAATGCCAAGCGTCCTGCACGGTGTTGGGCTGTGAGCACAACCCCCATTTGTGGACATTGGGCCCTCATACCATCCTCATAGAGTCCGTTTCTAACCGTTTGTGCAGACACATGCACATTTGTGGTATGTTGGAGGTCATTTTGCAGGGCTCTGGCAGTGCTCCTCCTGTTCCTCCTTGAACAAAGGTGGAGGTAGCGGTGCTGCTGCTGGGTTGTTGTCCTCCTACAGCCTCCTCCACGTCTCCTGGTGTACTGGCCTGTCTCCTGGTAGCGCCTCCAGGCTCTGGATGCTACGCTGACAGACACAGCAGACCTTCTTGCCACAGCTCCCATTGATGTGCCAACCTGGATGAGCTGCACTACCTGAGCCACTTGTGTGGGTTGTAGAGTCCGTCTCATGCTACCATGAGTGTGAAAGCACCACCAACATTCAAAAGTGACCAAAACATCAGCCAGAAAGCATAGGTACTGAGAAGTGGTCTGTGGTCCCCACCTGCAGAACCACTCCTTTATTGAGTGTGTCTTGCTAATTGCCAAAGATTTCCCCCTGTTGTCTTTTCCATTTGAACAACATCATGTGAAATTGATTGTCAATCAGTGTTGCTTCCTAAATGGACAGTTTGACTTCATAGAAGTTTGATTTACTTGGAGTTATATTGAGTTGTTTAAGTGTTCCCTTTACTTTTTTGAGCAGTGTATATATATATATATATATATATATATTATTTATCATTTAATAAGTTAATGTTAGGTAATATTAAAATGATTGCAAAACAGAAGGCTGCAATAGATTATTTGAAAACAATATTTTATGTAGACCCTGTGAAAACAGTAGGATTTATGTTGCAAACAGTAAACTTATGGCACACTGGGAATTAAAGTGGCAATAGCACAAACCTTTCAAGCGCTGCAAGTTAAAGTACGTTATTGTGTGTCAACCCTCCCACTGAGGTTCCACCAGTGAAAAGTGACTGGTGAACAGAGGATTGTTTCTTTTGTGCTGATGCTGAAAAAAATTCAAGAAGCACATTCCGTCTACAAACTGAAACAGTACAGAAAATAATAACAGCTAAAATCTTGCCAGCGGTGGTGGGGAATGTCAAATGTGGTGGAGTGAAAATATGATAAATTGTTCTGTTGGGTAAGCAGACACAAGGAAACTGACAGCAATTGTCAGAGTATACATGTGTCCTGTTAGCAGAGTAAGCAAAATTCTAAATAGTTGCAAAACACACACATAGGGTATTGTGTCCATTAGGCCAGTTTTCAGCAGTTTGCACCTTTGAGTCCATAGCTTGCCCATTCCATATGCTCATTTTCTATTAGTCAACAGGCAAAGCAGACCCCATAGGTGTCACCTGTCAAAACCAAGGGCAAAACATGCAAGCTCAAAACTGAGATTTGAAATGGAAATGTTCAAGCTGTAGACATCAGTTTAGACATTGTGTACCCCAGTGATCTCAAACAGGATCAAAGTCTCTTTGTGTCCCTAAGTAAAAATTTGCCTTGGACAGGATCATTTTGGGAATATTTTCCAGTACAAATGCAATGTAGCAGGCTTCACACTAGCTACAATGAAAATTCCTCCATCCATCAATCCATCAATTTTTCCATTGTCTATACTCGCTTATCCTTGCAGGGTTGCGGGGGGGGCATTGGGTGAGAGGTGGGGTACACACAGGAAAAGGTTGCCAGTCCCAGTCCAGAGACACACAGGACAAACAACCATGCACATGCAAATATTGTGTTAATGGCAGTTAATAGTGTGCTTTTTTTCACACTCTTTCTTTCTTTTGTTCATTTTATTTTCTAAAGAAGCAGAAAATTATTTTTTTTAAGCAATAAGAGAAAGGGATAAGAATGGGAAAAGTGTCAGTACTTTGGGGAAATATTTGGTCAAGCAATGGCTTATTCAGAAAGGTTAGATGTGTGAACATGTTTTTTATTTATTATTATTTTGTTAATTCGCTAGAGTTTGGCAATTTTATTTGACTTTTTGGAGTATATTAATTTATTTTTTGTTGGGGGGGAAATCATACTTTTCCCATAAAAGACTGTCTCATGCATAGGGTTTTGTTTTTACCTGAAGTTTTGTAATTGACAGTAAATTAGTGCTTAAAGTCACTTTCATTAAGATGGATTTTTGTTTCAATGGTTGCCTCTGCCTCTATGCAGCATATCTGGTTCTAACTTGCTAATCAGCAAACTTGTCCTCTTGAGTATTTACGCATTTGTCCACTTGACAGGTTTTAACAGTTTTTAGTTATAGCTCTTGTTTTGCTTAGACTGTGCCAGACAATCAATTTTTTCTCTAGTTTTAGTCATAGCAGGTTTTTTTTATTTATTTATTCAGTAAATCCCCTGTATGCCACAACCAACTCCTTTTACACCTCAATTTGAGTGCTTCATTTATGCAGTTTTGACAAGTAGGGGGATTTACATATTGATTTACCCAATGTTACAAGCTACATAATGAAATAGTGAAGTTCATCACAGGAAAGTCAATAAGCGATAATTCATTTCCCATAGATTCTACATCACCCTCTTTTACAAAGCCTTGACTATATGAAAAAGATGTATAACAGAATTACATCTGGAATATGTGAGTAATAGATAACAAAGCAAAAATGCATTTATAATAAGCGCATGTTTTTTCTGCCATTTTACATATTTTCCTCTTAGTCCCTAATTCTTTTTTGATACATAACATTTGTATAATGAATCGGCTTCTCCAAAACTGGCATTTGGCAAGTCTTTTTGCACACAACCTTGCTCTTTCTGTCTTTGATGCCCCTCTAATTCTTCTCTCCGCATCAGTTATCTTCTCTTCACTTGCCTCATTTCTCTACTGCCTAGCTGCATAATATGTGATGGTGTTGCCCTCTTGTGGTGATGTAAATATATTCCTACACCAAACTGATGTGCTTTTTAAAAAATGTACTACAACTGTAACAGCTCTACAAACAGCAGTTAGGTGTATGTTATTAAATTATTGCAATCCTGAATGAAATTACTTTCTCATTTTATTAAAATTCATATACAGTCAAGTGAGCTTACCAATACCTACAGCACAGTGTAAAAGAACAGACATGAATTTACATGTCTTAGAATGCCTTGTTAAAATGACAAGCTCACCAGCTTCTACCCTAAATCTTCAAATGGTAGGTGACTAGACTGGACAGTTTTTGCTTCCATGGAATTCACCATAATCTAACTCCAAGAGCAGAAAAAGTCTCTGGAATTTGAACCATCTAGAGAGATTTGGTGAGGTGAAATTGTCCAAAATGTTTATAGCAGTCAAGGCATACCCCAAGTAAAAATGTTAGTATTGGGAATGCATTTATTTGAAAACACATTATTTCAACATAGTGCTTTAGGTATTTTTGTATTTTACTAAGAGACAAAGAGAATGAGGCAACATAAAGCAAGCAGGCTCCCTGGGGTTAGACGGAAAGCCTGGCAACCATTGCTGACTCTGTCTGAGACCAAAATCCACAGCTGTTTACTGCAGCTTTCACTGATGGCACAGGGTGTAAAACAGATAGAAACACACTTTAAAAAAAGCTGCTATTATAACAGACAAAATGATGAAAACATGGAAAACAATCAAAGCTGCCATCACATTTAAGTAAATTAAATAAAAAACAATGCCATTCAGATACGGCTCCAACTCATTTGAATTTTTGACACAATTAGGCTTTTTTTCCACCAAATTATTCACTTGTGTTGCAGATATTCCTCTTAAGTAAAATTTCATGATGACTACAATCATCTTACACAGTCATTTAATTTACTAAATGTGCAGGTAACTAATATCCTAATTTATTATATCATAGACTCCTCTACAGAGCACTCCTGCTAGTGGTAGGAAATACCACTTTTGGGGAATGAGGAAAATCAATAAATCGTCATATTTTAGTAAGAACACCTTAAATAAAAAGAAACATCACAACATATTAAACAGGTATATTTGCTAAAATAAAAATCCTATTGATAATAAAAGAGGACTGTTGGGAATTAATGATTTGATATTATCTCATCCAACCAATCATCTGGCTTTCAGATTAATGGTTCTTCAGGATTACGTATCAGATGACAATCAGAGGTCAGTTAAATGTGGTCCATCTGTCCTGTTTTAAGGATATACCACCCCACAGCCTTCTTCTGTATTCCCCTCATCCTCTTCCTGTGTCAGTTAAGAATTGCAATTGTAAAATGCATCATACAAAAACAAATGGTTGGATTTATGTTAATTTATTCCTATTATACCCTGAGGATGGAGTTTAGCCTTTCCTGTCTCTCTCACACATGCTCACACACACCTCATTAACCTGCAGAGAGGCTTTTAGTACACAGGAAAGTTTCCACTCCATTACCCTGTGACACTATTACAGGTACTTTGACTATAAAAGGGAAAATGTATATGCTTTCGCCATGATAGCTAGAAAAGGTAATACCGTTAAAAAATTTGAACATGAATAGCTGTGGAAAGTATATCTGTTAGTGTGAATGTCAATTGGGATTATCTCAGAAATCTCTGATCAGTCAACACAGCTTCCATCCTCCTACATCCTCCTAATAAACATGGCAATTCAGGAACAAATCTTCAATAGGAAAATATAGATTTTTATGGATATATTTTGCAATATTATAGAAAAGCAAATTAAACTAGCATGTCAGGTAAGCTCTTCCTTCAAGCACAAAATTAACAAGCATTTAACACAATACAAGTGGATGAAGCAGCTATTTGCTGAAAGTGAGTCTTATTATGTACAGTTTGGTTACAACTTTGCCATATAAAAATACCATTAAACAAATACAGGTCCTTCTCAAAAAATTAGCATATTGTGATAAAGTTAATTATTTTCCATAATGTCATAATGAAAATTTAACATTCATATATTTCAGATTCATTGCACACTAACTGAAATATTTCAGGTCTTTTATTGTCTTAATACGGATGATTTTGGCATACAGCTCATGAAAACCCAAAATTCCTATCTCACAAAATTAGCATATCATTAAAAGGGTCTCTAAACGAGCTATGAACCTAATCATCTGAATCAACGAGATAACTCTAAACACCTGCAAAAGATTCCTGAGGCCTTTAAAACTCCCAGCCTGGTTCATCACTCAAAACCCCAATCATGGGTAAGACTGCCGACCTGACTGCTGTCCAGAAGGCCACTATTGACACCCTCAAGCAAGAGGGTAAGACACAGAAAGAAATTTCTGAACGAATAGGCTGTTCCCAGAGTGCTGTATCAAGGCACCTCAGTGGGAAGTCTGTGGGAAGGAAAAAGTGTGGCAGAAAACGCTGCACAACGAGAAGAGGTGACCGGACCCTGAGGAAGATTGTGGAGAAGGGCCGATTCTAGACCTTGGGGGACCTGCGGATGCAGTGGACTGAGTCTGGAGTAGAAACATCCAGAGCCACCGTGCACAGGCGTGTGCAGGAAATGGGCTACAGGTGCCGCATTCCCCAGACCTGGGCTACAGAGAAGCAGCACTGGACTGTTGCTCAGTGGTCCAAAGTACTTTTTTCGGATGAAAGCAAATTCTGCATGTCATTCGGAAATCAAGGTGCCAGAGTCTGGAGGAAGACTGGGGAGAAGGAAATGCCAAAATGCCAGAAGTCCAGTGTCAAGTACCCACAGTCAGTGATGGTCTGGGGTGCCGTGTCAGCTGCTGGTGTTGGTCCACTGTGTTTTATCAAGGGCAGGGTCAATGCAGCTAGCTATCAGGAGATTTTGGAGCACTTCATGCTTCCATCTGCTGAAAAGCTTTATGGAGATGAAGATTTCATTTTTCAGCACGACCTGGCACCTGCTCACAGTGCCAAAACCACTGGTAAATGGTTTACTGACCATGGTATCACTGTGCTCAATTGGCCTGCCAACTCTCCTGACCTGAACCCCATAGAGAATCTGTGGGAAATTGTGAAGAGAACGTTGAGAGACTCAAGACCCAACACTCTGGATGAGCTAAAGGCCGCTATCGAAGCATCCTGGGCCTCCATAAGAACTCAGCAGTGCCACAGGCTGATTGCCTCCATGCCACGCCGCATTGAAGCAGTCATTTCTGCCAAAGGATTCCCGACCAAGTATTGAGTGCATAACTGTACATGATTATTTGAAGGTTGACGTTTTTTGTATTAAAAACACTTTTCTTTTATTGGTCGGATGAAATATGCTAATTTTGTGAGATAGGAATTTTGGGTTTTCATGAGCTGTATGCCAAAATCATCCGTATTAAGACAATAAAAGACCTGAAATATTTCAGTTAGTGTGCAATGAATCTAAAATATATGAATGTTAAATTTTCATCATTACATTATAGAAAATAATGAACTTTATCACAATATGCTAATTTTTTGAGAAGGACCTGTAGAAAGTGCTTTCAGTATTTTGGGGGGGGCAATAATAGTGATAAAACTTAACTACATAAACTGAAGGTTTTCCGCACCCAAACTCTAGTCCTATAGTAGAGCTGAGCATAGGACAGACCCTGCTTCTTGATGCATTCAGTCACTACAAGTAAGTAGCCGAACAGCCCAAATGTTGTCTCGAAGTTACATAATTAATGATTTCAACAGGTCTTGTGTGTACACAGAATCTGGTTTGAATCAAAGAAGAATGCCAACGTCATAACTCTTTAAAAGTGACCTCGATAAGAAGCAGTTGCAATGAAATGCTTTTCAATAAATATTTTGGATTTCATCTATTTTGCTTTCTGACATTAAAAGCAATAAAATATGTAAATGAGATCTGCTGTGTTGGGAATTTTTGCCAAAAAATACAGTTTTTATGAATAAAGACAACAAAGAGAATGAAACATGTAAATACACTGCCAAAGGTTAATTTACAAATGCTGAAATAACTGATATTCTACTTAGTAAATGACATCATGGCCTACATATATATTTTTATTATTTCCGAAAGAATATGGGTATATAAACAAAACGGAGTCAATGTTTGAAGTATGAAATTAGTTCAGTTTGTCTAGTTGTTGATCTATGAACATAATTGAATTAATTTCATCCTGGCTGAACTGAGTTTAGAACTAGTTACATATATTCCTAAAACCTACAAGTTACTTCCTAGAATTGAAAGGTTAGTTTCAAACAAATTTAGCATTACTTACAGCACACTAAATCTCCTAAAACTTGCAGATTACTTTCTTAAAAATGACAGCTTACTTTCCTAAAACATAGAGATTATTTTTCTGAGACCTAATGGTTATTCATTTTTGAACTTACGTTACTTTCATTGGGTACACAGGTTACTAACCCAGACTTGCCAGGTTACCTTCCCAGAGCACAGAGGATAACTCATAGCTTTACTCTCAGAATTTTCTGAACCTTACACTGTTTAACAACTTGTTTTTCAGTTGATAAAATAGCAGCAAGCAAAAACAGCAGTATATAAAAGTATAGTCTAGTAACATAACATTGCCTTGCAACTGTTTAAGAGTTTGCGTTCTAGTTGTAAATTACCAACATTCAGTTTACCAGGGGCTCCAGTTTAACCAGCCATTAAACTGAATAACCAGTCTTCCTGCAACTCAACTTCTATTGCTGTGTCCCAAAGTTTCTTTCCCAAAACTTTTGTCAGCTGTAGTAATGTTTTTACTGATGAATTCTTAACAGTATGACCTATCAGAAGTTGTTTTCCATGGTAACATGTTTTTTTTTTACTGTTTTTTTTTTTACTTTCATATACGAACCACAAGTAAAGGTTAACTGATACCATTATTCGACAGCAATATTATGCTTGGATGGTGTCAGTTTTCCTACTTGTTGGAAAAAATGACGAGGGGACAGGAGCGGAGGTCTTTTTTATTTCATCAGTGTGATCATGCACAGAGCATGAAAAGAAGAAAACCAGCAACAATCCAAATAACAAGTTTGTCCTTATAAAAACTATGATTATTTCAAAAGGTATATGGTTTTGGTACTTCCATAGTAACTTTCAAGCCCAAATATATTGACAGTCATGGAATTTGTTTTTTCTCATGACCGTAACTCAAATATGCCTTATATTTTGTTTTCCATCTGTTTACCCAAATATTTTCAGTGGTTGTGGATCAGTACCAACACATTTTATATCTTCTCTCCAGTGATAATTCACACTACCACAAGAGGGCTGTCACCTCAGTCCTATCATATTAAATGTAACTGGCTCTGGCTGAGAAAGCAAACACTGCCCTTCCTTTTGGATAATGACAGTCAATAATGAGCAATCTTTTCCTTTCACTCTCCCTATTTTCTTATACCCATGGCTCTTCTTCTGTGCTTGCAAAGAGAGAAATTAAAAATCTCTCAGTAACTTTGATTAAACTTAAATTCAGATTATTTAAATTTAAAATAGCTCTTCACTAATAAATAATGATAAATTCATGTTGTATTACTCTTTTTATATTGTTTCTCAAACAGCCAAAGTTTTATCTACAGTCAAGCTAAAATTAGTCACATCCCTGGCAGATTTACTTCTAAAATCATTTTAACACAGGCATCTCTCAAAGGTAAAACAATTTAAAAATAGTATCAAATGTAAAAAAACAAAACAAAAACATGTTTACATGTTATTTTAAAATGATAAATTGATAATAATTGTTTATACAATTTTTTACAATCAATTCAAAAATCTTTATTTGCATTACGACAAACAAACCCTTACAATTCCTGACAAGCTTTTTGCATGTTTCCACTGGTGTTTTGTCGATTTCACTTTGGTGATGAGCTCTTTGAGGCCCTTTTGGAAGGCCTCAATGCCATGATCCTAATAAACAGATTTATTAGGAGCGATTCAAGTCGATACTCTGGCTGGGCCACTCCGTTTGTTAACTTTCAGTCAGGAGAAACATTTAAGTGAAATTGAAAGTTTACTTTACACCTAAATGTGCATGGGGTGACTTTGTGCTCAACTGTAGCCAAATTACATTATTTTTTTACATTTTGAAATAAGAAGCATATAAAGGAAAGGAATATAAAACAGGATTAATTTGTTCACTCCCCATACAGATTGTATTTAAGAAGTGGGATCTATAATTAAACAAATCATTCTGCATTTTAACAAACTGATAGCTGAAAATCCTTAAAGATAAATCATGCCTTACCAGTAATCCTCAGACATATTAGTATTATTTTATGCTATTTAATAAATTGTTCAAAAGGCCGTGTTAAGTTACATATTTCAGCTGAATACACACAAGGAAAGGCTTGAATTCATAGAAAAATAACTGACAACAAGACAGATATAATTAGATATTTTAGTTTTTTATAATTTCATCTAAAGTGGGAAGGAGCTAATGAAAGCTCCCTAGTACATTTTATTGTGGGTCCCAAAGACCGAAGCAAAACCCCTGAGAGTTTCAATCAGTTTTTTTTCATTCAAAGAAGAAGTAAACGAATGACATTCTCAAGATTACTGAAGGTGTGCAGAAATGTTACTGGATTCTCAAACAAAATTGTTTTCAGACAAGTGTTTACCGAACCATACTTTGCAGCTCTGGACAAATAGCACAGCTGTAGATTGATGTAAATTGTTTTCTCCTGGGATATAAGGTCATCAATGAAAAGCAGACAAACAAAATATAGTTTTCATAACTTTTTGACGGAGGATTCACAAATACATTTTGAGAGAACAGTTCAAGGTTTGAGCAGAAAAAACTGAAGTAGAAGCAGTGAAAGGTCATTATGCAATAAAATATTATGCAGAAGATTATACTGCTTCCGTGGCCATCTCTCTCCCAATGCCTTTCAATTCTATAGTAGGCACAGTTTATTGTGGTTTTCTTTCCATCACTTCACTTACAGCTGTAGTAAATCACAGGTCCCATTAGTATATACATATAATTCTGGGCTACAGTTGATAAAGTTACAGAAAGTAGTACTCTGGGGGCAACCTATTTTCTTTCGTTTTTCTTTACACTTACACTGTTTTTTGACTCTTTTGTTTGTTTTTATTATGACTAATTGTGTGCTGATTCAGTAAGCAATTTGAGGTATGCAATTAATTATTAGAATAATGTGAATTAAAGCATTTTTTTTTAAATCTATGGGACAGTAGGCTTTTTCTTAATCATTTAGTCATTTAATTAAAATACCACCTTCTTTTGTTATCTTCTTTACTTCCTCTATTACAAAACTGACATTATAAATTACCACAGTACTTGCTAAGTTCATGTCAATAATAAAAGAAAAAGAAATACTTCACAACTCCTGGCTTTTGGTAAAATGTGTTAAGCTTAGCTAATACAAGTGTAAAAGATCAAAAACTATACAAAACCTTACAAACTACTATAACTTTCAATTTGCCAAATGTATTTCATGCCTCCGAGTGAGAGGTAGGCTTGGGATGTCATTTCCCCTCAAAATTCCAGTTTCTTATTAACAGTTTGAGTTTGAACGCTTATAAAAAATGTCTCAAAAAACACAACTGACCTTTAAAAATTACGAATCAACAAATTCCAAAAAACAGGCTTTACTTATAATAAACTACTCGATTCAACAAAAGTAGCATCCACAAATCAGCATCCAACAATAAACAGAGTTGAAGAGATTAGTTTATAGAGGCATAAAGAGAACAGTTCAAACAGCGGTTTACTAATATCTGTCAGGAAATTAATAACATTGACTCATAAAGGTGGCAACAGGACAAGAATAAAGATAGTTTTAAGTGAGATCAGATGAGGATTGGAGGAGACCTTAGACAAAAAAGTTAAGGAAGGCTGGCAGAGAGTTTAAGAGAACAAGATTAGGCAGAAAGGGGAGTGTGTAGCATAAAAACCTACTGTTGTGGAAAATTCATTTTAATACTCAAACTGGAAGCTTCCTTTTTTAGTCAAAGTCTTAATTACTGTTTCAGCATGAAAGCACACACACACTCAAGGAAATTATAATTACATTGCGCCCTGTGAAAAAACTGAGCTACTTACCAAAACCACCAACAGTACACAGCACCAGAGACCTGTACTTATGACACATGACTTGTTACTGGGTGCAAATGGGAGACACATACCCAAGATGAGAGAACAATAATAGAGGAAGCATTAAACATGATGTATTATAAGAAATTTATTGTCAATATGTAGAAACTGTCACATTATTTCCAGCCAATTGCAGAAATAAAGTTTTAAGTCTAGTTATCATTCTGGTAACCAACTTAAAATGACAAAACAAATTGCAGCTTCTAGGGGTGGGTTGAATTATTTTGGGGAAATAAAAGATTTGTTTTATTGTGTCTCTACTGCACTTTTTGAGATTCCACTGCACGCCCTGTACTTAATCAAAATCCTGGCAATGAATTCTAAATATTTTATGTTTTAATTTATGTATTCTGACTGAGCACACCCGGTTTGAATTGGTTATTGTTAAACAGGCTCTTATGGAGCTTGATGATGAGGTAGTTAATTAGTTTGAATCAGATGCTTTACCTAAAAAATCGAGATCAGTCTCTTCCAAAGACCAAAATAAGGAAACTTTTCTCTTAGCATACTCTAAATAAATAAAAAAGAAATAAAACCCTGGCCATACAAAGGTTTTCCTTCAATTTCTAATTTAATTAACTTAATATTTTATTACATCAGCATGGTCTCACATTGAAAACTTGAGAAAAAGACAACATTTGACTGCTTTTATTAGGTGGGATAAAAGACACATCAAATCTCTGCAGTAAAAGAAATTCCCAAGTCTTCAAAGCAGCAACTAGAGGTTGCTAAGTAAGCATGTCTCGAAAAAGCCTTTTCTGTCTTTTCTGCTAAATGCTTCAATCCTCGATGAGGCTGTCCTAGCCATGGCAACCTGTGCTCCATGCCTTCCCCTTCTGTTCACCCCATTTCCTGTCTGCATACTTTCAAAAGAGAAATGACAAAATAAAGTCCACTAACCCTGCAAAACAAATTTAAAAACAAAAGAAAGTACTTCAGTTGCAAAGCTGATTCTACGTAAGCTATCAGGATAATGTTTGTTTGATTTATTTCACAAGCAGTTAAACTGAAAGGACGAGTTGCAGCACTAAAACTTTCCCAAGAGACAATCAAACAAGAGTAAAACAACCCAGTTAGAAAATGTACAATACCACCATGGTTTTTTCAAGGTGCCAGAATTGCTATTGCTATTACTGTGATGTACAGCATTTCTCTGAAAACAGCATGTCTCTGGGTCTCCGGCATAGTTTTATTAAAAGTATTAGGTTGGTTTAGATGAGAACAGAACATTGAGCCTATAGATATTTCATAATTTTTGGTTATTTTGAAACTTCCACCATTAAGCTTGTGACATCATAAGTCACTCTAGCCTCCCCTTCATCCAGCCAACCGTCTGTTAACCTCTTCTTCCTGAATAAATATGCTAAAGGTTTTTCACACCCCTGACCGCCCACTGCCCCTAACCCATTTTCTTTTCTATCCTTCACATATCCCCCCTTCATTTATTCTTTTTAATCATCTTTGCTTTACTTTGTACCTTTTGGCCCTACCTCAAATGATTATTTCCTCCCTGTTCTCTTTACATTCCGTGTCTCCAAACACTTTCCTTTAATGTTGCTTACTTTCTTTCACACTCGGCTTTTGGCTCTCATAATTCTCACGTTCCCATCTTTGTCACACAACTATTCATAGCATCAATGAGAACCTTCAGCTAAATTTAACCTCAGTTTTCTTTGAACTTTCTGTTTTCAGCCCTTAGATTTGCATGACTGCATTTTCTTTTTTGTTTAACATTTTCTGTTTCCCATGTCGGCTAAAAAGCATGTTGTGGCCTTGGACTAACTGTAAATGGCACAGTAATAGCCAGTAAAAAGCTTTTTTTTAAAACAAAAGAACACACTTTTGTTATATCTGATTAAATTCTATACTAAACTGGGGGAAAATTCCATCATAAATTATCAGATTGCATTTAGGTAATTTAATTACACATATTCAGCAGTAAAAACACCTGGCAGAGATTTCTGAAGGTTAGGGTGACATATTTTTCCTTGGCTCTGTACAGATGAGTTAGCTGACATACAGAAATATGACAAACTGATTTCAGATTCTTTCAACTTTTTTCTTTATCTCCCTCCCTTTATTGAAACATGTCTAAAAGAAACTTGGTATTAAAATGTCTGGTTGTTTGCGACACATGTAATTACATCTAAATTACATCAGTTTATTTTCTCAAGGCGACATTAAATTCTGCAACCTTATTGAGGTTACAGCCTGTTTTGTGGTCTGCATTTCAATTAGACTAACCTCAACTTTTATGTGCTTTCCTTTATATATATATATATATATATTTGTCTTGTTTTTGCAGGTATATATATATATAATATATATATATATATATACACATGGGCAGAGCAATAGTGCAGTAAAGCTCTTGACAATGTTTATGGTTGCCTTTCCTCCAGCTCTGTTCAAATAGATTTCAAAGCAAGCCTTAAAAATAACAAGAACTCTCTGAAGCTGAAGAGTATCTTCAAGAATTTAATTTGTGTCTGATCATTTCCAGATTTGAGTCTCTAAAATCAATCTAAAAAAGATCTAAGATTTTACCATTTTTGTGAGTTACTGGTTTCAAGAATTGTCCAGTTTTCTTTCACTGTGATCTGCTCAATCATTCATTCAGTCAATAAGTCAATTTCATGTAAAGGTTTAAATGAAGAAGCCAATATTTTATTTCCAGCTTTATCCTCCAGTCTCTCTTTGCTTCCACTTGGAAAAGAGAATTATTTTCTGGTGGGGAAAGTATTCTCGGTTAGTTTCCCCTAGAGAAGCTTTCCATTTCCAAAGGCTTTGTAGGAGATATTACCACAACTAATCCTTACAGCAAACTATTTTGTTGCATACTCTGCATGTTTGGATTTGTGGTGGAAAGCAAAGAAGAGGGGTTGGGCCATTTATTAACTGGGTAGTCTATGCATATATTTGGATTTTTTCATTAACAATATATACATATGCACACGTAATTTAGTGACTGATTGCATGTCTGTGGGCTAACCAACATTATGCACCTTAAAACTGCAGTGTGTTTTTTTTTTCAAGCTGTAGAGAGGGGCACTGACAGACAGGCAGTGAGAAAATGACAGGAGAACAGAGTGATTCAATTAAAAGACAGGAAGGGTTTCTGTGAAAAGAGCATTTTCTTCTGTGTCATCATGGTGTGCTTGTGTCTGATAAACCCTGCTTGACTGAATTCCAAACAGGGATATACGGGAGAAGGTTATCCCTCTACTGCAAAGCCTACCCCAAACCCCCCCCCCCCATCACACACACACAGACACACATGCACACTTAGAGGAAAAGACATGCTCAATAATTTTTACTCTTCATCATTACTCTCCATTTGTTGTTAAAACAGAGTGGTCTTTTTTCCACAAACCTAAGCTCAACTGCTGCTTTGTATTATATGCTGACTCTATTTCTCTTTGTCATGCACACCATCCCACAAGCACACACACTAACACATACAAAAACATGCACACAAAGCCATGTATTTCCCTTCAATTCATCTCTTTCACTTTCACGCATTACTTCCTCCATTCTTTCCATGCTAAATTTGCTTTGCGTCCCTCTGAGCCTCTGATTCTTTTCTAACATGCATATAGATCTTACTACCGCAGTACTCCTGTGCTAAAGCCAGGTTTGGTTTCAAGACTAAAACACGTGATTGCACTCAGCGGCCAGGAGGATCACTGCAGCACTAGGTGGAGGAAGCAAACATTATGATTACCTGAAGGTGATCCTGCTATTTCACCCTTCAGTGGCCTGCTGGGCATCGAGAACAGTTCAGACAAAAGAAGAAAACAAATGTCCCTACACACTCAGACACACACACGCATACACACACACAAGTTGTCATAGCTGACTATTAAAATACCCAACTCCAGGATGTCATAGTTTTTTAAAACTTAGTTGTCAGCACTTTATGTGAAACCCAGCTGCCAAGAGAAGATTTTGGTGCAATTATCAACATTCATTATGCATCTCTTTTTTCTATCAGTACATACTGTTACATTTTTCATCCAGTTTTTTAGCTAGCCATCTATCTAACCATCCATTTGTATATCTGTCATCTCCATATATTTATTTATCCATCCACCCATTTGTCCATCCATGCATTAAATGTAGCAAGAAAAAACCTATACCATTTATTTAGCCATATTTAACCATTTCTCATCTTGATGAGAAACGCTTTTCAGATTCTAATTGCCCCTTTACCCCGAATAAAGTGCCCTCTATATGTAAAAATTTCAGCCAGAGCATAAAGAGTATTGGCAAGGTGTATTGAGAAGGTATAGTAAGAGTCCTGTTCCCAGTTATTTATGCATGATTGGTGACAGAAAGTTGTGAACATACACATAACGTTTGTTTTGGGGTTGTGGTGGTTTATCATTTTAATGCAGCGTATTGGGGTCTTTGCAGAAGCGTGTTGCAATCTATCAATCACCTTGGGCTCTTCACAAACCATAGTGGCCTGGTCATGTATACTTTGAAGCAGGGGCACTGATGTAATGACTCTGGCTGTAGCATTATGTTAGCATAGTGTGATCTTCTTTGACATAAATGTTTCCTGACTCTAACCAAAATAGAGTTGTGCTAAGACAGGGCCCTGGTCCTACATGGTGCCATCATGGGCATCCAATGCCACTGTTGGAATAGAAGGCTGGACACCTTTCCCTAGATGCTTCATTATCCTAACCACTAGGTTGGGTTTACACATCTGGAGGGTGAATGGTTTGAAATACTGAACCATTACCACAGCTTGAAGTAGGTGTTACAGTTTGCTTCAATCACTGATGTGACAACTGTATCCAGCTGTCTTTCCTTTCCTTTTATAAACTGTGTTGTTCTTTACTGGATGTTGTCCTTTATAAAGAGGTACACTTTGTTGCAAGAAGTTGCAACTTATTGATGACATATACAGGGGTTGGACAATGAAACTGAAACACCTATCATTTTAGTGTGGGAGGTTTCATGGCTAAATTGGACCAGCCTGGTAGCCAGTCTTCATTGATTGCAAATTGCACCAGTAAGTGCAGAGTGTGAAGGTTCAATTAGCAGGGTAAGAGCACAGTTATGCTCAAAATATTGAAATGCACACAACATTATGGGTGACATACCAGAGTTCAAAAGAGGACAAATTGTTGGTGCACGTCTTGCTGGCGCATCTGTGACCAAGACAGCAAGTCTTTGTGATGTATCAAGAGCCACGGTATCCGGGGTAATGTCAGCATACCACCAAGAAGGACGAACCACATCCAACAGGATTAACTGTGGACGCAAGAGGAAGCTGTCTGAAAGGGGTGCTAACCCGGATTGTATCCAAAAAACATAAAACCACGGCTGCCCAAATCACGGCAGAATTAAATGTGCACCTCAACTCTCCTGTTTCCACCAGAACTGTCCATCAGGAGCTCCACAGGGTCAATATACACGGCTGGGCTGCTATAGCCAAACCTTTGGTTACTCATGCCAATGCCAAACGTCGGTCTCAATGGTGCAAGGAGCGCAAATCTTGGGCTGTGGACAATGTGAAACATGTATTGTTCTCTGATGAGTCCACCTTTACTGTTTTCCCCACATCTGGGAGAGTTACGGTGTGGAGAAGCCCCAAAGAAGCGTACCACCCAGAATGTTGCATGCCCAGAGTGAAGCATGGGGGTGGATCAGTGATGGTTTGGGCTGCCATATCATGGTATTCCCTTGGCCCAATACTTGTGCGAGATGGGCCCGTCACTGCCAAGGACTACCGAACCATTCTTGAGGACAATGTGCATCCAATGGTTCAACCATTGTATACAGAAGGCGGTGCCGTGTATCAGATTGGTTTGATGAACATGAAAGTGACCCCATGGCCTGCACAGTCACCAGATCTAAATATTAATGAGCCACTTTGGGGTGTTTTGGAGGAGCGAGTCAGGAAACGTTTTCCTCCACCAGTATCACGTAGTGACCTGGCCACTATCCTGCAAGAAGAATGGCTTAAAATCACTCTGACCACTGTGCAGGACTTGTATATGTCATTCCCAAGACCAATTGACGCTGTATTGGCCGCAAAAGGAGGCCCTACACCATACTAATAAATTATTGTGGTCTAAAACGAGGTGTTTCAGTTTTATTGTCCAACCCCTGTATATTGTTAATATATATATATTATTAAATGTTTTGTTATATATTAAAAATATATAACAAGACATAATTTGATTCATATGTCCAGAGGAAACTAATGATATACTGTAGTATATTTCTTCGGTGTAGGAGTTTAAACAGTTTTCTGAAGGGGGGTAGCACCTGTCACATTGATTAATGCCTAATCATAAGAGCGACCTTCCCAAGAAATTATCATAAATCATCTTTGCCAGTGTTTTTGTGCTTTGTATGCAGTTTGATCCCAATCCACAAATTAAAGTTTGGGCTTTAAAACCAGGTATAGCCTTTGTTCATAGGTTCCAGGTTAATGACGCAAGAAAACACTAGAAGAAACCTTCCTCCACAGAGTCTACCACCTATTCCAAGCTTCTGTAGAATGAACATGGACTTAGTGTCCAATTCCTGACCCTGTAATCCAATCAGTGGAAGACTCATATTCACCTCCACACTCTTTTTTTTTAAATCAGACCCTCACCTGTACAAAGTAGCTGTGTTTGACTTAATGACACAGTGAAGCGCCTAAAATCAGCCTCTTCAGAAAGATGACTTTGTTTTGCCATTAACATTGAAGTTAGACACTCATTGTTCTGGAAAGGACAGGTAGAATAATCACATTTTCTCTGCATTGAAAGCTGTCCTATTGTGCCCATATATTCTTAGATGAACCGGAGGATCTGCCTCAGGAGGAGATGGATTGTGGATGTCTCCAAAGACAAGCAATCTATGTTCCCAAGAAAGGAAGGTGAAACTGAGTGATGCAGATAATTTAAAACATCTAAAACTAATTTAAAAATAATTGTGTTTTCTTTTAGTGGCATTTTGCTGACATTGTCTCTGCATATATGTGTGTCTATGTGTCGGCATTAGTGTGAGTCTGCATGTGTGTGAGTGCAAGTTTACATCAGAGTTTGTAATTGCTTGTGAGCACTGATGTGTATTCTAGTCAGTGTGTGGTTCAGCATGTCTGTGCTGAAGTCTCTTTATGTGTACAGGAGGGAAGTGATGTATGTCAACAGTGTGTGTATTTGTGAGAGACTGAGCTGCAGGCTCCGAGCCAGAGAATCCTTGGCAGAGTAAAGATACTAACAGAGACAGACAGGCTGCCATCTCTCTCAGCTGCCTGGCTATTGCACAAACACACATCCACACTCGGAAGTTATGGATTGACACTCACAGACACGCAAAAACACACTGAATCTCAGCTCTCATACACACAGCAGAATGCTCACATCAGCAAGAAAAAAGCTCCATTGACGGAGAACCAAGAAAAATCTTTGCTGACTTATTGAAACCAAGTTAATTGTTATCAGATGAATGTAGCTAGTCATGCGATTAGCTATAAAACACCATTGAAAGGGCGGCAACAGGGTAAAGAGTGAAAACAATCATTTATTTTTGCCTCCTGTGTGTTAACACAAGGTCTGAGAAATCTCTAAGGCTCTAGAAAGTTGAATAGGATTTTTTTCTCTCCACTGTCACTACATGCATGCTCAGTATGCGGGATTGCTGCAAATTCAGTGACTGTCCACTGTCGCTACATGTTCATCCAGGAGGAGTGACTGCTACAAGTCACTGACTGGATGCAATCTGCTAGGTTTCCTTAGATAGAAAAACGTTTTATCCAATTTGAATAAATAACTGAATCTGACTCCACTGTTTAATGATTACTTATTAATTGGAATGCATGTGCCTGACTTGAAATCTATTTGTTTCAATTGAATTGACTTAGCCCATTTTAAAGTTACCCACCTTTCACACAATGCAACAGGAACAACACTCTCCAATTATTTTTACCTCAGCCTTCCTCCCTCCCTGTTGGATGGAATAAGGGGAAGTCAGGTTTAGCCTAAACCGTCTCAGTTATGGGTGAGGTGCAAACACACCCTCCATTTCTGCTACCTGTTTGACACCTTCTCTTTTCCTATGGTTATAATCGGTCTGACTGAGAGAGGTACCCCAAATCCTTGTGGTTTTTAGTATAACAATGGCCACCAGTGGACTCTACATAGAGACACTTTATCAGTATATTATTTTACTTGGTACCCCTACACATAGCCCATTCTAAAATGGACAAACTCTAACACTCAGTAGTTTAATCTAACCTCCCCAACAACCCTATATCATTCCAAACCCTTTGTGAAGTGCCTTGAGACTACATGTGTTGTGAATTGGCGCCATATAAATAAAACTGAATTGAATTGAATTGAAAAACAAAACAACAGCTTTTATGAGTGTTCAACAACTCAGTAAGATGTTAACAAAATTCACATTACAAGGAATATCGTATGAAGTAGTAACGGAGCTGGAGCAGCGCCAACACCAACTACAAAACCTAGTAACGACTTGACCTAGAGACATTTACCTTGTAACATGTTGTGTTTTGCTATGTCTCCTTCATCTGCCTGTGTGGACCAGCTATTTATGATTCTGCAGCATGTAATAAGACCTTAGCATGACAACTGGAGAAGGTCCCAGTGCTGCGGAGGATATCCTGCCCTGCTTCATTGCCTATGAAATGTCATCCACTGTTATTTATGTTACTCGTTAAGGGGAGACAATGATTAGGTACTAGAGTAGAACATGGAGTTTTTTGTCAGGGCTGATGAAGTAGAATTAGAAATCATGATGGTGAAATCACAGCTGTATTGGCAGAGTGAACAAAGGAGAGCAAGTTGAGTCCACAAAAACATGGATAAATACATCTTCAAATTGCTGCCGTTTATTATCTACTCTTCAAGTGTTTTTCTTGTCATTTAGTCCTGGGCTCTGTGAGTTTTTCAGAATAATAGCGCGATGTCCATTGATGCGTAGCAAAGCTGGGATAAAATTACTGCTATTAAAGGAGATTTTCTACCTGGGCTGTCTGTGAGCTGCTTTGTGGGAGCATGCAGACACATATTCAAAAGCACTCAACGATTTGTTCACATGCAAGAACAGGAAAAGTAATAACCTGTAACTGCATCTGGTCTGTGACACTGCTTCTTTTTACATATTGCAAATTGTGTTTTTTCTAATTCAATAAACATGTGTTTTAGTCAATAAAATATTGGCTGGATTTAAGATTAAACACTTTTCACCACTGATATTTAACAAATTAAGTCAAACATCTAGTAGCAATTTGGCTAAAATTAAATTTCCATATGAAATCAAGATGCAAAAAAGCTCCATTTCAAGTCACTTATGCAAACCCTGTTTTGTCTATATCATGAATTGCTTAGATAGTTGAATTAGAACAAAACCAGAGGATGAAACAGACTCAGCACACAGGATAAGATGGTAAATGAGGTTTATTTCTACTGTAGACTTTGTTTAAGGAATCTTGAGTTGGAGTTGTCCAGAAGCCAGAGGAGGAGGAGGTACACCCAGGAATCCAAGGAGAGAGAGAGAGAGAGTACTGGTGATGAGAATATTTACAGCGAAGTCCTTAGGAGAGAGTATTACCAGATGTTGGCAGGCAGGCAGGCAGGTAGGCAGATAGGCAGGCAGGCAGACAGGCAGGCAGGCAGACGAATAGGCAGGCAGGCAGACGGATAGGCAGACAGACAGGAGTCCACATAACTGAGGTTATGTTCCAGCAAAGGTCTTCTTCTTCTTCTTGTATTATTTTTGGCAGTTGGCAAATAACGTTATGATGTGCATTACCGCCACCGACTGGTATGGAGTGTGGTTCTTCATGGTTTTAAATCTTATTTACTATTACAACAATCAAATTCTATTTATTAATTTAGTGCTTTTGAAAAATCTAATTATAATTTGAATATGTTTGCTACCTAAACTTCTTTGCAAAGTATCTCTCAAAATAAAATTTTCTTTAATACCTACAAATTCTCTCCTTAAAATTGTTCTTTCTTGTTCATATTTCTGACACTTCAATATTACATGTTCTATTGTTTCCTCCTCTCCACAATAATCACATTTTCCTGTATTATGTTTTCTTCATCTTGAACAATGTAGAATATGTACTTTCCATATAATTTTTTCATCAAACCATATACCTAAAAATTTTATATTTTTTACTTGTTCTAAAACTTGATTGTATAATTTTAGTTTTATATTTTCTCTTTTCTGTGTAAACACCATTACTTTTGTTTTTTCCACTGATAATTTAAATCCCCATTGATTTGCCCATTGTTCTATTCTAATAATCTCATCCTGTATTTTCTTTTCAATAAGTTTGATATTACGACCCCTTTTCCATATAGCTCCATCATCTGCAAATAGTGAGCAACCGACTTCCTTACCAATATTTTTAAATACATCATTTATCATTATAGAAAACAATAACAACTTATAATACTTCCTTGAGGAGTACCATTATCTATTATATATTTACCTGACAATTCTTGACCAATTCTTACTTGTATTTTTCTATTTGATAAAAAATCTTTAATCCAGTTAAACATTTTTCCAGTAATACCCATTTTATTTAATTTAATTAATAATCCTTCAACCCACATCATGTCATAAGCTTTTTCTATGTCGAAAAATACAGCTACTACATTTTCTTTGTTTATTTGTGCTCTCCTTATTTCATATTCTAAACATAATGCAGAGTCATTTGTGCTTCTCCCTTTTCGAAACCCATTTTGATTTCTAGATATATACCCATTAATATTTAAATAATATGTTAATCTATTATTAATCATTTTTTCCATTATTTTACAAATATTTGATGTTAATGCGATCGGTCTATAATTTTCTGGTTTTGTGTTATCTTTTCCTGGTTTAACTATTGGAACAATTATTGCTTCCTTCCAGCTCTGTGGCAGCTCTCCCTCCTCCCAGACTTTATTGTATAATTCTAATATTTTGTCTTTTGCTT